>NW_027288710.1:300000-600000 GCF_037038585.1 Patagioenas fasciata
GTTAGGTTTAGATTTTAGGTTTAGATTTGGGGTTAGGCTTAGATTTGGGGTTAGGTTTAGATTTTAGGTTTAGATTTGGGCTTAGGTTTAGATTTGGGGTTAGGTTTAGATTTTAGGTTTAGATTTGGGGTTAGGTTTAGATTTGGGGTTAGGTTTAGATTTTAGGTTTAGATTTGGGGTTAGGTTTAGATTTTAGGTTTAGATTTGGGGTTAGGTTTAGATTTGGGATTAGGTTTAGATTTTAGGTTTAGATTTGGGGTTAGGTTTAGATTTGGGGTTAGGTTTAGATTTTAGGTTTAGATTTGGGCTTAGGTTTAGATTTGGGGTTAGGTTTAGATTTTAGGTTTAGATTTGGGGTTAGGTTTAGATTTGGGGTTAGGTTTAGATTTTAGGTTTAGATTTGGGGTTAGGTTTAGATTTTAGGTTTAGATTTGGGGTTAGGTTTAGATTTTAGGTTTAGATTTGGGGTTAGGTTTAGATTTGGGGTTAGGTTTAGATTTTAGGTTTAGATTTGGGGTTGGGTTTAGATTTGGGGTTAGGTTTAGATTTTAGGTTTAGATTTGGGGTTAGGTTTAGATTTTAGATTTAGATTTGGGGTTAGGTTTAGATTTGGGGTTAGGTTTAGATTTTAGGTTTAGATTTGGGGTTAGGCTTAGATTTGGGGTTAGGTTTAGATTTTAGGTTTAGATTTGGGGTTAGGTTTAGATTTGGGGTTAGGTTTAGATTTTAGGTTGAGATTTGGGGTTAGGTTTAGATTTTAGGTTTAGATTTGGGGTTAGGTTTAGATTTGGGGTTAGGTTTAGATTTTAGGTTTAGATTTGGGGTTAGGTTTAGATTTGGGTTAGGTTTAGATTTTAGGTTTAGATTTGGGGTTAGGTTTAGATTTGGGGTTAGGTTTAGATTTTAGGTTTAGATTTGGGGTTAGGTTTAGATTTGGGGTTAGGTTTAGATTTTAGGTTTAGATTTGGGGTTAGGTTTAGATTTTAGGTTTAGATTTGGGGTTAGGTTTAGATTTGGGGTTAGGTTTAGATTTTAGGTTTAGATTTTAGGTTTAGATTTGGGGTTAGGTTTAGATTTTAGGTTTAGATTTGGGGTTAGGTTTAGATTTGGGGTTAGGTTTAGATTTTAGGTTTAGATTTGGGGTTAGGTTTAGATTTTAGGTTTAGATTTGGGGTTATGTTTAGATTATAGGTTTAGATTTGGGGTTAGGTTTAGATTTTAGGTTTAGATTTGGGGTTAGGTTTAGATTTTAGGTTTAGATTAGGGGTTATGTGTAGATTTTAGGTTTAGATTTGGGTTCAGGTTTAGATTTTAGGTTTAGATTTGGGGTTTGGTATAGATTTGGGGTTAGGTTTAGATTTTCGGTTTAGATTTGGGGTTAGGTTTAGATTTTAGGTTCAGATTTGGGGTTAGGTTTAGATTTTAGGTTTAGATTTGGGGTTAGGTTTAGATTTGGGGTTAGGTTTAGATTTGGGGTTAGGTTTAGATTTTAGGTTTAGATTTGGGGTTAGGTTTAGATTTTAGGTTTAGATTTGGGGTTAGGTTTAGATTTGGGGTTTAGATTTGGGGTTAGGTTTAGATTTTAGGTTTAGATTTGGGGTTAGGTTTAGATTTTAGGTTTAGATTTGGGGTTAGGTTTAGATTTGGGGTTAGATTTGGGGTTAGGTTTAGATTTGGGGTTAGGTTTAGATTTTAGGTTTAGATTTGGGGTTAGGTTTAGATTTGGGGTTAGGTTTAGATTTTAGGTTTAGATTCGGGGTTAGGTTTAGATTTGGGGTTAGGTTTAGATTTTAGGTTTAGATTTGGGGTTAGGTTTAGATTTTAGGTTTAGATTTGGGGTTAGGTTTAGATTTGGGGTTAGGTTTAGATTTTAGGTTTAGATTTGGGGTTAGGTTTAGATTTGGGGTTAGGTTTAGATTTTAGGATTAGATTTGGGGTTAGGTTTAGATTTTAGGTTTAGATTTGGAGTTAGGTTTAGATTTGGGGTTAGGTTTAGATTTTAGGTTTAGATTTGGGGTTAGGTTTAGATTTTAGGTTTAGATTTGGGGTTAGGTTTAGATTTTAGGTTTAGATTCGGGGTTAGGTTTAGATTTGGGGTTAGGTTTAGATTTTAGGTTTAGATTTGGGGTTAGGTTTAGATTTTAGGTTTAGATTTGGGGTTAGGTTTAGATTTGGGGTTAGGTTTAGATTTTAGGTTTAGATTTCGGGTTAGGTTTAGATTTTAGGTTTAGATTTGGGGTAAGGTTTAGATTTGGGGTTAGGTTTAGATTTTAGGTTTAGATTTAAGGTTAGGTTTCGATTTCGGGTTACGTTTAGATTTTAGGTTTAGATTTGGGGTTAGGTTTAGATTTTAGGTTTAGATTTGGGGTTAGGTTTAGATTTCAGGTTTAGATTTGGGGTTAGGTTTAGATTTTAGGTTTAGATTTGGGGTTAGGTTTAGATCTGGGGTTAGGTTTAGATTTTAGGTTTAGATTTGGGGTTAGGTTTAGATTTTAGGTTTAGATTTGGGGTTAGGTTTAGATTTGGGGTTAGGTTTAGATTTTAGGTTTGGATTTGGGGTTAGGTTTAGATTTGGGCTTAGGTTTAGATTTTAGGTTTATATTTGGGGTTAGGTTTAGATTTTAGGTTTAGATTTGGGGTTAGGTTTAGATTTGGGGTTAGGTTTAGATTTTAGGTTTAGATTTGGGGTTAGTTTTAGATTTGGGGTTAGGTTTAGATTTTAGGTTTAGATTTGGGGTTAGGTTTAGATTTGGGGTTAGGTTTAGATTTTAGTTTTAGATTTGGGGTTAGGTTTAGATTTTAGGTTTAGATTTGGGGTTAGGTTTAGATTTGGGGTTAGGTTTAGATTTTAGGTTTAGATTTGGGGTTAGGTTTAGATTTTAGGTTTATATTTGGGGTAAGGTTTAGATTTGGGGTTAGGTTTAGATTTTAGGTTTAGATTTGGGGTTAGGTTTAGATTTTAGGTTTAGATTTGGGGTTAGGTTTAGATTTGGGGTTAGGTTTAGATTTTAGGTTTAGATTTGGGCTTAGGTTTAGATTTGGGGTTAGGTTTAGATTTTAGGTTTAGATTTGGGGTTAGGTTTAGATTTGGGGTTAGGTTTAGATTTTAGGTTTAGATTTGGGGTTAGGTTTAGATTTTAGGTTTAGATTTGGGGTTAGGTTTAGATTTGGGATTAGGTTTAGATTTTAGGTTTAGATTTGGGGTTAGGTTTAGATTTGGGGTTAGGTTTAGATTTTAGGTTTAGATTTGGGCTTAGGTTTAGATTTGGGGTTAGGTTTAGATTTTACGTTTAGATTTGGGGTTAGGTTTAGATTTGGGGTTAGGTTTAGATTTTAGGTTTAGATTTGGGGTTAGGTTTAGATTTTAGGTTTAGATTTGGGGTTAGGTTTAGATTTGGGGTTAGGTTTAGATTTTAGGTTTAGATTTGGGGTTAGGTTTAGATTTGGGGTTAGGTTTAGATTTTAGGTTTAGATTTGGGGTTAGGTTTAGATTTGGGGTTAGGTTTAGATTTTAGGTTTAGATTTGGGGTTAGGTTTAGATTTGGGGTTAGGTTTAGATTTTAGGTTTAGATTTGGGGTTAGGTTTAGATTTTAGGTTTAGATTTGGGGTTAGGTTTAGATTTGGGGTTAGGTTTAGATTTTAGGTTTAGATTTGGGGTTAGGTTTAGATTTGGGGTTAGGTTTAGATTTTAGGTTTAGATTTGGGGTTAGGTTTAGATTTTATGTTTAGATTTTAGGTTTAGATTTGGGGTTAGGTTTAGATTTTAGGTTTAGATTTGGGGTTAGGTTTAGATTTGGGGTTAGGTTTAGATTTTAGGTTTAGATATGGGGTTAGGTTTAGATTTGAAGTTAGGTTTAGATTTTAGGTTTATATTTGGGGTTAGGTTTAGATTTGGGGTTAGGTTTAGATTTCAGGTTTAGATTTGGGGTTAGGTTTAGATTTTAGGTTTAGATTTGGGGTTAGGTTTAGATTTTAGGTTTAGATTTGGGGTTAGGTTTAGATTTGGGGTTAGATTTGGGGTTAGGTTTAGATTTGGGGTTAGGTTTAGATTTTAGGTTTAGATTTGGGGTTAGGTTTAGATTTGGGGTTAGGTTTAGATTTTAGGTTTAGATTTGGGGTTAGGTTTAGATTTGGGGTTAGGTTTAGATTTTAGGTTTAGATTTGGGGTTAGGTTTAGATTTTAGGTTTAGATTTGGGGTTAGGTTTAGATTTGGGGTTAGGTTTAGATTTTAGGTTTAGATTTGGGGTTAGGTTTAGATTTGGGGTTAGGTTTAGATTTTAGGATTAGATTTGGGGTTAGGTTTAGATTTTAGGTTTAGATTTGGAGTTAGGTTTAGATTTGGGGTTAGGTTTAGATTTTAGGTTTAGATTTGGGGTTAGGTTTAGATTTTAGGTTTAGATTTGGGGTTAGGTTTAGATTTTAGGTTTAGATTCGGGGTTAGGTTTAGATTTGGGGTTAGGTTTAGATTTTAGGTTTAGATTTGGGGTTAGGTTTAGATTTTAGGTTTAGATTTGGGGTTAGGTTTAGATTTGGGGTTAGGTTTAGATTTTAGGTTTAGATTTCGGGTTAGGTTTAGATTTTAGGTTTAGATTTGGGGTAAGGTTTAGATTTGGGGTTAGGTTTAGATTTTAGGTTTAGATTTAAGGTTAGGTTTCGATTTCGGGTTACGTTTAGATTTTAGGTTTAGATTTGGGGTTAGGTTTAGATTTTAGGTTTAGATTTGGGGTTAGGTTTAGATTTCAGGTTTAGATTTGGGGTTAGGTTTAGATTTTAGGTTTAGATTTGGGGTTAGGTTTAGATTTGGGGTTAGGTTTAGATTTTAGGTTTAGATTTGGGGTTAGGTTTAGATTTTAGGTTTAGATTTGGGGTTAGGTTTAGATTTGGGGTTAGGTTTAGATTTTAGGTTTGGATTTGGGGTTAGGTTTAGATTTGGGCTTAGGTTTAGATTTTAGGTTTATATTTGGGGTTAGGTTTAGATTTTAGGTTTAGATTTGGGGTTAGGTTTAGATTTGGGGTTAGGTTTAGATTTTAGGTTTAGATTTGGGGTTAGTTTTAGATTTGGGGTTAGGTTTAGATTTTAGGTTTAGATTTGGGGTTAGGTTTAGATTTGGGGTTAGGTTTAGATTTTAGTTTTAGATTTGGGGTTAGGTTTAGATTTTAGGTTTAGATTTGGGGTTAGGTTTAGATTTGGGGTTAGGTTTAGATTTTAGGTTTAGATTTGGGGTTAGGTTTAGATTTTAGGTTTATATTTGGGGTAAGGTTTAGATTTGGGGTTAGGTTTAGATTTTAGGTTTAGATTTGGGGTTAGGTTTAGATTTTAGGTTTAGATTTGGGGTTAGGTTTAGATTTGGGGTTAGGTTTAGATTTTAGGTTTAGATTTGGGCTTAGGTTTAGATTTGGGGTTAGGTTTAGATTTTAGGTTTAGATTTGGGGTTAGGTTTAGATTTGGGGTTAGGTTTAGATTTTAGGTTTAGATTTGGGGTTAGGTTTAGATTTTAGGTTTAGATTTGGGGTTAGGTTTAGATTTGGGATTAGGTTTAGATTTTAGGTTTAGATTTGGGGTTAGGTTTAGATTTGGGGTTAGGTTTAGATTTTAGGTTTAGATTTGGGGTTAGGTTTAGATTTGGGGTTAGGTTTAGATTTTAGGTTTAGATTTGGGGTTAGGTTTAGATTTGGGGTTAGGTTTAGATTTTAGGTTTAGATTTGGGGTTAGGTTTAGATTTTAGGTTTAGATTTGGGGTTAGGTTTAGATTTTAGGTTTAGATTTGGGGTTAGGTTTAGATTTCAGGTTTAGATTTGGGGTTAGGTTTAGATTTTAGGTTTAGATTTGGGGTTAGGTTTAGATTTGGGGTTAGGTTTAGATTTTAGGTTTAGATTTGGGGTTAGGTTTAGATTTTAGGTTTAGATTTGGGGTTAGGTTTAGATTTGGGGTTAGGTTTAGATTTTAGGTTTGGATTTGGGGTTAGGTTTAGATTTGGGCTTAGGTTTAGATTTTAGGTTTATATTTGGGGTTAGGTTTAGATTTTAGGTTTAGATTTGGGGTTAGGTTTAGATTTGGGGTTAGGTTTAGATTTTAGGTTTAGATTTGGGGTTAGTTTTAGATTTGGGGTTAGGTTTAGATTTTAGGTTTAGATTTGGGGTTAGGTTTAGATTTGGGGTTAGGTTTAGATTTTAGTTTTAGATTTGGGGTTAGGTTTAGATTTTAGGTTTAGATTTGGGGTTAGGTTTAGATTTGGGGTTAGGTTTAGATTTTAGGTTTAGATTTGGGGTTAGGTTTAGATTTTAGGTTTATATTTGGGGTAAGGTTTAGATTTGGGGTTAGGTTTAGATTTTAGGTTTAGATTTGGGGTTAGGTTTAGATTTTAGGTTTAGATTTGGGGTTAGGTTTAGATTTGGGGTTAGGTTTAGATTTTAGGTTTAGATTTGGGCTTAGGTTTAGATTTGGGGTTAGGTTTAGATTTTAGGTTTAGATTTGGGGTTAGGTTTAGATTTGGGGTTAGGTTTAGATTTTAGGTTTAGATTTGGGGTTAGGTTTAGATTTTAGGTTTAGATTTGGGGTTAGGTTTAGATTTGGGATTAGGTTTAGATTTTAGGTTTAGATTTGGGGTTAGGTTTAGATTTGGGGTTAGGTTTAGATTTTAGGTTTAGATTTGGGCTTAGGTTTAGATTTGGGGTTAGGTTTAGATTTTAGGTTTAGATTTGGGGTTAGGTTTAGATTTGGGGTTAGGTTTAGATTTTGTGTTTAGATTTGGGGTTAGGTTTAGATTTTAGGTTTAGATTTGGGGTTAGGTTTAGATTTTAGGTTTAGATTTGGGGTTAGGTTTAGATTTTAGGTTCATATTTAGGGTTAGGTTTAGACTTGGGGTTAGGTTTAGATTTTAGGTTTAGATTTGGGGTTAGGTTTAGATTTTAGGTTTAAATTTGGGGTTAGGTTTAGATTTGGGGTTAGGTTTAGATTTTAGGTTTAGATTTGGGGTTAGGTTTAGATTTGGGGTTAGGTTTAGATTTTAGGTTTAGATTTGGGGTTAGGTTTAGATTTGGGGTTAGGTTTAGATTTTAGGTTTAGATTTGGGGTTAGGTTTAGATTTGGGGTTAGGTTTAGATTTTAGGTTTAGATTTGGGGTTAGGTTTAGATTTTAGGTTTATATTTGGGGTAAGGTTTAGATTTGGGGTTAGGTTTAGATTTTAGGTTTAGATTTGGGGTTAGGTTTAGATTTGGGGTTAGGTTTAGATTTTAGGTTTAGATTTGGGGTTAGGTTTAGATTTGGGGTTAGGTTTAGATTTTAGGTTTAGATTTGGGGTTAGGTTTAGATTTGGGGTTAGGTTTAGATTTTAGTTTTAGATTTGGGGTTAGGTTTAGATTTTAGGTTTAGATTTGGGGTTAGGTTTAGATTTGGGGTTAGGTTTAGATTTGGGGTTAGGTTTAGATTTTAGGTTTAGATTTGGGATTAGGTTTAGATTTTAGGTTTAGATTTGGGGTTAGGTTTAGATTTGGGGTTAGGTTTAGATTTTAGGTTTAGATTTGGGGTTAGGTTTAGATTTTAGGTTTAGATTTGGGGTTAGGTTTAGATTTTAGGTTTAGATTTGGGGTTAGGTTTAGATTTGGGGTTAGGTTTAGATTTTAGGTTTAGATTTGGGGTTAGGTTTAGATTTGGGGTTAGGTTTAGATTTTAGGTTTAGATTTGGGGTTAGGTTTAGATTTTATGTTTAGATTTTAGGTTTAGATTTGGGGTTAGGTTTAGATTTTAGGTTTAGATTTGGGGTTAGGTTTAGATTTGGGGTTAGGTTTAGATTTTAGGTTTAGATATGGGGTTAGGTTTAGATTTGAAGTTAGGTTTAGATTTTAGGTTTATATTTGGGGTTAGGTTTAGATTTGGGGTTAGGTTTAGATTTCAGGTTTAGATTTGGGGTTAGGTTTAGATTTTAGGTTTAGATTTGGGGTTAGGTTTAGATTTTAGGTTTAGATTTGGGGTTAGGTTTAGATTTGGGGTTAGATTTGGGGTTAGGTTTAGATTTGGGGTTAGGTTTAGATTTTAGGTTTAGATTTGGGGTTAGGTTTAGATTTGGGGTTAGGTTTAGATTTTAGGTTTAGATTCGGGGTTAGGTTTAGATTTGGGGTTAGGTTTAGATTTTAGGTTTAGATTTGGGGTTAGGTTTAGATTTTAGGTTTAGATTTGGGGTTAGGTTTAGATTTGGGGTTAGGTTTAGATTTTAGGTTTAGATTTGGGGTTAGGTTTAGATTTGGGGTTAGGTTTAGATTTTAGGATTAGATTTGGGGTTAGGTTTAGATTTTAGGTTTAGATTTGGAGTTAGGTTTAGATTTGGGGTTAGGTTTAGATTTTAGGTTTAGATTTGGGGTTAGGTTTAGATTTTAGGTTTAGATTTGGGGTTAGGTTTAGATTTTAGGTTTAGATTCGGGGTTAGGTTTAGATTTGGGGTTAGGTTTAGATTTTAGGTTTAGATTTGGGGTTAGGTTTAGATTTTAGGTTTAGATTTGGGGTTAGGTTTAGATTTGGGGTTAGGTTTAGATTTTAGGTTTAGATTTCGGGTTAGGTTTAGATTTTAGGTTTAGATTTGGGGTAAGGTTTAGATTTGGGGTTAGGTTTAGATTTTAGGTTTAGATTTAAGGTTAGGTTTCGATTTCGGGTTACGTTTAGATTTTAGGTTTAGATTTGGGGTTAGGTTTAGATTTTAGGTTTAGATTTGGGGTTAGGTTTAGATTTCAGGTTTAGATTTGGGGTTAGGTTTAGATTTTAGGTTTAGATTTGGGGTTAGGTTTAGATTTGGGGTTAGGTTTAGATTTTAGGTTTAGATTTGGGGTTAGGTTTAGATTTTAGGTTTAGATTTGGGGTTAGGTTTAGATTTGGGGTTAGGTTTAGATTTTAGGTTTGGATTTGGGGTTAGGTTTAGATTTGGGCTTAGGTTTAGATTTTAGGTTTATATTTGGGGTTAGGTTTAGATTTTAGGTTTAGATTTGGGGTTAGGTTTAGATTTGGGGTTAGGTTTAGATTTTAGGTTTAGATTTGGGGTTAGTTTTAGATTTGGGGTTAGGTTTAGATTTTAGGTTTAGATTTGGGGTTAGGTTTAGATTTGGGGTTAGGTTTAGATTTTAGTTTTAGATTTGGGGTTAGGTTTAGATTTTAGGTTTAGATTTGGGGTTAGGTTTAGATTTGGGGTTAGGTTTAGATTTTAGGTTTAGATTTGGGGTTAGGTTTAGATTTTAGGTTTATATTTGGGGTAAGGTTTAGATTTGGGGTTAGGTTTAGATTTTAGGTTTAGATTTGGGGTTAGGTTTAGATTTTAGGTTTAGATTTGGGGTTAGGTTTAGATTTGGGGTTAGGTTTAGATTTTAGGTTTAGATTTGGGCTTAGGTTTAGATTTGGGGTTAGGTTTAGATTTTAGGTTTAGATTTGGGGTTAGGTTTAGATTTGGGGTTAGGTTTAGATTTTAGGTTTAGATTTGGGGTTAGGTTTAGATTTTAGGTTTAGATTTGGGGTTAGGTTTAGATTTGGGATTAGGTTTAGATTTTAGGTTTAGATTTGGGGTTAGGTTTAGATTTGGGGTTAGGTTTAGATTTTAGGTTTAGATTTGGGCTTAGGTTTAGATTTGGGGTTAGGTTTAGATTTTAGGTTTAGATTTGGGCTTAGGTTTAGATTTGGGGTTAGGTTTAGATTTTAGGTTTAGATTTGGGCTTAGGTTTAGATTTGGGGTTAGGTTTAGATTTTAGGTTTAGATTTGGGGTTAGGTTTAGATTTTAGGTTTAGATTTTAGGTTTAGATTTGGGGTTAGGTTTAGATTTTAGGTTTAGATTTGGGGTTAGGTTTAGATTTGGGGTTAGGTTTAGATTTTAGGTTTAGATTTGGGGTTAGGTTTAGATTTGGGGTTAGGTTTAGATTTTAGGTTTAGATTTGGGGTTAGGTTTAGATTTTAGGTTTAGATTTGGGGTTAGGTTTAGATTTTAGGTTTAGATTTGGGGTTAGGTTTAGATTTCAGGTTTAGATTTGGGGTTAGGTTTAGATTTTAGGTTTAGATTTGGGGTTAGGTTTAGATTTGGGGTTAGGTTTAGATTTTAGGTTTAGATTTGGGGTTAGGTTTAGATTTTAGGTTTAGATTTGGGGTTAGGTTTAGATTTGGGGTTAGGTTTAGATTTCAGGTTTAGATTTGGGGTTAGGTTTAGATTTTAGGTTTATATTTGGGGTAAGGTTTAGATTTGGGGTTAGGTTTAGATTTTAGGTTTAGATTTGGGGTTAGGTTTAGATTTTAGGTTTAGATTTGGGGTTAGGTTTAGATTTGGGGTTAGGTTTAGATTTTAGGTTTAGATTTGGGCTTAGGTTTAGATTTGGGGTTAGGTTTAGATTTTAGGTTTAGATTTGGGGTTAGGTTAAGATTTGGGGTTAGGTTTAGATTTTAGGTTTAGATTTGGGGTTAGGTTTAGATTTTAGGTTTAGATTTGGGGTTAGGTTTAGATTTGGGATTAGGTTTAGATTTTAGGTTTAGATTTGGGGTTAGGTTTAGATTTGGGGTTAGGTTTAGATTTTAGGTTTAGATTTGGGCTTAGGTTTAGATTTGGGGTTAGGTTTAGATTTTAGGTTTAGATTTGGGGTTTGGTTTAGATTTGGGGTTAGGTTTAGATTTTAGGTTTAGATTTGGGGTTAGGTTTAGATTTTAGGTTTAGATTTGGGGTTAGGTTTAGATTTGGGGTTAGGTTTAGATTTTAGGTTTAGATTTGGGGTTAGGTTTAGATTTGGGGTTAGGTTTAGATTTTAGGTTTAGATTTGGGGTTAGGTTTAGATTTGGGGTTAGGTTTAGATTTTAGGTTTAGATTTGGGGTTAGGTTTAGATTTGGGGTTAGGTTTAGATTTTAGGTTTAGATTTGGGGTTAGGTTTAGATTTTAGGTTTAGATTTGGGGTTAGGTTTAGATTTGGGGTTAGGTTTAGATTTTAGGTTTAGATTTGGGGTTAGGTTTAGATTTGGGGTTAGGTTTAGATTTTAGGTTTAGATTTGGGGTTAGGTTTAGACTTTATGTTTAGATTTTAGGTTTAGATTTGGGGTTAGGTTTAGATTTTAGGTTTAGATTTGGGGTTAGGTTTAGATTTGGGGTTAGGTTTAGATTTTAGGTTTAGATATGGGGTTAGGTTTAGATTTGAAGTTAGGTTTAGATTTTAGGTTTATATTTGGGGTTAGGTTTAGATTTGGGGTTAGGTTTAGATTTCAGGTTTAGATTTGGGGTTAGGTTTAGATTTTAGGTTTAGATTTGGGGTTAGGTTTAGATTTGGGGTTAGGTTTAGATTTTGTGTTTAGATTTGGGGTTAGGTTTAGATTTTAGGTTTAGATTTGGGGTTAGGTTTAGATTTTAGGTTTAGATTTGGGGTTAGGTTTAGATTTTAGGTTCATATTTAGGGTTAGGTTTAGACTTGGGGTTAGGTTTAGATTTTAGGTTTAGATTTGGGGTTAGGTTTAGATTTTAGGTTTAAATTTGGGGTTAGGTTTAGATTTGGGGTTAGGTTTAGATTTTAGGTTTAGATTTGGGGTTAGGTTTAGATTTGGGGTTAGGTTTAGATTTTAGGTTTAGATTTGGGGTTAGGTTTAGATTTGGGGTTAGGTTTAGATTTTAGGTTTAGATTTGGGGTTAGGTTTAGATTTGGGGTTAGGTTTAGATTTTAGGTTTAGATTTGGGGTTAGGTTTAGATTTTAGGTTTATATTTGGGGTAAGGTTTAGATTTGGGGTTAGGTTTAGATTTTAGGTTTAGATTTGGGGTTAGGTTTAGATTTGGGGTTAGGTTTAGATTTTAGGTTTAGATTTGGGGTTAGGTTTAGATTTGGGGTTAGGTTTAGATTTTAGGTTTAGATTTGGGGTTAGGTTTAGATTTGGGGTTAGGTTTAGATTTTAGGTTTAGATTTGGGGTTAGGTTTAGATTTGGGGTTAGGTTTAGATTTTAGGTTTAGATTTGGGGTTAGGTTTAGATTTTAGGTTTATATTTGGGGTAAGGTTTAGATTTGGGGTTAGGTTTAGATTTTAGGTTTAGATTTGGGGTTAGGTTTAGATTTTAGGTTTAGATTTGGGGTTAGGTTTAGATTTGGGGTTAGGTTTAGATTTTAGGTTTAGATTTGGGCTTAGGTTTAGATTTGGGGTTAGGTTTAGATTTTAGGTTTAGATTTGGGGTTAGGTTTAGATTTGGGGTTAGGTTTAGATTTTAGGTTTAGATTTGGGGTTAGGTTTAGATTTTAGGTTTAGATTTGGGGTTAGGTTTAGATTTGGGATTAGGTTTAGATTTTAGGTTTAGATTTGGGCTTAGGTTTAGATTTGGGGTTAGGTTTAGATTTTAGGTTTAGATTTGGGGTTAGGTTTAGATTTTAGGTTTAGATTTGGGGTTAGGTTTAGATTTTAGGTTTAGATTTGGGGTTAGGTTTAGATTTGGGGTTAGGTTTAGATTTTAGGTTTAGATTTGGGGTTAGGTTTAGATTTGGGGTTAGGTTTAGATTTTAGGTTTAGATTTGGGGTTAGGTTTAGATTTGGGGTTAGGTTTAGATTTTAGGTTTAGATTTGGGGTTAGGTTTAGATTTGGGGTTAGGTTTAGATTTTAGGTTTAGATTTGGGGTTAGGTTTAGATTTTAGGTTTAGATTTGGGGTTAGGTTTAGATTTGGGGTTAGGTTTAGATTTTAGGTTTAGATTTGGGGTTAGGTTTAGATTTGGGGTTAGGTTTAGATTTTAGGTTTAGATTTGGGGTTAGGTTTAGATTTTATGTTTAGATTTTAGGTTTAGATTTGGGGTTAGGTTTAGATTTTAGGTTTAGATTTGGGGTTAGGTTTAGATTTGGGGTTAGGTTTAGATTTTAGGTTTAGATATGGGGTTAGGTTTAGATTTGAAGTTAGGTTTAGATTTTAGGTTTATATTTGGGGTTAGGTTTAGATTTGGGGTTAGGTTTAGATTTCAGGTTTAGATTTGGGGTTAGGTTTAGATTTTAGGTTTAGATTTGGGGTTAGGTTTAGATTTTAGGTTTAGATTTGGGGTTAGGTTTAGATTTGGGGTTAGATTTGGGGTTAGGTTTAGATTTGGGGTTAGGTTTAGATTTTAGGTTTAGATTTGGGGTTAGGTTTAGATTTGGGGTTAGGTTTAGATTTTAGGTTTAGATTCGGGGTTAGGTTTAGATTTGGGGTTAGGTTTAGATTTTAGGTTTAGATTTGGGGTTAGGTTTAGATTTTAGGTTTAGATTTGGGGTTAGGTTTAGATTTGGGGTTAGGTTTAGATTTGTGGTTAGGTTTAGATTTTAGGTTTAGATTTGGGGTTAGGTTTAGATTTTAGGTTTAGATTTGGGGTTAGGTTTAGATTTGGGGTTAGGTTTAGATTTTAGGTTTAGATTTGGGGTTAGGTTTAGATTTGGGGTTAGGTTTAGATTTTAGGATTAGATTTGGGGTTAGGTTTAGATTTTAGGTTTAGATTTGGAGTTAGGTTTAGATTTGGGGTTAGGTTTAGATTTTAGGTTTAGATTTGGGGTTAGGTTTAGATTTTAGGTTTAGATTTGGGGTTAGGTTTAGATTTTAGGTTTAGATTCGGGGTTAGGTTTAGATTTGGGGTTAGGTTTAGATTTTAGGTTTAGATTTGGGGTTAGGTTTAGATTTTAGGTTTAGATTTGGGGTTAGGTTTAGATTTGGGGTTAGGTTTAGATTTTAGGTTTAGATTTCGGGTTAGGTTTAGATTTTAGGTTTAGATTTGGGGTAAGGTTTAGATTTGGGGTTAGGTTTAGATTTTAGGTTTAGATTTAAGGTTAGGTTTCGATTTCGGGTTACGTTTAGATTTTAGGTTTAGATTTGGGGTTAGGTTTAGATTTTAGGTTTAGATTTGGGGTTAGGTTTAGATTTCAGGTTTAGATTTGGGGTTAGGTTTAGATTTTAGGTTTAGATTTGGGGTTAGGTTTAGATTTGGGGTTAGGTTTAGATTTTAGGTTTAGATTTGGGGTTAGGTTTAGATTTTAGGTTTAGATTTGGGGTTAGGTTTAGATTTGGGGTTAGGTTTAGATTTTAGGTTTGGATTTGGGGTTAGGTTTAGATTTGGGCTTAGGTTTAGATTTTAGGTTTATATTTGGGGTTAGGTTTAGATTTTAGGTTTAGATTTGGGGTTAGGTTTAGATTTGGGGTTAGGTTTAGATTTTAGGTTTAGATTTGGGGTTAGTTTTAGATTTGGGGTTAGGTTTAGATTTTAGGTTTAGATTTGGGGTTAGGTTTAGATTTGGGGTTAGGTTTAGATTTTAGTTTTAGATTTGGGGTTAGGTTTAGATTTTAGGTTTAGATTTGGGGTTAGGTTTAGATTTGGGGTTAGGTTTAGGTTTTAGGTTTAGATTTGGGGTTAGGTTTAGATTTTAGGTTTATATTTGGGGTAAGGTTTAGATTTTAGGTTTAGATTTGGGGTTAGGTTTAGATTTTAGGTTTAGATTTGGGGTTAGGTTTAGATTTGGGGTTAGGTTTAGATTTTAGGTTTAGATTTGGGCTTAGGTTTAGATTTGGGGTTAGGTTTAGATTTTAGGTTTAGATTTGGGGTTAGGTTTAGATTTGGGGTTAGGTTTAGATTTTAGGTTTAGATTTGGGGTTAGGTTTAGATTTTAGGTTTAGATTTGGGATTAGGTTTAGATTTTAGGTTTAGATTTGGGGTTAGGTTTAGATTTGGGGTTAGGTTTAGATTTTAGGTTTAGATTTGGGCTTAGGTTTAGATTTGGGGTTAGGTTTAGATTTTAGGTTTAGATTTGGGGTTAGGTTTAGATTTGGGGTTAGGTTTAGATTTTAGGTTTAGATTTGGGGTTAGGTTTAGATTTTAGGTTTAGATTTTAGGTTTAGATTTGGGGTTAGGTTTAGATTTTAGGTTTAGATTTGGGGTTAGGTTTAGATTTGGGGTTAGGTTTAGATTTTAGGTTTAGATTTGGGGTTAGGTTTAGATTTGGGGTTAGGTTTAGATTTTAGGTTTAGATTTGGGGTTAGGTTTAGATTTTAGGTTTAGATTTGGGGTTAGGTTTAGATTTTAGGTTTAGATTTGGGGTTAGGTTTAGATTTCAGGTTTAGATTTGGGGTTAGGTTTAGATTTTAGGTTTAGATTTGGGGTTAGGTTTAGATTTTAGGTTTAGATTTGGGGTTAGGTTTAGATTTTAGGTTTAGATTTGGGGTTAGGTTTAGATTTGGGGTTAGGTTTAGATTTCAGGTTTAGATTTGGGGTTAGGTTTAGATTTTAGGTTTATATTTGGGGTAAGGTTTAGATTTGGGGTTAGGTTTAGATTTTAGGTTTAGATTTGGGGTTAGGTTTAGATTTTAGGTTTAGATTTGGGGTTAGGTTTAGATTTGGGGTTAGGTTTAGATTTTAGGTTTAGATTTGGGCTTAGGTTTAGATTTGGGGTTAGGTTTAGATTTTAGGTTTAGATTTGGGGTTAGGTTTAGATTTGGGGTTAGGTTTAGATTTTAGGTTTAGATTTGGGGTTAGGTTTAGATTTTAGGTTTAGATTTGGGGTTAGGTTTAGATTTGGGATTAGGTTTAGATTTTAGGTTTAGATTTGGGGTTAGGTTTAGATTTGGGGTTAGGTTTAGATTTTAGGTTTAGATTTGGGCTTAGGTTTAGATTTGGGGTTAGGTTTAGATTTTAGGTTTAGATTTGGGGTTAGGTTTAGATTTGGGGTTAGGTTTAGATTTTAGGTTTAGATTTGGGGTTAGGTTTAGATTTTAGGTTTAGATTTGGGGTTAGGTTTAGATTTGGGGTTAGGTTTAGATTTTAGGTTTAGATTTGGGGTTAGGTTTAGATTTGGGGTTAGGTTTAGATTTTAGGTTTAGATTTGGGGTTAGGTTTAGATTTGGGGTTAGGTTTAGATTTTAGGTTTAGATTTGGGGTTAGGTTTAGATTTGGGGTTAGGTTTAGATTTTAGGTTTAGATTTGGGGTTAGGTTTAGATTTTAGGTTTAGATTTGGGGTTAGGTTTAGATTTTAGGTTTAGATTTGGGGTTAGGTTTAGATTTGGGGTTAGGTTTAGATTTTAGGTTTAGATTTGGGGTTAGGTTTAGATTTTATGTTTAGATTTTAGGTTTAGATTTGGGGTTAGGTTTAGATTTTAGGTTTAGATTTGGGGTTAGGTTTAGATTTGGGGTTAGGTTTAGATTTTAGGTTTAGATATGGGGTTAGGTTTAGATTTGAAGTTAGGTTTAGATTTTAGGTTTATATTTGGGGTTAGGTTTAGATTTGGGGTTAGGTTTAGATTTCAGGTTTAGATTTGGGGTTAGGTTTAGATTTTAGGTTTAGATTTGGGGTTAGGTTTAGATTTGGGGTTAGGTTTAGATTTTGTGTTTAGATTTGGGGTTAGGTTTAGATTTTAGGTTTAGATTTGGGGTTAGGTTTAGATTTTAGGTTTAGATTTGGGGTTAGGTTTAGATTTTAGGTTCATATTTAGGGTTAGGTTTAGACTTGGGGTTAGGTTTAGATTTTAGGTTTAGATTTGGGGTTAGGTTTAGATTTTAGGTTTAAATTTGGGGTTAGGTTTAGATTTGGGGTTAGGTTTAGATTTTAGGTTTAGATTTGGGGTTAGGTTTAGATTTGGGGTTAGGTTTAGATTTTAGGTTTAGATTTGGGGTTAGGTTTAGATTTGGGGTTAGGTTTAGATTTTAGGTTTAGATTTGGGGTTAGGTTTAGATTTGGGGTTAGGTTTAGATTTTAGGTTTAGATTTGGGGTTAGGTTTAGATTTTAGGATTATATTTGGGGTAAGGTTTAGATTTGGGGTTAGGTTTAGATTTTAGGTTTAGATTTGGGGTTAGGTTTAGATTTGGGGTTAGGTTTAGATTTTAGGTTTAGATTTGGGGTTAGGTTTAGATTTGGGGTTAGGTTTAGATTTTAGGTTTAGATTTGGGGTTAGGTTTAGATTTGGGGTTAGGTTTAGATTTTAGGTTTAGATTTGGGGTTAGGTTTAGATTTGGGGTTAGGTTTAGATTTTAGGTTTAGATTTGGGGTTAGGTTTAGATTTTAGGTTTATATTTGGGGTAAGGTTTAGATTTGGGGTTAGGTTTAGATTTTAGGTTTAGATTTGGGGTTAGGTTTAGATTTGGGGTTAGGTTTAGATTTTAGGTTTAGATTTGGGGTTAGGTTTAGATTTGGGGTTAGGTTTAGATTTTAGGTTTAGATTTGGGGTTAGGCTTAGATTTGGGTTTAGGTTTAGATTTTAGGTTTAGATTTGGGGTTAGGTTTAGATTTGGGGTTAGGTTTAGATTTTAGGTTTAGATTTGGGGTTAGGTATAGATTTTAGGTTTAGATTTGGGGTTAGGTTTAGATTTGGGGTTAGGTTTAGATTTTAGGTTTAGATTTGGGGTTAGGTTTAGATTTTAGGTTTAGATTTGGGGTTAGGTTTAGATTTGGGGTTAGGTTTAGATTTTAGGTTTAGATTTGGGGTTGGGTTTAGATTTGGGGTTAGGTTTAGATTTTAGGTTTAGATTTGGGGTTACGTTTAGATTTGGGGTTAGGTTTAGATTTTAGGTTTAGATTTGGGGTTAGGTTTAGATTTTAGGTTTATATTTGGGGTAAGGTTTAGATTTGGGGTTAGGTTTAGATTTTAGGTTTAGATTTGGGGTTAGGTTTAGATTTGGGGTTAGGTTTAGATTTTAGGTTTAGATTTGGGGTTAGGTTTAGATTTGGGGTTAGGTTTAGATTTTAGGTTTAGATTTGGGGTTAGGCTTAGATTTGGGTTTAGGTTTAGATTTTAGGTTTAGATTTGGGGTTAGGTTTAGATTTGGGGTTAGGTTTAGATTTTAGGTTTAGATTTGGGGTTAGGTTTAGATTTGGGGTTAGGTTTAGATTTTAGGTTTAGATTTGGGGTTAGGTTTAGATTTGGGGTTAGGTTTAGATTTTAGGTTTAGATTTGGGGTTAGGTTTAGATTTGGGGTTAGGTTTAGATTTTAGGTTTAGATTTGGGGTTAGGTTTAGATTTTAGGTTTAGATTTGGGGTTAGGTTTAGATTTGGGGTTAGGTTTAGATTTTAGGTTTAGATTTGGGGTTAGGTTTAGATTTGGGGTTAGGTTTAGATTTTAGGTTTAGATTTGGGGTTAGGTTTAGATTTGGGGTTAGGTTTAGATTTTAGGTTTAGATTTGGGGTTAGGTTTAGATTTGGAGTTAGGTTTAGATTTTAGGTTTAGATTTGGGGTTAGGTTTAGATTTGGGGTTAGGTTTAGATTTTAGGTTTAGATTTGGGGTTAGGTTTAGATTTTAGGTTTAGATTTGGGGTTAGGTTTAGATTTGGGGTTAGGTTTAGATTTGGGGTTAGGTTTAGATTTTAGGTTTAGATTTTAGGTTTAGATTTGGGGTTAGGTTTAGATTTGGGGTTAGGTTTAGATTTGGGGTTAGGTTTAGATTTTAGGTTTAGATTTGGGGTTAGGTTTAGATTTGGGGTTAGGTTTAGATTTTAGGTTTAGATTTGGGGTTAGGTTTAGATTTTAGGTTTATATTTGGGGTAAGGTTTAGATTTGGGGTTAGGTTTAGATTTTAGGTTTAGATTTGGGGTTAGGTTTAGATTTGGGGTTAGGTTTAGATTTTAGGTTTAGATTTGGGGTTAGGTTTAGATTTGGGGTTAGGTTTAGATTTTAGGTTTAGATTTGGGGTTAGGCTTAGATTTGGGTTTAGGTTTAGATTTTAGGTTTAGATTTGGGGTTAGGTTTAGATTTGGGGTTAGGTTTAGATTTTAGGTTTAGATTTGGGGTTAGGTATAGATTTTAGGTTTAGATTTGGGGTTAGGTTTAGATTTGGGGTTAGGTTTAGATTTTAGGTTTAGATTTGGGGTTAGGTTTAGATTTTAGGTTTAGATTTGGGGTTAGGTTTAGATTTGGGGTTAGGTTTAGATTTTAGGTTTAGATTTGGGGTTGGGTTTAGATTTGGGGTTAGGTTTAGATTTTAGGTTTAGATTTGGGGTTACGTTTAGATTTGGGGTTAGGTTTAGATTTTAGGTTTAGATTTGGGGATAGGCTTAGATTTGGGTTTAGGTTTAGATTTTAGGTTTAGATTTGGGGTTAGGTTTAGATTTGGGGTTAGGTTTAGATTTTAGGTTTAGATTTGGGGTTAGGTTTAGATTTGGGGTTAGGTTTAGATTTTAGGTTTAGATTTGGGGTTAGGTTTAGATTTGGGGTTAGGTTTAGATTTTAGGTTTAGATTTGGGGTTAGGTTTAGATTTGGGGTTAGGTTTAGATTTTAGGTTTAGATTTGGGGTTAGGTTTAGATTTTAGGTTTAGATTTGGGGTTAGGTTTAGATTTGGGGTTAGGTTTAGATTTTAGGTTTAGATTTGGGGTTAGGTTTAGATTTGGGGTTAGGTTTAGATTTTAGGTTTAGATTTGGGGTTAGGTTTAGATTTGGGGTTAGGTTTAGATTTTAGGTTTAGATTTGGGGTTAGGTTTAGATTTGGGGTTAGGTTTAGATTTTAGGTTTAGATTTGGGCTTAGGTTTAGATTTGGGGTTAGGTTTAGATTTTAGGTTTAGATTTGGGGTTAGGTTTAGATTTTAGGTTTAGATTTGGGGTTAGGTTTAGATTTTAGGTTTAGATTTGGGGTTAGGTTTAGATTTGGGGTTAGGTTTAGATTTTAGGTTTCGATTTGGGGTTAGGTTTAGATTTGGGGTTAGGTTTAGATTTTAGGTTTAGATTTGGGTTTAGGTTTAGATTTGGGGTTAGGTTTAGATTTTAGGTTTAGATTTGGGGTTAGGTTTAGATTTGGGGTTAGGTTTAGATTTTAGGTTTAGATTTGGGGTTAGGTTTAGATTTTAGGTTTAGATTTGGGGTTAGGTTTAGATTTGGGGTTAGGTTTAGATTTTAGGTTTAGATTTGGGGTTAGGTTTAGATTTGGGGTTAGGTTTAGATTTTTGGTTTAGATTTGGGGTTAGGTTTAGATTTGGGGTTAGGTTTAGATTTTAGGTTTATATTTGGGGTAAGGTTTAGATTTGGGGTTAGGTTTAGATTTTAGGTTTAGATTTGGGGTTAGGTTTAGATTTGGGGTTAGGTTTAGATTTTAGGTTTAGATTTGGGGTTAGGTTTAGATTTTAGGTTTAGATTTGGGGTTAGGGTTAGATTTGGGGTTAGGTTTAGATTTTAGGTTTAGATTTGGGGTTAGGTTTAGATTTGGGGTTAGGTTTAGATTTTAGGTTTAGATTTGGGGTTAGGTTTAGATTTTAGGTTTAGATTTGGGGTTAGGTTTAGATTTGGGGTTAGGTTTAGATTTCAGGTTTAGATTTGGGGTTAGGTTTAGATTTTAGGTTTAGATTTGGGGTTAGGTTTAGATTTGGGGTTAGGTTTAGATTTTAGGTTTAGATTTGGGGTTAGGTTTAGATTTGGGGTTAGGTTTAGATTTTAGGTTTAGATTTGGGGTTAGGTTTAGATTTGGGGTTAGGTTTAGATTTTAGGTTTAGATTTGGGGTTAGGTTTAGATTTTAGGTTTAGATTTGGGGTTAGGTTTAGATTTGGGGTTAGGTTTAGATTTTAGGTTTAGATTTTAGGTTTAGATTTGGGGTTAGGTTTAGATTTGGGTTTAGGTTTAGATTTTAGGTTTAGATTTGGGGTTAGGTTTAGATTTTAGGTTTAGATTTGGGGTTATGTTTAGATTATAGGTTTAGATTTTAGGTTAGGTTTAGATTTTAGGTTTAGATTTGGGGTTAGGTTTAGATTTGGGGTTAGGTTTAGATTTTAGGTTTAGATTTGGGGTTAGGTTTAGATTTGGGGTTAGGTTTAGATTTGGGGTTAGGTTTAGATTTGGGGTTAGGTTTAGATTTTAGGTTTAGATTTGGGGTTAGGTTTAGATTTTAGGTTTAGATTTGGGGTTAGGTTTAGATTTGGGGTTAGGTTTAGATTTCAGGTTTAGATTTGGGGTTAGGTTTAGATTTGGGTTTAGGTTTAGATTTTAGGTTTAGATTTGGGGTTAGGTTTAGATTTTAGGTTTAGATTTGGGGTTATGTTTAGATTATAGGTTTAGATTTGGGGTTAGGTTTAGATTTTAGGTTTAGATTTGGGGTTAGGTTTAGATTTGGGGTTTGGTATAGATTTGGGGTTAGGTTTAGATTTTCGGTTTAGATTTGGGGTTAGGTTTAGATTTTAGGTTCAGATTTGGGGTTAGGTTTAGATTTTAGGTTTAGATTTGGGGTTAGGTTTAGATTTGGGGTTAGGTTTAGATTTGGGGTTAGGTTTAGATTTTAGGTTTAGATTTGGGGTTAGGTTTAGATTTTAGGTTTAGATTTGGGGTTAGGTTTAGATTTTAGGTTTAGATTTTAGGTTTTGATTTGGGGTTAGGTTTAGATATGGGGTTTAGTTTTGGGGTTAGGTTTAGATTTTAGGTTTAGATTTGGGGTTAGGTTTAGATTTTAGGTTTAGATTTGGGGTTAGGTTTAGATTTTAGGTTTAGATTTTAGGTTTTGATTTGGGGTTAGGTTTAGATATGGGGTTTAGTTTTGGGGTTAGGTTTAGATTTTAGGTTTAGATTTGGGGTTAGGTTTAGATTTTAGGTTTAGATTTGGGGTTAGGTTTAGATTTGGGGTTAGATTTGGGGTTAGGTTTAGATTTGGGGTTAGGTTTAGATTTTAGGTTTAGATTTGGGGTTAGGTTTAGATTTGGGGTTAGGTTTAGATTTTAGTTTTAGATTTGGGGTTAGGTTTAGATTTTAGGTTTAGATTTGGGGTTAGGTTTAGATTTGGGGTTAGGTTTAGATTTTAGGTTTAGATTTGGGGTTAGGTTTAGATTTGGGGTTAGGTTTAGATTTTAGGTTTAGATTTGGGGTTAGGTTTAGATTTGGGGTTAGGTTTAGATTTTAGGTTTAGATTTGGGGTTAGGTTTAGATTTGGGGTTAGGTTTAGATTTTAGGTTTAGATTTGGGGTTAGGTTTAGATTTGGGGTTAGGTTTAGATTTTAGGTTTAGATTTGGGCTTAGGTTTAGATTTGGGGTTAGGTTTAGATTTTAGGTTTAGATTTGGGGTTAGGTTTAGATTTTAGGTTTAGATTTGGGGTTAGGTTTAGATTTTAGGTTTAGATTTGGGGTTAGGTTTAGATTTGGGGTTAGGTTTAGATTTTAGGTTTCGATTTGGGGTTAGGTTTAGATTTGGGGTTAGGTTTAGATTTTAGGTTTAGATTTGGGTTTAGGTTTAGATTTGGGGTTAGGTTTAGATTTTAGGTTTAGATTTGGGGTTAGGTTTAGATTTGGGGTTAGGTTTAGATTTTAGGTTTAGATTTGGGGTTAGGTTTAGATTTTAGGTTTAGATATGGGGTTAGGTTTAGATTTGGGGTTAGGTTTAGATTTTAGGTTTAGATTTGGGGTTAGGTTTAGATTTGGGGTTAGGTTTAGATTTTAGGTTTAGATTTGGGGTTAGGTTTAGATTTGGGGTTAGGTTTAGATTTTAGGTTTATATTTGGGGTAAGGTTTAGATTTGGGGTTAGGTTTAGATTTTAGGTTTAGATTTGGGGTTAGGTTTAGATTTGGGGTTAGGTTTAGATTTTAGGTTTAGATTTGGGGTTAGGTTTAGATTTTAGGTTTAGATTTGGGGTTAGGCTTAGATTTGGGGTTAGGTTTAGATTTTAGGTTTAGATTTGGGGTTAGGTTTAGATTTGGGGTTAGGTTTAGATTTTAGGTTTAGATTTGGGGTTAGGTTTAGATTTTAGGTTTAGATTTGGGGTTAGGTTTAGATTTGGGGTTAGGTTTAGATTTCAGGTTTAGATTTGGGGTTAGGTTTAGATTTTAGGTTTAGATTTGGGGTTAGGTTTAGATTTGGGGTTAGGTTTAGATTTTAGGTTTAGATTTGGGGTTAGGTTTAGATTTGGGGTTAGGTTTAGATTTTAGGTTTAGATTTGGGGTTAGGTTTAGATTTGGGGTTAGGTTTAGATTTTAGGTTTAGATTTGGGGTTAGGTTTAGATTTTAGGTTTAGATTTGGGGTTAGGTTTAGATTTGGGGTTAGGTTTAGATTTTAGGTTTAGATTTTAGGTTTAGATTTGGGGTTAGGTTTAGATTTGGGTTTAGGTTTAGATTTTAGGTTTAGATTTGGGGTTAGGTTTAGATTTTAGGTTTAGATTTGGGGTTATGTTTAGATTATAGGTTTAGATTTGGGGTTAGGTTTAGATTTTAGGTTTAGATTTGGGGTTAGGTTTAGATTTGGGGTTAGGTTTAGATTTTAGGTTTAGATTTGGGGTTAGGTTTAGATTTGGGGTTAGGTTTAGATTTGGGGTTAGGTTTAGATTTTAGGTTTAGATTTGGGGTTAGGTTTAGATTTTAGGTTTAGATTTGGGGTTAGGTTTAGATTTGGGGTTAGGTTTAGATTTGGGTTTAGGTTTAGATTTGGGGTTAGGTTTAGATTTTAGGTTTAGATTTGGGGTTATGTTTAGATTATAGGTTTAGATTTGGGGTTAGGTTTAGATTTTAGGTTTAGATTTGGGGTTAGGTTTAGATTTGGGGTTTGGTATAGATTTGGGGTTAGGTTTAGATTTTCGGTTTAGATTTGGGGTTAGGTTTAGATTTTAGGTTCAGATTTGGGGTTAGGTTTAGATTTTAGGTTTAGATTTGGGGTTAGGTTTAGATTTGGGGTTAGGTTTAGATTTGGGGTTAGGTTTAGATTTTAGGTTTAGATTTGGGGTTAGGTTTAGATTTTAGGTTTAGATTTTAGGTTTTGATTTGGGGTTAGGTTTAGATATGGGGTTTAGTTTTGGGGTTAGGTTTAGATTTTAGGTTTAGATTTGGGGTTAGGTTTAGATTTTAGGTTTAGATTTGGGGTTAGGTTTAGATTTGGGGTTAGATTTGGGGTTAGGTTTAGATTTGGGGTTAGGTTTAGATTTTAGGTTTAGATTTGGGGTTAGGTTTAGATTTGGGGTTAGGTTTAGATTTTAGTTTTAGATTTGGGGTTAGGTTTAGATTTTAGGTTTAGATTTGGGGTTAGGTTTAGATTTGGGGTTAGGTTTAGATTTTAGGTTTAGATTTGGGGTTAGGTTTAGATTTTAGGTTTAGATTTGGGGTTAGGTTTAGATTTGGGGTTAGGTTTAGATTTTAGGATTAGATTTGGGGTTAGGTTTAGATTTTAGGTTTAGATTTGGAGTTAGGTTTAGATTTGGGGTTAGGTTTAGATTTTAGGTTTAGATTTGGGGTTAGGTTTAGATTTGGGGTTAGGTTTAGATTTTAGTTTTAGATTTGGGGTTAGGTTTAGATTTTAGGTTTAGATTTGGGGTTAGGTTTAGATTTGGGGTTAGGTTTAGATTTTAGGTTTAGATTTGGGGTTAGGTTTAGATTTTAGGTTTAGATTTGGGGTTAGGTTTAGATTTGGGGTTAGGTTTAGATTTTAGGATTAGATTTGGGGTTAGGTTTAGATTTTAGGTTTAGATTTGGAGTTAGGTTTAGATTTGGGGTTAGGTTTAGATTTTAGGTTTAGATTTGGGGTTAGGTTTAGATTTTAGGTTTAGATTTGGGGTTAGGTTTAGATTTGGGGTTAGGTTTAGATTTTAGGTTTAGATTTGGGGTTAGGTTTAGATTTTAGGTTTAGATTTGGGGTAAGGTTTAGATTTGGGGTTAGGTTTAGATTTTAGGTTTAGATTTGGGGTTAGGTTTAGATTTTAGGTTTAGATTTGGGGTTAGGTTTAGATTTGGGGTTAGGTTTAGATTTTAGGTTTAGATTCGGGGTTAGGTTTAGATTTAAGGTTTAGATTTGGGGTTAGGTTTAGATTTTAGGTTTAGATTTGGGGTTAGGTTTAGATTTTAGGTTTAGATTTGGGGTTAGGTTTAGATTTGGGGTTAGGTTTAGATTTTAGGTTTAGATTTGGGGTTAGGTTTAGATTTTAGGTTTAGATTTTAGGTTTAGATTTGGGGTTAGGTTTAGATTTTAGGTTTAGATTTGGGGTTAGGTTTAGATTTTAGGTTTAGATTTTAGGTTTAGATTTGGGGTTAGGTTTAGATTTTAGGTTTAGATTTGGGGTTAGGTTTAGATTTGGGGTTAGGTTTAGATTTTAGGTTTAGATTTGGGGTTAGGTTTAGATTTAAGGTTTAGATTTGGGGTTAGGTTTAGATTTTAGGTTTAGATTTGGGGTTAGGTTTAGATTTTAGGTTTAGATTTGGGGTTAGGTTTAGATTTGGGGTTAGGTTTAGATTTTAGGTTTAGATTTGGGGTTAGGTTTAGATTTGGGGTTAGGTTTAGATTTTAGGTTTAGATTTGGGGTTAGGTTTAGATTTTAGGTTTAGATATGGGGTTAGGTTTAGATTTGAAGTTAGGTTTAGATTTTAGGTTTAGATTTGGGGTTAGGTTTAGATTTGGGGTTAGGTTTAGATTTCAGGTTTAGATTTGGGGTTAGGTTTAGATTTTAGGTTTAGATTTGGGATTAGGTTTAGATTTGGGGTTAGGTTTAGATTTTATGTTTAGATTTGGGGTTAGGTTTAGATTTTAGGTTTAGATTTGGGGTTAGGTTTAGATTTGGGGTTAGGTTTAGATTTTAGGTTTAGATTTGGGGTTAGGCTTAGATTTGGGGTTAGGTTTAGATTTTAGCTTTAGATTTGGGGTTAGGTTTAGATTTGGGGTTAGGTTTAGATTTTAGGTTTAGATTTGGGGTTAGGCTTAGATTTGGGGTTAGGTTTAGATTTTAGGTTTAGATTTGGGGTTAGGTTTAGATTTGGGGTTAGGTTTAGATTTCAGGTTTAGATTTGGGGTTAGGTTTAGATTTTAGGTTTAGATTTGGGATTAGGTTTAGATTTGGGGTTAGGTTTAGATTTTAGGTTTAGATTTGGGGTTAGGTTTAGATTTTAGGTTTAGATTTGGGGTTAGGTTTAGATTTGGGGTTAGGTTTAGATTTTAGGTTTAGATTTGGGGTTAGGTTTAGATTTGGGGTTAGGTTTAGATTTTAGGTTTAGATTTGGGGTTAGGTTTAGATTTTAGGTTTAGATTTGGGATTAGGTTTAGATTTGGGGTTAGGTTTAGATTTTAGGTTTAGATTTGGGGTTAGGTTTAGATTTTAGGTTTAGATTTGGGGTTAGGTTTAGATTTTAGGTTTAGATTTGGGGTTAGGTTTAGATTTGGGGTTAGGTTTAGATTTTAGGTTTAGATTTTAGGTTTAGATTTGGGGTTAGGTTTAGATTTTAGGTTTAGATTTGGGGTTAGGTTTAGATTTTAGGTTTAGATTTGGGGTTAGGTTTAGATTTTAGGTTTAGATTTGGGGTTAGGTTTAGATTTGGGGTTAGGTTTAGATTTCAGGTTTAGATTTGGGGTTAGGTTTAGATTTTAGGTTTAGATTTGGGGTTAGGTTTAGATTTTAGGTTTAGATTTGGGGTTAGGTTTAGATTTGGGGTTAGGTTTAGATTTTAGGTTTATATTTGGGGTAAGGTTTAGATTTGGGGTTAGGTTTAGATTTTAGGTTTAGATTTGGGGTTAGGTTTAGATTTGGGGTTAGTTTTAGATTTTAGGTTTAGATTTGGGGTTAGGTTTAGATTTGGGGTTAGGTTTAGATTTTAGGTTTAGATTTGGGGTTAGGTTTAGATTTTAGGTTTAGATTCGGGGTTAGGTTTAGATTTTAGGTTTAGATTTGGGGTTAGGTTTAGATTTTAGGTTTATATTTAGTGTTAGGTTTAGACTTGGGGTTAGGTTTAGATTTTAGGTTTAGATTTGGGGTTAGGTTTAGATTTTAGGTTTAAATTTGGGGTTAGGTTTAGATTTTAGGTTTAGATTTGGGGTTAGGTTTAGATTTGGGGTTAGGTTTAGATTTTAGGTTTAGATTTGGGGTTAGGTTTAGATTTGGGGTTAGGTTTAGATTTTAGGTTTAGATTTGGGGTTAGGTTTAGATTTTAGGTTTAGATTTTATCTTTAGATTTGGGGTTAGGTTTAGATTTTAGGTTTATATTTAGGGTTAGGTTTAGACTTGGGGTTAGGTTTAGATTTTAGGTTTAGATTTGGGGTTAGGTTTAGATTTTAGGTTTAAATTTGGGGTTAGGTTTAGATTTTAGGTTTAGATTTGGGGTTAGGTTTAGATTTGGGGTTAGGTTTAGATTTGGGGTTAGGTTTAGATTTTAGGTTTAGATTTGGGGTTAGGTTTAGATTTGGGGTTAGGTTTAGATTTTAGGTTTAGATTTGGGGTTAGGTTTAGATTTGGGGTTAGGTTTAGATTTGGGGTTAGGTTTAGATTTTAGGTTTAGATTTGGGGTTAGGTTTAGATTTTAGGTTTAGATTTGGGGTTAGGTTTAGATTTTAGGTTTATATTTGGGGTAAGGTTTAGATTTGGGGTTAGGTTTAGATTTTAGGTTTAGATTTGGGGTTAGGTTTAGATTTGGGGTTAGGTTTAGATTTTAGGTTTAGATTTGGGGTTAGGTTTAGATTTGGGGTTAGGTTTAGATTTTAGGTTTAGATTTGGGGTTAGGCTTAGATTTGGGGTTAGGTTTAGATTTTAGGTTTAGATTTGGGGTTAGGTTTAGATTTGGGGTTAGGTTTAGATTTTAGGTTTAGATTTGGGGTTAGGTTTTGATTTTAGGTTTAGATTTGGGGTTAGGTTTAGATTTGGGGTTAGGTTTAGATTTTAGGTTTAGATTTGGGGTTAGGTTTAGATTTGGGGTTAGGTTTAGATTTTAGGTTTAGATTTGGGGTTAGGTTTAGATTTGGGGTTAGGTTTAGATTTTAGGTTTAGATTTGGGGTTAGGTTTAGATTTTAGGTTTAGATTTGGGGTTAGGTTTAGATTTGGGGTTAGGTTTAGATTTTAGGTTTAGATTTTAGGTTTAGATTTGGGGTTAGGTTTAGATTTTCGGTTTAGATTTGGGGTTAGGTTTAGATTTTAGGTTCAGATTTGGGGTTAGGTTTAGATTTTAGGTTTAGATTTGGGGTTAGGTTTAGATTTGGGGTTAGGTTTAGATTTGGGGTTAGGTTTAGATTTTAGGTTTAGATTTGGGGTTAGGTTTAGATTTTAGGTTTAGATTTGGGGTTAGGTTTAGATTTGGGGTTTAGATTTGGGGTTAGGTTTAGATTTTAGGTTTAGATTTGGGGTTAGGTTTAGATTTTAGGTTTAGATTTGGGGTTAGGTTTAGATTTTTTGGTTTAGATTTGGGGTTAGGTTTAGATTTGGGGTTAGGTTTAGATTTTAATTTTAGATTTGGGGTTAGGTTTAGATTTGGGGTTAGGTTTAGATTTTAGGTTTAGATTTGGGGTTAGGTTTAGATTTGGGGTTAGGTTTAGATTTTAGGTTTAGATTTGGGGTTAGGTTTAGATTTGGGGTTAGGTTTAGATTTTAGGTTTAGATTCGGGGTTAGGTTTAGATTTGGGGTTAGGTTTAGATTTTAGGTTTAGATTTGGGGTTAGGTTTAGATTTTAGGTTTAGATTTGGGGTTAGGTTTAGATTTGGGGTTAGGTTTAGATTTTAGGTTTAGATTTGGGGTTAGGTTTAGATTTGGGGTTAGGTTTAGATTTTAGGATTAGATTTGGGGTTAGGTTTAGATTTTAGGTTTAGATTTGGAGTTAGGTTTAGATTTGGGGTTAGGTTTAGATTTTAGGTTTAGATTTGGGGTTAGGTTTAGATTTTAGGTTTAGATTCGGGGTTAGGTTTAGATTTGGGGTTAGGTTTAGATTTTAGGTTTAGATTTGGGGTTAGGTTTAGATTTTAGGTTTAGATTTGGGGTTAGGTTTAGATTTGGGGTTAGGTTTAGATTTTAGGTTTAGATTTGGGGTTAGGTTTAGATTTTAGGTTTAGATTTGGGGTAAGGTTTAGATTTGGGGTTAGGTTTAGATTTTAGGTTTAGATTTAAGGTTAGGTTTCGATTTCGGGTTACGTTTAGATTTTAGGTTTAGATTTGGGGTTAGGTTTAGATTTTAGGTTTAGATTTGGGGTTAAGTTTAGATTTGGGGTTAGGTTTAGATTTTAGGTTTAGATTTGGGGTTAGGTTTAGATTTGGGGTTAGGTTTAGATTTTAGGTTTAGATTTGGGGTTAGGTTTAGATTTTAGGTTTAGATTTGGGGTTAGGTTTAGATTTGGGGTTAGGTTTAGATTTTAGGTTTAGATTTGGGGTTAGGTTTAGATTTGGGGTTAGGTTTAGATTTTAGGTTTAGATATGGGGTTAGGTTTAGATTTGAAGTTAGGTTTAGATTTTAGGTTTATATTTGGGGTTAGGTTTAGATTTGGGGTTAGGTTTAGATTTCAGGTTTAGATTTGGGGTTAGGTTTAGATTTTAGGTTTAGATTTGGGGTTAGGTTTAGATTTGGGGTTAGGTTTAGATTTTGTGTTTAGATTTGGGGTTAGGTTTAGATTTTAGGTTTAGATTTGGGGTTAGGTTTAGATTTTAGGTTTAGATTTGGGGTTAGGTTTAGATTTTAGGTTCATATTTAGGGTTAGGTTTAGACTTGGGGTTAGGTTTAGATTTTAGGTTTAGATTTGGGGTTAGGTTTAGATTTTAGGTTTAAATTTGGGGTTAGGTTTAGATTTGGGGTTAGGTTTAGATTTTAGGTTTAGATTTGGGGTTAGGTTTAGATTTGGGGTTAGGTTTAGATTTTAGGTTTAGATTTGGGGTTAGGTTTAGATTTGGGGTTAGGTTTAGATTTGGGGTTAGGTTTAGATTTTAGGTTTAGATTTGGGGTTAGGTTTAGATTTTAGGTTTAGATTTGGGGTTAGGTTTAGATTTGGGGTTAGGTTTAGATTTGGGTTTAGGTTTAGATTTTAGGTTTAGATTTGGGGTTAGGTTTAGATTTTAGGTTTAGATTTGGGGTTATGTTTAGATTATAGGTTTAGATTTGGGGTTAGGTTTAGATTTTAGGTTTAGATTTGGGGTTAGGTTTAGATTTGGGGTTTGGTATAGATTTGGGGTTAGGTTTAGATTTTCGGTTTAGATTTGGGGTTAGGTTTAGATTTTAGGTTCAGATTTGGGGTTAGGTTTAGATTTTAGGTTTAGATTTGGGGTTAGGTTTAGATTTGGGGTTAGGTTTAGATTTGGGGTTAGGTTTAGATTTTAGGTTTAGATTTGGGGTTAGGTTTAGATTTTAGGTTTAGATTTTAGGTTTTGATTTGGGGTTAGGTTTAGATATGGGGTTTAGTTTTGGGGTTAGGTTTAGATTTTAGGTTTAGATTTGGGGTTAGGTTTAGATTTTAGGTTTAGATTTGGGGTTAGGTTTAGATTTGGGGTTAGATTTGGGGTTAGGTTTAGATTTGGGGTTAGGTTTAGATTTTAGGTTTAGATTTGGGGTTAGGTTTAGATTTGGGGTTAGGTTTAGATTTTAGTTTTAGATTTGGGGTTAGGTTTAGATTTTAGGTTTAGATTTGGGGTTAGGTTTAGATTTGGGGTTAGGTTTAGATTTTAGGTTTAGATTTGGGGTTAGGTTTAGATTTGGGGTTAGGTTTAGATTTTAGGTTTAGATTTGGCGTTAGGTTTAGATTTGGGGTTAGGTTTAGATTTTAGGTTTAGATTTGGGGTTAGGTTTAGATTTGGGGTTAGGTTTAGATTTTAGGTTTAGATTTGGGGTTAGGTTTAGATTTGGGGTTAGGTTTAGATTTTAGGTTTAGATTTGGGCTTAGGTTTAGATTTGGGGTTAGGTTTAGATTTTAGGTTTAGATTTGGGGTTAGGTTTAGATTTTAGGTTTAGATTTGGGGTTAGGTTTAGATTTTAGGTTTAGATTTGGGGTTAGGTTTAGATTTGGGGTTAGGTTTAGATTTTAGGTTTCGATTTGGGGTTAGGTTTAGATTTGGGGTTAGGTTTAGATTTTAGGTTTAGATTTGGGTTTAGGTTTAGATTTGGGGTTAGGTTTAGATTTTAGGTTTAGATTTGGGGTTAGGTTTAGATTTGGGGTTAGGTTTAGATTTTAGGTTTAGATTTGGAGTTAGGTTTAGATTTTAGGTTTAGATTTGGGGTTAGGTTTAGATTTGGGGTTAGGTTTAGATTTTAGGTTTAGATTTGGGGTTAGGTTTAGATTTGGGGTTAGGTTTAGATTTTAGGTTTAGATTTGGGGTTAGGTTTAGATTTGGGGTTAGGTTTAGATTTTAGGTTTATATTTGGGGTAAGGTTTAGATTTGGGATTAGGTTTAGATTTTAGGTTTAGATTTGGGGTTAGGTTTAGATTTGGGGTTAGGTTTAGATTTTAGGTTTAAATTTGGGGTTAGGTTTAGATTTGGGGTTAGGTTTAGATTTTAGGTTTAGATTTGGGGTTAGGCTTAGATTTGGGTTTAGGTTTAGATTTTAGGTTTAGATTTGGGGTTAGGTTTAGATTCTAGGTTTAGATTTGGGGTTAGGTTTAGATTTTAGGTTTAGATTTGGGGTTAGGTTTAGATTTGGGGTTAGGTTTAGATTTCAGGTTTAGATTTGGGGTTAGGTTTAGATTTTAGGTTTAGATTTGGGGTTAGGTTTAGATTTGGGGTTAGGTTTAGATTTTAGGTTTAGATTTGGGGTTAGGTTTAGATTTGGGGTTAGGTTTAGATTTTAGGTTTAGATTTGGGGTTAGGTTTAGATTTGGGGTTAGGTTTAGATTTTAGGTTTAGATTTGGGGTTAGGTTTAGATTTTAGGTTTAGATTTGGGGTTAGGTTTAGATTTGGGGTTAGGTTTAGATTTTAGGTTTAGATTTTAGGTTTAGATTTGGGGTTAGGTTTAGATTTGGGTTTAGGTTTAGATTTTAGGTTTAGATTTGGGGTTAGGTTTAGATTTTAGGTTTAGATTTGGGGTTATGTTTAGATTATAGGTTTAGATTTGGGGTTAGGTTTAGATTTTAGGTTTAGATTTGGGGTTAGGTTTAGATTTGGGGTTAGGTTTAGATTTTAGGTTTAGATTTGGGGTTAGGTTTAGATTTGGGGTTAGGTTTAGATTTGGGGTTAGGTTTAGATTTTAGGTTTAGATTTGGGGTTAGGTTTAGATTTTAGGTTTAGATTTGGGGTTAGGTTTAGATTTGGGGTTAGGTTTAGATTTGGGTTTAGGTTTAGATTTTAGGTTTAGATTTGGGGTTAGGTTTAGATTTTAGGTTTAGATTTGGGGTTATGTTTAGATTATAGGTTTAGATTTGGGGTTAGGTTTAGATTTTAGGTTTAGATTTGGGGTTAGGTTTAGATTTGGGGTTTGGTATAGATTTGGGGTTAGGTTTAGATTTTCGGTTTAGATTTGGGGTTAGGTTTAGATTTTAGGTTCAGATTTGGGGTTAGGTTTAGATTTTAGGTTTAGATTTGGGGTTAGGTTTAGATTTGGGGTTAGGTTTAGATTTTAGGTTTAGATTTGGGGTTAGGTTTAGATTTTAGGTTTAGATTTTAGGTTTTGATTTGGGGTTAGGTTTAGATATGGGGTTTACTTTTGGGGTTAGGTTTAGATTTTAGGTTTAGATTTGGGGTTAGGTTTAGATTTTAGGTTTAGATTTGGGGTTAGGTTTAGATTTGGGGTTAGATTTGGGGTTAGGTTTAGATTTGGGGTTAGGTTTAGATTTTAGGTTTAGATTTGGGGTTAGGTTTAGATTTGGGGTTAGGTTTAGATTTTAGTTTTAGATTTGGGGTTAGGTTTAGATTTTAGGTTTAGATTTGGGGTTAGGTTTAGATTTGGGGTTAGGTTTAGATTTTAGGTTTAGATTTGGGGTTAGGTTTAGATTTTAGGTTTAGATTTGGGGTTAGGTTTAGATTTGGGGTTAGGTTTAGATTTTAGGATTAGATTTGGGGTTAGGTTTAGATTTTAGGTTTAGATTTGGAGTTAGGTTTAGATTTGGGGTTAGGTTTAGATTTTAGGTTTAGATTTGGGGTTAGGTTTAGATTTGGGGTTAGGTTTAGATTTTAGTTTTAGATTTGGGGTTAGGTTTAGATTTTAGGTTTAGATTTGGGGTTAGGTTTAGATTTGGGGTTAGGTTTAGATTTTAGGTTTAGATTTGGGGTTAGGTTTAGATTTTAGGTTTAGATTTGGGGTTAGGTTTAGATTTGGGGTTAGGTTTAGATTTTAGGATTAGATTTGGGGTTAGGTTTAGATTTTAGGTTTAGATTTGGAGTTAGGTTTAGATTTGGGGTTAGGTTTAGATTTTAGGTTTAGATTTGGGGTTAGGTTTAGATTTTAGGTTTAGATTTGGGGTTAGGTTTAGATTTGGGGTTAGGTTTAGATTTTAGGTTTAGATTTGGGGTTAGGTTTAGATTTTAGGTTTAGATTTGGGGTAAGGTTTAGATTTGGGGTTAGGTTTAGATTTTAGGTTTAGATTTGGGGTTAGGTTTAGATTTTAGGTTTAGATTTGGGGTTAGGTTTAGATTTGGGGTTAGGTTTAGATTTTAGGTTTAGATTCGGGGTTAGGTTTAGATTTAAGGTTTAGATTTGGGGTTAGGTTTAGATTTTAGGTTTAGATTTGGGGTTAGGTTTAGATTTTAGGTTTAGATTTGGGGTTAGGTTTAGATTTGGGGTTAGGTTTAGATTTTAGGTTTAGATTTGGGGTTAGGTTTAGATTTTAGGTTTAGATTTTAGGTTTAGATTTGGGGTTAGGTTTAGATTTTAGGTTTAGATTTGGGGTTAGGTTTAGATTTTAGGTTTAGATTTTAGGTTTAGATTTGGGGTTAGGTTTAGATTTTAGGTTTAGATTTGGGGTTAGGTTTAGATTTGGGGTTAGGTTTAGATTTTAGGTTTAGATTTGGGGTTAGGTTTAGATTTAAGGTTTAGATTTGGGGTTAGGTTTAGATTTTAGGTTTAGATTTGGGGTTAGGTTTAGATTTTAGGTTTAGATTTGGGGTTAGGTTTAGATTTGGGGTTAGGTTTAGATTTTAGGTTTAGATTTGGGGTTAGGTTTAGATTTGGGGTTAGGTTTAGATTTTAGGTTTAGATTTGGGGTTAGGTTTAGATTTTAGGTTTAGATATGGGGTTAGGTTTCGATTTGAAGTTAGGTTTAGATTTTAGGTTTAGATTTGGGGTTAGGTTTAGATTTGGGGTTAGGTTTAGATTTCAGGTTTAGATTTGGGGTTAGGTTTAGATTTTAGGTTTAGATTTGGGATTAGGTTTAGATTTGGGGTTAGGTTTAGATTTTATGTTTAGATTTGGGGTTAGGTTTAGATTTTAGGTTTAGATTTGGGGTTAGGTTTAGATTTGGGGTTAGGTTTAGATTTTAGGTTTAGATTTGGGGTTAGGCTTAGATTTGGGGTTAGGTTTAGATTTTAGGTTTAGATTTGGGGTTAGGTTTAGATTTGGGGTTAGGTTTAGATTTTAGGTTTAGATTTGGGGTTAGGCTTAGATTTGGGGTTAGGTTTAGATTTTAGGTTTAGATTTGGGGTTAGGTTTAGATTTGGGGTTAGGTTTAGATTTCAGGTTTAGATTTGGGGTTAGGTTTAGATTTTAGGTTTAGATTTGGGATTAGGTTTAGATTTGGGGTTAGGTTTAGATTTTAGGTTTAGATTTGGGGTTAGGTTTAGATTTTAGGTTTAGATTTGGGGTTAGGTTTAGATTTGGGGTTAGGTTTAGATTTTAGGTTTAGATTTGGGGTTAGGTTTAGATTTGGGGTTAGGTTTAGATTTTAGGTTTAGATTTGGGGTTAGGTTTAGATTTTAGGTTTAGATTTGGGATTAGGTTTAGATTTGGGGTTAGGTTTAGATTTTAGGTTTAGATTTGGGGTTAGGTTTAGATTTTAGGTTTAGATTTGGGGTTAGGTTTAGATTTTAGGTTTAGATTTGGGGTTAGGTTTAGATTTGGGGTTAGGTTTAGATTTTAGGTTTAGATTTTAGGTTTAGATTTGGGGTTAGGTTTAGATTTTAGGTTTAGATTTGGGGTTAGGTTTAGATTTTAGGTTTAGATTTGGGGTTAGGTTTAGATTTCAGGTTTAGATTTGGGGTTAGGTTTAGATTTTAGGTTTAGATTTGGGGTTAGGTTTAGATTTTAGGTTTAGATTTGGGGTTAGGTTTAGATTTGGGGTTAGGTTTAGATTTTAGGTTTATATTTGGGGTAAGGTTTAGATTTGGGGTTAGGTTTAGATTTTAGGTTTAGATTTGGGGTTAGGTTTAGATTTGGGGTTAGTTTTAGATTTTAGGTTTAGATTTGGAGTTAGGTTTAGATTTGGGGTTAGGTTTAGATTTTAGGTTTAGATTTGGGGTTAGGTTTAGATTTTAGGTTTAGATTCGGGGTTAGGTTTAGATTTTAGGTTTAGATTTGGGGTTAGGTTTAGATTTTAGGTTTATATTTAGTGTTAGGTTTAGACTTGGGGTTAGGTTTAGATTTTAGGTTTAGATTTGGGGTTAGGTTTAGATTTTAGGTTTAAATTTGGGGTTAGGTTTAGATTTTAGGTTTAGATTTGGGGTTAGGTTTAGATTTGGGGTTAGGTTTAGATTTTAGGTTTAGATTTGGGGTTAGGTTTAGATTTGGGGTTAGGTTTAGATTTTAGGTTTAGATTTGGGGTTAGGTTTAGATTTTAGGTTTAGATTTTATCTTTAGATTTGGGGTTAGGTTTAGATTTTAGGTTTATATTTAGGGTTAGGTTTAGACTTGGGGTTAGGTTTAGATTTTAGGTTTAGATTTGGGGTTAGGTTTAGATTTTAGGTTTAAATTTGGGGTTAGGTTTAGATTTTAGGTTTAGATTTGGGGTTAGGTTTAGATTTGGGGTTAGGTTTAGATTTGGGGTTAGGTTTAGATTTTAGGTTTAGATTTGGGGTTAGGTTTAGATTTGGGGTTAGGTTTAGATTTTAGGTTTAGATTTGGGGTTAGGTTTAGATTTGGGGTTAGGTTTAGATTTGGGGTTAGGTTTAGATTTTAGGTTTAGATTTGGGGTTAGGTTTAGATTTTAGGTTTAGATTTGGGGTTAGGTTTAGATTTTAGGTTTATATTTGGGGTAAGGTTTAGATTTGGGGTTAGGTTTAGATTTTAGGTTTAGATTTGGGGTTAGGTTTAGATTTGGGGTTAGGTTTAGATTTTAGGTTTAGATTTGGGGTTAGGTTTAGATTTGGGGTTAGGTTTAGATTTTAGGTTTAGATTTGGGGTTAGGCTTAGATTTGGGGTTAGGTTTAGATTTTAGGTTTAGATTTGGGGTTAGGTTTAGATTTTAGGTTTAGATTTGGGGTTAGGTTTAGATTTTAGGTTTAGATTTGGGGTTAGGTTTAGATTTGGGGTTAGGTTTAGATTTTAGGTTTAGATTTGGGGTTAGGTTTAGATTTGGGGTTAGGTTTAGATTTTAGGTTTAGATTTGGGGTTAGGTTTAGATTTGGGGTTAGGTTTAGATTTTAGGTTTAGATTTGGGGTTAGGTTTAGATTTTAGGTTTAGATTTGGGGTTAGGTTTAGATTTGGGGTTAGGTTTAGATTTTAGGTTTAGATTTTAGGTTTAGATTTGGGGTTAGGTTTAGATTTTCGGTTTAGATTTGGGGTTAGGTTTAGATTTTAGGTTCAGATTTGGGGTTAGGTTTAGATTTTAGGTTTAGATTTGGGGTTAGGTTTAGATTTGGTGTTAGGTTTAGATTTGGGGTTAGGTTTAGATTTTAGGTTTAGATTTGGGGTTAGGTTTAGATTTTAGGTTTAGATTTGGGGTTAGGTTTAGATTTGGGGTTTAGATTTGGGGTTAGGTTTAGATTTTAGGTTTAGATTTGGGGTTAGGTTTAGATTTTAGGTTTAGATTTGGGGTTAGGTTTAGATTTTTTGGTTTAGATTTGGGGTTAGGTTTAGATTTGGGGTTAGGTTTAGATTTTAGTTTTAGATTTGGGGTTAGGTTTAGATTTGGGGTTAGGTTTAGATTTTAGGTTTAGATTTGGGGTTAGGTTTAGATTTGGGGTTAGGTTTAGATTTTAGGTTTAGATTTGGGGTTAGGTTTAGATTTGGGGTTAGGTTTAGATTTTAGGTTTAGATTCGGGGTTAGGTTTAGATTTGGGGTTAGGTTTAGATTTTAGGTTTAGATTTGGGGTTAGGTTTAGATTTTAGGTTTAGATTTGGGGTTAGGTTTAGATTTGGGGTTAGGTTTAGATTTTAGGTTTAGATTTGGGGTTAGGTTTAGATTTGGGGTTAGGTTTAGATTTTAGGATTAGATTTGGGGTTAGGTTTAGATTTTAGGTTTAGATTTGGAGTTAGGTTTAGATTTGGGGTTAGGTTTAGATTTTAGGTTTAGATTTGGGGTTAGGTTTAGATTTTAGGTTTAGATTCGGGGTTAGGTTTAGATTTGGGGTTAGGTTTAGATTTTAGGTTTAGATTTGGGGTTAGGTTTAGATTTTAGGTTTAGATTTGGGGTTAGGTTTAGATTTGGGGTTAGGTTTAGATTTTAGGTTTAGATTTGGGGTTAGGTTTAGATTTTAGGTTTAGATTTGGGGTAAGGTTTAGATTTGGGGTTAGGTTTAGATTTTAGGTTTAGATTTAAGGTTAGGTTTCGATTTCGGGTTACGTTTAGATTTTAGGTTTAGATTTGGGGTTAGGTTTAGATTTTAGGTTTAGATTTGGGGTTAGGTTTAGATTTGGGGTTAGGTTTAGATTTTAGGTTTAGATTTGGGGTTAGGTTTAGATTTGGGGTTAGGTTTAGATTTTAGGTTTAGATTTGGGGTTAGGTTTAGATTTTAGGTTTAGATTTGGGGTTAGGTTTAGATTTGGGGTTAGGTTTAGATTTTAGGTTTAGATTTGGGGTTAGGTTTAGATTTGGGGTTAGGTTTAGATTTTAGGTTTAGATATGGGGTTAGGTTTAGATTTGAAGTTAGGTTTAGATTTTAGGTTTATATTTGGGGTTAGGTTTAGATTTGGGGTTAGGTTTAGATTTCAGGTTTAGATTTGGGGTTAGGTTTAGATTTTAGGTTTAGATTTGGGGTTAGGTTTAGATTTGGGGTTAGGTTTAGATTTGAGGTTAGGTTTAGATTTCAGGTTTAGATTTGGGGTTAGGTTTAGATTTTAGGTTTAGATTTGGGGTTAGGTTTAGATTTGGGGTTAGGTTTAGATTTTGTGTTTAGATTTGGGGTTAGGTTTAGATTTTAGGTTTAGATTTGGGGTTAGGTTTAGATTTTAGGTTTAGATTTGGGGTTAGGTTTAGATTTTAGGTTCATATTTAGGGTTAGGTTTAGACTTGGGGTTAGGTTTAGATTTTAGGTTTAGATTTGGGGTTAGGTTTAGATTTTAGGTTTAAATTTGGGGTTAGGTTTAGATTTGGGGTTAGGTTTAGATTTTAGGTTTAGATTTGGGGTTAGGTTTAGATTTGGGGTTAGGTTTAGATTTTAGGTTTAGATTTGGGGTTAGGTTTAGATTTGGGGTTAGGTTTAGATTTTAGGTTTAGATTTGGGGTTAGGTTTAGATTTGGGGTTAGGTTTAGATTTTAGGTTTAGATTTGGGGTTAGGTTTAGATTTTAGGTTTATATTTGGGGTAAGGTTTAGATTTGGGGTTAGGTTTAGATTTTAGGTTTAGATTTGGGGTTAGGTTTAGATTTTAGGTTTAGATTTGGGGTTAGGTTTAGATTTTAGGTTTGGATTTGGGGTTAGGTTTAGATTTGGGCTTAGGTTTAGATTTTAGGTTTATATTTGGGGTTAGGTTTAGATTTTAGGTTTAGATTTGGGGTTAGGTTTAGATTTGGGGTTAGGTTTAGATTTTAGGTTTAGATTTGGGGTTAGGTTTAGATTTTAGGTTTAAATTTGGGGTTAGGTTTAGATTTGGGGTTAGGTTTAGATTTTAGGTTTAGATTTGGGGTTAGGCTTAGATTTGGGGTTAGGTTTAGATTTTAGGTTTAGATTTGGGGTTAGGTTTAGATTTTAGGTTTATATTTGGGGTAAGGTTTAGATTTGGGGTTAGGTTTAGATTTTAGGTTTAGATTTGGGGTTAGGTTTAGATTTGGGGTTAGGTTTAGATTTTAGGTTTAGATTTGGGGTTAGGTTTAGATTTGGGGTTAGGTTTAGATTTTAGGTTTAGATTTGGGGTTAGGCTTAGATTTGGGTTTAGGTTTAGATTTTAGGTTTAGATTTGGGGTTAGGTTTAGATTTGGGGTTAGGTTTAGATTTTAGGTTTAGATTTGGGGTTAGGTATAGATTTTAGGTTTAGATTTGGGGTTAGGTTTAGATTTGGGGTTAGGTTTAGATTTTAGGTTTAGATTTGGGGTTAGGTTTAGATTTTAGGTTTAGATTTGGGGTTAGGTTTAGATTTGGGGTTAGGTTTAGATTTTTGGTTTAGATTTGGGGTTACGTTTAGATTTGGGGTTAGGTTTAGATTTTAGGTTTAGATTTGGGGTTAGGTTTAGATTTTAGGTTTATATTTGGGGTAAGGTTTAGATTTGGGGTTAGGTTTAGATTTTAGGTTTAGATTTGGGGTTAGGTTTAGATTTGGGGTTAGGTTTAGATTTTAGGTTTAGATTTGGGGTTAGGTTTAGATTTGGGGTTAGGTTTAGATTTGGGGTTAGGTTTAGATTTTAGGTTTAGATTTGGGGTTAGGTTTAGATTTGGGGTTAGGTTTAGATTTTAGGTTTAGATTTGGGGTTAGGTTTAGATTTGGGGTTAGGTTTAGATTATAGGTTTAGATTTGGGGTTAGGTTTAGATTTTAGGTTTAGATTTGGGGTTAGGTTTAGATTTGGGGTTAGGTTTAGATTTTAGGTTTAGATTAGGGGTTATGTGTAGATTTTAGGTTTAGATTTGGGTTCAGGTTTAGATTTTAGGTTTAGATTTGGGGTTTGGTATAGATTTGGGGTTAGGTTTAGATTTTCGGTTTAGATTTGGGGTTAGGTTTAGATTTTAGGTTCAGATTTGGGGTTAGGTTTAGATTTTAGGTTTAGATTTGGGGTTAGGTTTAGATTTGGGGTTAGGTTTAGATTTTAGGTTTAGATTTGGGGTTAGGTTTAGATTTTAGGTTTAGATTTGGGGTTAGGTTTAGATTTGGGGTTAGGTTTAGATTTTAGGTTTAGATTTGGGGTTAGGTTTAGATTTGGGGTTAGGTTTAGATTTTAGGTTTAGATTTGGGGTTAGGTTTAGATTTGGGGTTAGGTTTAGATTTTAGGTTTAGATTTGGGGTTAGGTTTAGATTTGGGGTTAGGTTTAGATTTTAGGTTTAGATTTGGGGTTAGGTTTAGATTTGGGGTTAGGTTTAGATTTTAGGTTTAGATTTGGGGTTAGGTTTAGATTTTAGGTTTAGATTTGGGGTTAGGTTTAGATTTGGGGTTAGGTTTAGATTTGGGGTTAGGTTTAGATTTTAGGTTTAGATTTTAGGTTTAGATTTGGGGTTAGGTTTAGATTTGGGGTTAGGTTTAGATTTTAGGTTTAGATTTGGGCTTAGGTTTAGATTTGGGGTTAGGTTTAGATTTTAGGTTTAGATTTGGAGTTAGGTTTAGATTTGGGGTTAGGTTTAGATTTTAGGTTTAGATTTGGGGTTAGGTTTAGATTTTAGGTTTAGATTTGGGGTTAGGTTTAGATTTGGGGTTAGGTTTAGATTTTAGGTTTCGATTTGGGGTTAGGTTTAGATTTGGGGTTAGGTTTAGATTTTAGGTTTAGATTTGGGTTTAGGTTTAGATTTGGGGTTAGGTTTAGATTTTAGGTTTAGATTTGGGGTTAGGTTTAGATTTGGGGTTAGGTTTAGATTTTAGGTTTAGATTTGGGGTTAGGTTTAGATTTTAGGTTTAGATTTGGGGTTAGGTTTAGATTTGGGGTTAGGTTTAGATTTTAGGTTTAGATTTGGGGTTAGGTTTAGATTTGGGGTTAGGTTTAGATTTTAGGTTTAGATTTGGGGTTAGGTTTAGATTTTAGGTTTAGATTTGGGGTTAGGTTTAGATTTTAGGTTTAGATTTGGGGTTAGGTTTAGATTTTAGGTTTAGAGTTGGGGTTAGGTTTAGATTTGGGGTTAGGTTTAGATATTAGGTTTAGATTAGGGGTTATGTGTAGATTTTAGGTTTAGATTTGGGTTCAGGTTTAGATTTTATGTTTAGATTTGGGGTTTGGTATAGATTTGGGGTTAGGTTTAGATTTTAGGTTTAGATTTGGGGTTAGGTTTAGATTTGGGGTTAGGTTTAGATTTTAGGATTAGATTTGGGGTTAGGTTTAGATTTTAGGTTTAGATTTGGAGTTAGGTTTAGATTTGGGGTTAGGTTTAGATTTTAGGTTTAGATTTGGGGTTAGGTTTAGATTTTAGGTTTAGATTCGGGGTTAGGTTTAGATTTGGGGTTAGGTTTAGATTTTAGGTTTAGATTTGGGGTTAGGTTTAGATTTTAGGTTTAGATTTGGGGTTAGGTTTAGATTTGGGGTTAGGTTTAGATTTTAGGTTTAGATTTGGGGTTAGGTTTAGATTTTAGGTTTAGATTTGGGGTAAGGTTTAGATTTGGGGTTAGGTTTAGATTTTAGGTTTAGATTTAAGGTTAGGTTTCGATTTCGGGTTACGTTTAGATTTTAGGTTTAGATTTGGGGTTAGGTTTAGATTTTAGGTTTAGATTTGGGGTTAGGTTTAGATTTGGGGTTAGGTTTAGATTTTAGGTTTAGATTTGGGGTTAGGTTTAGATTTGGGGTTAGGTTTAGATTTTAGGTTTAGATTTGGGGTTAGGTTTAGATTTTATGTTTAGATTTTAGGTTTAGATTTGGGGTTAGGTTTAGATTTTAGGTTTAGATTTGGGGTTAGGTTTAGATTTGGGGTTAGGTTTAGATTTTAGGTTTAGATATGGGGTTAGGTTTAGATTTGAAGTTAGGTTTAGATTTTAGGTTTATATTTGGGGTTAGGTTTAGATTTGGGGTTAGGTTTAGATTTCAGGTTTAGATTTGGGGTTAGGTTTAGATTTTAGGTTTAGATTTGGGGTTAGGTTTAGATTTGGGGTTAGGTTTAGATTTTGTGTTTATATTTGGGGTTAGGTTTAGATTTTAGGTTTAGATTTGGGGTTAGGTTTAGATTTTAGGTTTAGATTTGGGGTTAGGTTTAGATTTTAGGTTCATATTTAGGGTTAGGTTTAGACTTGGGGTTAGGTTTAGATTTTAGGTTTAGATTTGGGGTTAGGTTTAGATTTTAGGTTTAAATTTGGGGTTAGGTTTAGATTTGGGGTTAGGTTTAGATTTTAGGTTTAGATTTGGGGTTAGGTTTAGATTTGGGGTTAGGTTTAGATTTTAGGTTTAGATTTGGGGTTAGGTTTAGATTTGGGGTTAGGTTTAGATTTTAGGTTTAGATTTGGGGTTAGGTTTAGATTTGGGGTTAGGTTTAGATTTTAGGTTTAGATTTGGGGTTAGGTTTAGATTTTAGGTTTATATTTGGGGTAAGGTTTAGATTTGGGGTTAGGTTTAGATTTTAGGTTTAGATTTGGGGTTAGGTTTAGATTTGGGGTTAGGTTTAGATTTTAGGTTTAGATTTGGGGTTAGGTTTAGATTTGGGGTTAGGTTTAGATTTTAGGTTTAGATTTGGGGTTAGGTTTAGATTTGGGGTTAGGTTTAGATTTTAGGTTTAGATTTGGGGTTAGGTTTAGATTTTAGGTTTATATTTGGGGTAAGGTTTAGATTTGGGGTTAGGTTTAGATTTTAGGTTTAGATTTGGGGTTAGGTTTAGATTTGGGGTTAGGTTTAGATTTTAGGTTTAGATTTGGGGTTAGGTTTAGATTTGGGGTTAGGTTTAGATTTTAGGTTTAGATTTGGGGTTAGGCTTAGATTTGGGTTTAGGTTTAGATTTTAGGTTTAGATTTGGGGTTAGGTTTAGATTTGGGGTTAGGTTTAGATTTTAGGTTTAGATTTGGGGTTAGGTATAGATTTTAGGTTTAGATTTGGGGTTAGGTTTAGATTTGGGGTTAGGTTTAGATTTTAGGTTTAGATTTGGGGTTAGGTTTAGATTTTAGGTTTAGATTTGGGGTTAGGTTTAGATTTGGGGTTAGGTTTAGATTTTAGGTTTAGATTTGGGGTTGGGTTTAGATTTGGGGTTAGGTTTAGATTTTTGGTTTAGATTTGGGGTTACGTTTAGATTTGGGGTTAGGTTTAGATTTTAGGTTTAGATTTGGGGTTAGGTTTAGATTTTAGGTTTATATTTGGGGTAAGGTTTAGATTTGGGGTTAGGTTTAGATTTTAGGTTTATATTTGGGGTAAGGTTTAGATTTGGGGTTAGGTTTAGATTTTAGGTTTAGATTTGGGGTTAGGTTTAGATTTGGGGTTAGGTTTAGATTTTAGGTTTAGATTTGGGGTTAGGTTTAGATTTGGGGTTAGGTTTAGATTATAGGTTTAGATTTGGGGTTAGGTTTAGATTTTAGGTTTAGATTTGGGGTTAGGTTTAGATTTGGGGTTAGGTTTAGATTATAGGTTTAGATTTGGGGTTAGGTTTAGATTTTAGGTTTAGATTTGGGGTTGGGTTTAGATTTGGGGTTAGGTTTAGATTTTAGGTTTAGATTTGGGGTTTGGTATAGATTTGGGGTTAGGTTTAGATTTTCGGTTTAGATTTGGGGTTAGGTTTAGATTTTAGGTTCAGATTTGGGGTTAGGTTTAGATTTTAGGTTTAGATTTGGGGTTAGGTTTAGATTTGGGGTTAGGTTTAGATTTTAGGTTTAGATTTGGGGTTAGGTTTAGATTTGGGGTTAGGTTTAGATTTTAGGTTTAGATTTGGGGTTAGGTTTAGATTTTAGGTTTAGATTTGGGGTTAGGTTTAGATTTGGGGTTAGGTTTAGATTTTAGGTTTAGATTTGGGGTTAGGTTTAGATTTGGGGTTAGGTTTAGATTTTAGGTTTAGATTTGGGGTTAGGTTTAGATTTGGGGTTAGGTTTAGATTTTAGGTTTAGATTTGGGGTTAGGTTTAGATTTGGGGTTAGGTTTAGATTTTAGGTTTAGATTTGGGGTTAGGTTTAGATTTGGGGTTAGGTTTAGATTTTAGGTTTAGATTTGGGGTTAGGTTTAGATTTTAGGTTTAGATTTGGGGTTAGGTTTAGATTTGGGGTTAGGTTTAGATTTGGGGTTAGGTTTAGATTTTAGGTTTAGATTTTAGGTTTAGATTTGGGGTTAGGTTTAGATTTGGGGTTAGGTTTAGATTTTAGGTTTAGATTTGGGCTTAGGTTTAGATTTGGGGTTAGGTTTAGATTTTAGGTTTAGATTTGGGGTTAGGTTTAGATTTGGGGTTAGGTTTAGATTTTAGGTTTCGATTTGGGGTTAGGTTTAGATTTGGGGTTAGGTTTAGATTTTAGGTTTAGATTTGGGTTTAGGTTTAGATTTGGGGTTAGGTTTAGATTTTAGGTTTAGATTTGGGGTTAGGTTTAGATTTGGGGTTAGGTTTAGATTTTAGGTTTAGATTTGGGGTTAGGTTTAGATTTTAGGTTTAGATTTGGGGTTAGGTTTAGATTTGGGGTTAGGTTTAGATTTTAGGTTTAGATTTGGGGTTAGGTTTAGATTTGGGGTTAGGTTTAGATTTTAGGTTTAGATTTGGGGTTAGGTTTAGATTTGGGGTTAGGTTTAGATTTTATGTTTAGATTTTAGGTTTAGATTTGGGGTTAGGTTTAGATTTTAGGTTTAGATTTGGGGTTAGGTTTAGATTCGGGGTTAGGTTTAGATTTTAGGTTTAGATATGGGGTTAGGTTTAGATTTGAAGTTAGGTTTAGATTTTAGGTTTAGATTTGGGGTTAGGTTTAGATTTGGGGTTAGGTTTAGATTTCAGGTTTAGATTTGGGGTTAGGTTTAGATTTTAGGTTTAGATTTGGGGTTAGGTTTAGATTTTAGGTTTAGATTTGGGGTTAGGTTTAGGTTTTGTGTTTAGATTTGGGGTTAGGTTTAGATTTTAGGTTTAGATTTGGGGTTAGGTTTAGATTTGGGGTTTAGATTTGCGGTTAGGTTTAGATTTTAGGTTTAGATTTAGGGTTAGGTTTAGACTTGGGGTTAGGTTTAGATTTTAGGTTTAGATTTGGGGTTAGGTTTAGATTTTAGGTTTAAATTTGGGGTTAGGTTTAGATTTTAGGTTTAGATTTGGGGTTAGGTTTAGATTTGGGGTTAGGTTTAGATTTTAGGTTTAGATTTGGGGTTAGGTTTAGATTTGGGGTTAGGTTTAGATTTTAGGTTTAGATTTGGGGTTAGGTTTAGATTTGGGGTTAGGTTTAGATTTTAGGTTTAGATTTGGGGTTAGGTTTAGATTTGGGGTTAGGTTTAGATTTTAGGTTTAGATTTGGGGTTAGGTTTAGATTTTAGGTTTAGATTTGGGGTTAGGTTTAGATTTGGGGTTAGGTTTAGATTTTAGGTTTAGATTTGGGGTTAGGTTTAGATTTGGGGTTAGGTTTAGATTTTAGGTTTAGATTTGGGGTTAGGCTTAGATTTGGGGTTAGGTTTAGATTTTAGGTTTAGATTTGGGGTTAGGTTTAGATTTGGGGTTAGGTTTAGATTTTAGGTTTAGATTTGGGGTTAGGTTTAGATTTTAGGTTTAGATTTGGGGTTAGGTTTAGATTTGGGGTTAGGTTTACATTTTAGGTTTAGATTTGGGGTTAGGTTTAGATTTGGGGTTAGGTTTAGATTTGGGGTTAGGTTTAGATTTTAGGTTTAGATTTGGGGTTAGGTTTAGATTTTAGGTTTAGATTTGGGGTTAGGTTTAGATTTCAGGTTTAGATTTGGGGTTAGGTTTAGATTTGGGGTTAGGTTTAGATTTGGGGTTAGGTTTAGATTTTAGGTTTAGATTTTAGGTTTAGATTTGGGGTTAGGTTTAGATTTGGGGTTAGGTTTAGATTTTAGGTTTAGATTTGGGGTTATGTTTAGATTATAGGTTTAGATTTGGGGTTAGGTTTAGATTTTAGGTTTAGATTTGGGGTTAGGTTTAGATTTGGGGTTAGGTTTAGATTTTGTGTTTATATTTGGGGTTAGGTTTAGATTTTAGGTTTAGATTTGGGGTTAGGTTTAGATTTTAGGTTTAGATTTGGGGTTAGGTTTAGATTTTAGGTTCATATTTAGGGTTAGGTTTAGACTTGGGGTTAGGTTTAGATTTTAGGTTTAGATTTGGGGTTAGGTTTAGATTTTAGGTTTAAATTTGGGGTTAGGTTTAGATTTGGGGTTAGGTTTAGATTTTAGGTTTAGATTTGGGGTTAGGTTTAGATTTGGGGTTAGGTTTAGATTTTAGGTTTAGATTTGGGGTTAGGTTTAGATTTGGGGTTAGGTTTAGATTTTAGGTTTAGATTTGGGGTTAGGTTTAGATTTGGGGTTAGGTTTAGATTTTAGGTTTAGATTTGGGGTTAGGTTTAGATTTTAGGTTTATATTTGGGGTAAGGTTTAGATTTGGGGTTAGGTTTAGATTTTAGGTTTAGATTTGGGGTTAGGTTTAGATTTGGGGTTAGGTTTAGATTTTAGGTTTAGATTTGGGGTTAGGTTTAGATTTGGGGTTAGGTTTAGATTTTAGGTTTAGATTTGGGGTTAGGTTTAGATTTGGGGTTAGGTTTAGATTTTAGGTTTAGATTTGGGGTTAGGTTTAGATTTTAGGTTTATATTTGGGGTAAGGTTTAGATTTGGGGTTAGGTTTAGATTTTAGGTTTAGATTTGGGGTTAGGTTTAGATTTGGGGTTAGGTTTAGATTTTAGGTTTAGATTTGGGGTTAGGTTTAGATTTGGGGTTAGGTTTAGATTTTAGGTTTAGATTTGGGGTTAGGCTTAGATTTGGGTTTAGGTTTAGATTTTAGGTTTAGATTTGGGGTTAGGTTTAGATTTGGGGTTAGGTTTAGATTTTAGGTTTAGATTTGGGGTTAGGTATAGATTTTAGGTTTAGATTTGGGGTTAGGTTTAGATTTGGGGTTAGGTTTAGATTTTAGGTTTAGATTTGGGGTTAGGTTTAGATTTTAGGTTTAGATTTGGGGTTAGGTTTAGATTTGGGGTTAGGTTTAGATTTTAGGTTTAGATTTGGGGTTGGGTTTAGATTTGGGGTTAGGTTTAGATTTTTGGTTTAGATTTGGGGTTACGTTTAGATTTGGGGTTAGGTTTAGATTTTAGGTTTAGATTTGGGGTTAGGTTTAGATTTTAGGTTTATATTTGGGGTAAGGTTTAGATTTGGGGTTAGGTTTAGATTTTAGGTTTATATTTGGGGTAAGGTTTAGATTTGGGGTTAGGTTTAGATTTTAGGTTTAGATTTGGGGTTAGGTTTAGATTTGGGGTTAGGTTTAGATTTTAGGTTTAGATTTGGGGTTAGGTTTAGATTTGGGGTTAGGTTTAGATTATAGGTTTAGATTTGGGGTTAGGTTTAGATTTTAGGTTTAGATTTGGGGTTAGGTTTAGATTTGGGGTTAGGTTTAGATTATAGGTTTAGATTTGGGGTTAGGTTTAGATTTTAGGTTTAGATTTGGGGTTGGGTTTAGATTTGGGGTTAGGTTTAGATTTTAGGTTTAGATTTGGGGTTTGGTATAGATTTGGGGTTAGGTTTAGATTTTCGGTTTAGATTTGGGGTTAGGTTTAGATTTTAGGTTCAGATTTGGGGTTAGGTTTAGATTTTAGGTTTAGATTTGGGGTTAGGTTTAGATTTGGGGTTAGGTTTAGATTTTAGGTTTAGATTTGGGGTTAGGTTTAGATTTGGGGTTAGGTTTAGATTTTAGGTTTAGATTTGGGGTTAGGTTTAGATTTTAGGTTTAGATTTGGGGTTAGGTTTAGATTTGGGGTTAGGTTTAGATTTTAGGTTTAGATTTGGGGTTAGGTTTAGATTTGGGGTTAGGTTTAGATTTTAGGTTTAGATTTGGGGTTAGGTTTAGATTTGGGGTTAGGTTTAGATTTTAGGTTTAGATTTGGGGTTAGGTTTAGATTTGGGGTTAGGTTTAGATTTTAGGTTTAGATTTGGGGTTAGGTTTAGATTTGGGGTTAGGTTTAGATTTTAGGTTTAGATTTGGGGTTAGGTTTAGATTTTAGGTTTAGATTTGGGGTTAGGTTTAGATTTGGGGTTAGGTTTAGATTTGGGGTTAGGTTTAGATTTTAGGTTTAGATTTTAGGTTTAGATTTGGGGTTAGGTTTAGATTTGGGGTTAGGTTTAGATTTTAGGTTTAGATTTGGGCTTAGGTTTAGATTTGGGGTTAGGTTTAGATTTTAGGTTTAGATTTGGGGTTAGGTTTAGATTTGGGGTTAGGTTTAGATTTTAGGTTTCGATTTGGGGTTAGGTTTAGATTTGGGGTTAGGTTTAGATTTTAGGTTTAGATTTCGGTTTAGGTTTAGATTTGGGGTTAGGTTTAGATTTTAGGTTTAGATTTGGGGTTAGGTTTAGATTTGGGGTTAGGTTTAGATTTTAGGTTTAGATTTGGGGTTAGGTTTAGATTTTAGGTTTAGATTTGGGGTTAGGTTTAGATTTGGGGTTAGGTTTAGATTTTAGGTTTAGATTTGGGGTTAGGTTTAGATTTGGGGTTAGGTTTAGATTTTAGGTTTAGATTTGGGGTTAGGTTTAGATTTGGGGTTAGGTTTAGATTTTATGTTTAGATTTTAGGTTTAGATTTGGGGTTAGGTTTAGATTTTAGGTTTAGATTTGGGGTTAGGTTTAGATTCGGGGTTAGGTTTAGATTTTAGGTTTAGATATGGGGTTAGGTTTAGATTTGAAGTTAGGTTTAGATTTTAGGTTTAGATTTGGGGTTAGGTTTAGATTTGGGGTTAGGTTTAGATTTCAGGTTTAGATTTGGGGTTAGGTTTAGATTTTAGGTTTAGATTTGGGGTTAGGTTTAGATTTTAGGTTTAGATTTGGGGTTAGGTTTAGGTTTTGTGTTTAGATTTGGGGTTAGGTTTAGATTTTAGGTTTAGATTTGGGGTTAGGTTTAGATTTGGGGTTTAGATTTGCGGTTAGGTTTAGATTTTAGGTTTAGATTTAGGGTTAGGTTTAGACTTGGGGTTAGGTTTAGATTTTAGGTTTAGATTTGGGGTTAGGTTTAGATTTTAGGTTTAAATTTGGGGTTAGGTTTAGATTTTAGGTTTAGATTTGGGGTTAGGTTTAGATTTGGGGTTAGGTTTAGATTTTAGGTTTAGATTTGGGGTTAGGTTTAGATTTGGGGTTAGGTTTAGATTTTAGGTTTAGATTTGGGGTTAGGTTTAGATTTGGGGTTAGGTTTAGATTTTAGGTTTAGATTTGGGGTTAGGTTTAGATTTGGGGTTAGGTTTAGATTTTAGGTTTAGATTTGGGGTTAGGTTTAGATTTTAGGTTTAGATTTGGGGTTAGGTTTAGATTTGGGGTTAGGTTTAGATTTTAGGTTTAGATTTGGGGTTAGGTTTAGATTTGGGGTTAGGTTTAGATTTTAGGTTTAGATTTGGGGTTAGGCTTAGATTTGGGGTTAGGTTTAGATTTTAGGTTTAGATTTGGGGTTAGGTTTAGATTTGGGGTTAGGTTTAGATTTTAGGTTTAGATTTGGGGTTAGGTTTAGATTTTAGGTTTAGATTTGGGGTTAGGTTTAGATTTGGGGTTAGGTTTACATTTTAGGTTTAGATTTGGGGTTAGGTTTAGATTTGGGGTTAGGTTTAGATTTGGGGTTAGGTTTAGATTTTAGGTTTAGATTTGGGGTTAGGTTTAGATTTTAGGTTTAGATTTGGGGTTAGGTTTAGATTTCAGGTTTAGATTTGGGGTTAGGTTTAGATTTGGGGTTAGGTTTAGATTTGGGGTTAGGTTTAGATTTTAGGTTTAGATTTTAGGTTTAGATTTGGGGTTAGGTTTAGATTTGGGGTTAGGTTTAGATTTTAGGTTTAGATTTGGGGTTATGTTTAGATTATAGGTTTAGATTTGGGGTTAGGTTTAGATTTTAGGTTTAGATTTGGGGTTAGGTTTAGATTTGGGGTTAGGTTTAGATTTTAGGTTTAGATTAGGGGTTATGTGTAGATTTTAGGTTTAGATTTGGGTTCAGGTTTAGATTTTAGGTTTAGATTTGGGGTTTGGTATAGATTTGGGGTTAGGTTTAGATTTTCGGTTTAGATTTGGGGTTAGGTTTAGATTTTAGGTTCAGATTTGGGGTTAGGTTTAGATTTTAGGTTTAGATTTGGGGTTAGGTTTAGATTTTAGGTTTAGATTTGGGGTTAGGTTTAGATTTGGGGTTAGGTTTAGATTTTAGGTTTAGATTTGGGGTTAGGTTTAGATTTGGGGTTAGGTTTAGATTTTAGGTTTAGATTTGGGGTTAGGTTTAGATTTGGGGTTAGGTTTAGATTTTAGGTTTAGATTTGGGGTTAGGTTTAGATTTTAGGTTTAGATTTGGGGTTAGGTTTAGATTTGGGGTTAGGTTTAGATTTTAGGTTTAGATTTGGGGTTAGGTTTAGATTTTAGGTTTAGATTTGGAGTTAGGTTTAGATTTGGGGTTAGGTTTAGATTTTAGGTTTAGATTTGGGGTTAGGTTTAGATTTTAGGTTTAGATTTGGGGTTAGGTTTAGATTTGGGGTTACGTTTAGATTTTAGGTTTAGATTTGGGGTTAGGTTTAGATTTTAGGTTTAGATTTGGGGTAAGGTTTAGATTTGGGGTTAGGTTTAGATTTTAGGTTTAGATTTTAGGTTTAGATTTGGGGTTAGGTTTAGATTTTAGGTTTAGATTTGGGGTTAGGTTTAGATTTTAGGTTTAAATTTGGGGTTAGGTTTAGATTTCAGGTTTAGATTTGGGGTTAGGTTTAGATTTTAGGTTTAGATTTGGGGTTAGGTTTAGATTTGGGGTTAGGTTTAGATTTTAGGTTGAGATTTGGGGTTAGGTTTAGATTTTAGGTTTAGATTTGGGGTTAGGTTTAGATTTGGGGTTAGGTTTAGATTTTAGGTTTGGATTTGGGGTTAGGTTTAGATTTGGGCTTAGGTTTAGATTTTAGGTTTATATTTGGGGTTAGGTTTAGATTTTAGGTTTAGATTTGGGGTTAGGTTTAGATTTGGGGTTAGGTTTAGATTTTAGGTTTAGATTTGGGGTTAGTTTTAGATTTGGGGTTAGGTTTAGATTTTAGGTTTAGATTTGGGGTTAGGTTTAGATTTGGGGTTAGGTTTAGATTTTAGTTTTAGATTTGGGGTTAGGTTTAGATTTTAGGTTTAGATTTGGGGTTAGGTTTAGATTTGGGGTTAGGTTTAGATTTTAGGTTTAGATTTGGGGTTAGGTTTAGATTTTAGGTTTAGATTTTAGGTTTAGATTTGGGGTTAGGTTTAGATTTTAGGTTTAGATTTGGGGTTAGGTTTAGATTTTAGGTTTAGATTTTAGGTTTAGATTTGGGGTTAGGTTTAGATTTTAGGTTTAGATTTGGGGTTAGGTTTAGATTTGGGGTTAGGTTTAGATTTTAGGTTTAGATTTGGGGTTAGGTTTAGATTTAAGGTTTAGATTTGGGGTTAGGTTTAGATTTTAGGTTTAGATTTTGGGTTAGGTTTAGATTTTAGGTTTAGATTTGGGGTTAGGTTTAGATTTTAGGTTTAGATTTTAGGTTTAGATTTGGGGTTAGGTTTAGATTTGGGGTTAGGTTTAGATTTTAGGTTTAGATATGGGATTAGGTTTAGATTTGAAGTTAGGTTTAGATTTTAGGTTTAGATTTGGGGTTAGGTTTAGATTTGGGGTTAGGTTTAGATTTCAGGTTTAGATTTGGGGTTAGGTTTAGATTTTAGGTTTAGATTTGGGATTAGGTTTAGATTTGGGGTTAGGTTTAGATTTTATGTTTAGATTTGGGGTTAGGTTTAGATTTTAGGTTTAGATTTGGGGTTAGGTTTAGATTTTAGGTTTAGATTTGGGGTTAGGTTTAGATTTTAGGTTTAGATTTAGGGTTAGGTTTAGACTTGGGGTGAGGTTTAGATTTTAGGTTTAGATTTGGGGTTAGGTTTAGATTTTAGGTTTAAATTTGGGGTTAGGTTTAGATTTTAGGTTTAGATTTGGGGTTAGGTTTAGATTTGGGGTTAGGTTTAGATTTTAGGTTTAGATTTGGGGTTAGGTTTAGATTTGGGGTTAGGTTTAGATTTTAGGTTTAGATTTGGGGTTAGGTTTAGATTTGGGGTTAGGTTTAGATTTCAGGTTTAGATTTGGGGTTAGGTTTAGATTTTAGGTTTAGATTTGGGGTTAGGTTTAGATTTTAGGTTTAGATTCGGGGTTAGGTTTAGATTTGGGGTTAGGTTTAGATTTTATGTTTAGATTTGGGGTTAGGTTTAGATTTTAGGTTTAGATTTGGGGTTAGGTTTAGATTTTAGGTTTAGATTTGGGGTTAGGTTTAGATTTTAGGTTTATATTTAGGGTTAGGTTTAGACTTGGGGTTAGGTTTAGATTTTAGGTTTAGATTTGGGGTTAGGTTTAGATTTTAGGTTTAAATTTGGGGTTAGGTTTAGATTTTAGGTTTAGATTTGGGGTTAGGTTTAGATTTGGGCTTAGGTTTAGATTTTAGGTTTATATTTGGGGTTAGGTTTAGATTTTAGGTTTAGATTTGGGGTTAGGTTTAGATTTGGGGTTAGGTTTAGATTTTAGGTTTAGATTTGGGGTTAGTTTTAGATTTGGGGTTAGGTTTACATTTTAGGTTTAGATTTGGGGTTAGGTTTAGATTTGGGGTTAGGTTTAGATTTTAGTTTTAGATTTGGGGTTAGGTTTAGATTTTAGGTTTAGATTTGGGGTTAGGTTTAGATTTGGGGTTAGGTTTAGATTTTAGGTTTAGATTTGGGGTTAGGTTTAGATTTTAGGTTTAGATTTTAGGTTTAGATTTGGGGTTAGGTTTAGATTTTAGGTTTAGATTTGGGGTTAGGTTTAGATTTTAGGTTTAGATTTTAGGTTTAGATTTGGGGTTAGGTTTAGATTTTAGGTTTAGATTTGGGGTTAGGTTTAGATTTGGGGTTAGGTTTAGATTTTAGGTTTAGATTTGGGGTTAGGTTTAGATTATAGGTTTAGATTTGGGGTTAGGTTTAGATTTTAGGTTTAGATTTGGGGTTAGGTTTAGATTTTAGGTTTAGATTTGGGGTTAGGTTTAGATTTTAGGTTTAGATTTTAGGTTTAGATTTGGGGTTAGGTTTAGATTTGGGGTTAGGTTTAGATTTTAGGTTTAGATATGGGATTAGGTTTAGATTTGAAGTTAGGTTTAGATTTTAGGTTTAGATTTGGGGTTAGGTTTAGATTTGGGGTTAGGTTTAGATTTCAGGTTTAGATTTGGGGTTAGGTTTAGATTTTAGGTTTAGATTTGGGATTAGGTTTAGATTTGGGGTTAGGTTTAGATTTTATGTTTAGATTTGGGGTTAGGTTTAGATTTTAGGTTTAGATTTGGGGTTAGGTTTAGATTTTAGGTTTAGATTTAGGGTTAGGTTTAGACTTGGGGTGAGGTTTAGATTTTAGGTTTAGATTTGGGGTTAGGTTTAGATTTTAGGTTTAGATTTGGGGTTAGGTTTAGATTTGGGGTTAGGTTTAGATTTTAGGTTTAGATTTGGGGTTAGGTTTAGATTTGGGGTTAGGTTTAGATTTTAGGTTTAGATTTGGGGTTAGGTTTAGATTTGGGGTTAGGTTTAGATTTCAGGTTTAGATTTGGGGTTAGGTTTAGATTTTAGGTTTAGATTTGGGGTTAGGTTTAGATTTTAGGTTTAGATTTGGGGTTAGGTTTAGATTTGGGGTTAGGTTTAGATTTTATGTTTAGATTTGCGGTTAGGTTTAGATTTTAGGTTTAGATTTGGGGTTAGGTTTAGATTTTAGGTTTAGATTTGGGGTTAGGTTTAGATTTTAGGTTTATATTTAGGGTTAGGTTTAGACTTGGGGTTAGGTTTAGATTTTAGGTTTAGATTTGGGGTTAGGTTTAGATTTTAGGTTTAAATTTGGGGTTAGGTTTAGATTTTAGGTTTAGATTTGGGGTTAGGTTTAGATTTGGGGTTAGGTTTAGATTTTAGGTTTAGATTTGGGGTTAGGTTTAGATTTGGGGTTAGGTTTAGATTTTAGGTTTAGATTTGGGGTTAGGTTTAGATTTGGGGTTAGGTTTAGATTTTAGGTTTAGATTTGGGGTTAGGTTTAGATTTGGGGTTAGGTTTAGATTTTAGGTTTAGATTTGGGGTTAGGTTTAGATTTTAGGTTTAGATTTGGGGTTAGGTTTAGATTTTAGGTTTATATTTGGGGTAAGGTTTAGATTTGGGGTTAGGTTTAGATTTTAGGTTTAGATTTGGGGTTAGGTTTAGATTTGGGGTTAGGTTTAGATTTTAGGTTTAGATTTGGGGTTAGGTTTAGATTTGGGGTTAGGTTTAGATTTTAGGTTTAGATTTGGGGTTAGGCTTAGATTTGGGGTTAGGTTTAGATTTTAGGTTTAGATTTGGGGTTAGGTTTAGATTTGGGGTTAGGTTTAGATTTTAGGTTGAGATTTGGGGTTAGGTTTAGATTTTAGGTTTAGATTTGGGGTTAGGTTTAGATTTGGGCTTAGGTTTAGATTTTAGGTTTAGATTTGGGGTTAGGTTTAGATTTTAGGTTTAGATTTGGGGTTAGGTTTAGATTTGGGGTTAGGTTTAGATTTTAGGTTTAGATTTGGGGTTAGGTTTAGATTTGTGGTTAGGTTTAGATTTTAGGTTTAGATTTGGGGTTAGGTTTAGATTTTAGGTTTAGATTTGGGGTTAGGTTTAGATTTGGGGTTAGGTTTAGATTTTAGGTTTAGATTTTAGGTTTAGATTTGGGGTTAGGTTTAGATTTTAGGTTTAGATTTGGGGTTAGGTTTAGATTTGGGGTTAGGTTTAGATTTTAGGTTTAGATTTGGGGTTAGGTTTAGATTTTAGGTTTAGATTTGGGGTTATGTTTAGATTATAGGTTTAGATTTGGGGTTAGGTTTAGATTTTAGGTTTAGATTTGGGGTTAGGTTTAGATATTAGGTTTAGATTAGGGGTTATGTGTAGATTTTAGGTTTAGATTTGGGTTCAGGTTTAGATTTTATGTTTAGATTTGGGGTTTGGTATAGATTTGGGGTTAGGTTTAGATTTTCGGTTTAGATTTGGGGTTAGGTTTAGATTTTAGGTTCAGATTTGGGGTTAGGTTTAGATTTTAGGTTTAGCTTTGGGGTTAGGTTTAGATTTGGGGTTAGGTTTAGATTTGGGGTTAGGTTTAGATTTTAGGTTTAGATTTGGGGTTAGGTTTAGATTTTAGGTTTAGATTTGGGGTTAGGTTTAGATTTGAGGTTTAGATTTGGGGTTAGGTTTAGATTTTAGGTTTAGATTTGGGGTTAGGTTTAGATTTGGGGTTAGATTTGGGGTTAGGTTTAGATTTGGGGTTAGGTTTAGATTTTAGGTTTAGATTTGGGGTTAGGTTTAGATTTGGGGTTAGGTTTAGATTTTAGGTTTAGATTTGGGGTTAGGTTTAGATTTGGGCTTAGGTTTAGATTTTAGGTTTAGATTTGGGGTTAGGTTTAGATTTTAGGTTTAGATTTGGGGTTAGGTTTAGATTTGGGGTTAGGTTTAGATTTTAGGTTTAGATTTGGGGTTAGGTTTAGATATGGGGTTAGGTTTAGATTTTAGGATTAGATTTGGGGTTAGGTTTAGATTTTAGGTTTAGATTTGGAGTTAGGTTTAGATTTGGGGTTAGGTTTAGATTTTAGGTTTAGATTTGGGGTTAGGTTTAGATTTGGGGTTAGGTTTAGATTTTAGGTTTAGATTTGGGGTTAGGTTTAGATTTTAGGTTTAGATTTTAGGTTTAGATTTGGGGTTAGGTTTAGATTTTGGGTTTAGATTTGGGGTTAGGTTTAGATTTTAGGTTTAGATTTTAGGTTTAGATTTGGGGTTAGGTTTAGATTTTAGGTTTAGATTTGGGGTTAGGTTTAGATTTGGGGTTAGGTTTAGATTTTAGGTTTAGATTTGGGGTTAGGTTTAGATTTAAGGTTTAGATTTGGGGTTAGGTTTAGATTTTAGGTTTAGATTTGGGGTTAGGTTTAGATTTGGGGTTAGGTTTAGATTTTAGGTTTAGATTTGGGGTTAGGTTTAGATTTTAGGTTTAGATTTGGGGTTAGGTTTAGATTTTATGTTTAGATTTTAGGTTTAGATTTGGGGTTAGGTTTAGATTTTAGGTTTAGATTTGGGGTTAGGTTTAGATTTGGGGTTAGGTTTAGATTTTAGGTTTAGATATGGGGTTAGGTTTAGATTTGAAGTTAGGTTTAGATTTTAGGTTTAGATTTGGGGTTAGGTTTAGATTTGGGGTTAGGTTTAGATTTCAGGTTTAGATTTGGGGTTAGGTTTAGATTTTAGGTTTAGATTTGGGATTAGGTTTAGATTTGGGGTTAGGTTTAGATTTTAGGTTTAGATTTGGGGTTAGGTTTAGATTTTAGGTTTAGATTTGGGGTTAGGTTTAGATTTTAGGTTTAGATTTAGGGTTAGGTTTAGACTTGGGGTTAGGTTTAGATTTTAGGTTTAGATTTGGGGTTAGGTTTAGATTTTAGGTTTAGATTTGGGGTTAGGTTTAGATTTGGGGTTAGGTTTAGATTTTAGGTTTAGATTTTAGGTTTAGATTTGGGGTTAGGTTTAGATTTTAGGTTTAGATTTGGGGTTAGGTTTAGATTTGGGGTTAGGTTTAGATTTTAGGTTTAGATTTGGGGTTAGGTTTAGATTTTAGGTTTAGATTTGGGGTTATGTTTAGATTATAGGTTTAGATTTGGGGTTAGGTTTAGATTTTAGGTTTAGATTTGGGGTTAGGTTTAGATTTGGGGTTAGGTTTAGATATTAGGTTTAGATTAGGGGTTATGTGTAGATTTTAGGTTTAGATTTGGGTTCAGGTTTAGATTTTATGTTTAGATTTGGGGTTTGGTATAGATTTGGGGTTAGGTTTAGATTTTCGGTTTAGATTTGGGGTTAGGTTTAGATTTTAGGTTCAGATTTGGGGTTAGGTTTAGATTTTAGGTTTAGCTTTGGGGTTAGGTTTAGATTTGGGGTTAGGTTTAGATTTGGGGTTAGGTTTAGATTTTAGGTTTAGATTTGGGGTTAGGTTTAGATTTTAGGTTTAGATTTGGGGTTAGGTTTAGATTTGAGGTTTAGATTTGGGGTTAGGTTTAGATTTTAGGTTTAGATTTGGGGTTAGGTTTAGATTTTAGGTTTAGATTTGGGGTTAGGTTTAGATTTGGGGTTAGATTTGGGGTTAGGTTTAGATTTGGGGTTAGGTTTAGATTTTAGGTTTAGATTTGGGGTTAGGTTTAGATTTGGGGTTAGGTTTAGATTTTAGGTTTAGATTTGGGGTTAGGTTTAGATTTGGGCTTAGGTTTAGATTTTAGGTTTAGATTTGGGGTTAGGTTTAGATTTTAGGTTTAGATTTGGGGTTAGGTTTAGATTTGGGGTTAGGTTTAGATTTTAGGTTTAGATTTGGGGTTAGGTTTAGATATGGGGTTAGGTTTAGATTTTAGGATTAGATTTGGGGTTAGGTTTAGATTTTAGGTTTAGATTTGGAGTTAGGTTTAGATTTGGGGTTAGGTTTAGATTTTAGGTTTAGATTTGGGGTTAGGTTTAGATTTGGGGTTAGGTTTAGATTTTAGGTTTAGATTTGGGGTTAGGTTTAGATTTTAGGTTTAGATTTTAGGTTTAGATTTGGGGTTAGGTTTAGATTTTGGGTTTAGATTTGGGGTTAGGTTTAGATTTTAGGTTTAGATTTTAGGTTTAGATTTGGGGTTAGGTTTAGATTTTAGGTTTAGATTTGGGGTTAGGTTTAGATTTGGGGTTAGGTTTAGATTTTAGGTTTAGATTTGGGGTTAGGTTTAGATTTAAGGTTTAGATTTGGGGTTAGGTTTAGATTTTAGGTTTAGATTTGGGGTTAGGTTTAGATTTTAGGTTTAGATTTGGGGTTAGGTTTAGATTTTATGTTTAGATTTTAGGTTTAGATTTGGGGTTAGGTTTAGATTTTAGGTTTAGATTTGGGGTTAGGTTTAGATTTGGGGTTAGGTTTAGATTTTAGGTTTAGATATGGGGTTAGGTTTAGATTTGAAGTTAGGTTTAGATTTTAGGTTTAGATTTGGGGTTAGGTTTAGATTTGGGGTTAGGTTTAGATTTCAGGTTTAGATTTGGGGTTAGGTTTAGATTTTAGGTTTAGATTTGGGATTAGGTTTAGATTTGGGGTTAGGTTTAGATTTTAGGTTTAGATTTGGGGTTAGGTTTAGATTTTAGGTTTAGATTTGGGGTTAGGTTTAGATTTTAGGTTTAGATTTAGGGTTAGGTTTAGACTTGGGGTTAGGTTTAGATTTTAGGTTTAGATTTGGGGTTAGGTTTAGATTTTAGGTTTAAATTTGGGGTTAGGTTTAGATTTTAGGTTTAGATTTGGGGTTAGGTTTAGATTTGGGGTTAGGTTTAGATTTTAGGTTTAGATTTGGGGTTAGGTTTAGATTTGGGGTTAGGTTTAGATTTTAGGTTTAGATTTGGGGTTAGGTTTAGATTTGGGGTTAGGTTTAGATTTCAGGTTTAGATTTGGGGTTAGGTTTAGATTTTAGGTTTAGATTTGGGGTTAGGTTTAGATTTTAGGTTTAGATTTGGGGTTAGGTTTAGATTTGGGGTTAGGTTTAGATTTTATGTTTAGATTTGGGGTTAGGTTTAGATTTAAGGTTTAGATTTGGGGTTAGGTTTAGATTTTAGGTTTAGATTTGGGGTTAGGTTTAGATTTTAGGTTTATATTTAGGGTTAGGTTTAGACTTGGGGTTAGGTTTAGATTTTAGGTTTAGATTTGGGGTTAGGTTTAGATTTTAGGTTTAACTTTGGGGTTAGGTTTAGATTTTAGGTTTAGATTTGGGGTTAGGTTTAGATTTGGGGTTAGGTTTAGATTTTAGGTTTAGATTTGGGGTTAGGTTTAGATTTGGGGTTAGGTTTAGATTTTAGGTTTAGATTTGGGGTTAGGTTTAGATTTGGGGTTAGGTTTAGATTTTAGGTTTAGATTTGGGGTTAGGTTTAGATTTTAGGTTTAGATTTGGGGTTAGGTTTAGATTTGGGGTTAGGTTTAGATTTTAGGTTTAGATTTTAGGTTTAGATTTGGGGTTAGGTTTAGATTTTAGGTTTAGATTTGGGGTTAGGTTTAGATTTGGGGTTAGGTTTAGATTTTAGGTTTAGATTTGGGGTTAGGTTTAGATTTTAGGTTTAGATTTGGGGTTATGTTTAGATTATAGGTTTAGATTTGGGGTTAGGTTTAGATTTTAGGTTTAGATTAGGGGTTATGTGTAGATTTTAGGTTTACATTTGGGGTTAGGTTTAGATTTTAGGTTTAGATTTGGGGTTAGGTTTAGATTTTAGGTTTAGATTTGGGGTTATGTTTAGATTTTAGGTTTAGATTTGGGGTTAGGTTTAGATTTGGGGTTAGGTTTAGATTTTAGGTTTAGATTAGGGGTTATGTGTAGATTTTAGGTTTAGATTTGGGTTCAGGTTTAGATTTTAGGTTTAGATTTGGGGTTTGGTATAGATTTGGGGTTAGGTTTAGATTTTCGGTTTAGATTTGGGGTTAGGTTTAGATTTTAGGTTCAGATTTGGGGTTAGGTTTAGATTTTAGGTTTAGATTTGGGGTTAGGTTTAGATTTGGGGTTAGGTTTAGATTTGGGGTTAGGTTTAGATTTTAGGTTTAGATTTGGGGTTAGGTTTAGATTTTAGGTTTAGATTTGGGGTTAGGTTTAGATTTGGGGTTTAGATTTGGGGTTAGGTTTAGATTTTAGGTTTAGATTTGGGGTTAGGTTTAGATTTGGGGTTAGATTTGGGGTTAGGTTTAGATTTGGGGTTAGGTTTAGATTTTAGGTTTAGATTTGGGGTTAGGTTTAGATTTGGGGTTAGGTTTAGATTTTAGGTTTAGATTCGGGGTTAGGTTTAGATTTGGGGTTAGGTTTAGATTTTAGGTTTAGATTTGGGGTTAGGTTTAGATTTTAGGTTTAGATTTGGGGTTAGGTTTAGATTTGGGGTTAGGTTTAGATTTTAGGTTTAGATTTGGGGTTAGGTTTAGATTTGGGGTTAGGTTTAGATTTTAGGATTAGATTTGGGGTTAGGTTTAGATTTTAGGTTTAGATTTGGAGTTAGATTTAGATTTGGGGTTAGGTTTAGATTTTAGGTTTAGATTTGGGGTTAGGTTTAAATTTTAGGTTTAGATTTGGGGTTAGGTTTAGATTTTAGGTTTAGATTCGGGGTTAGGTTTAGATTTGGGGTTAGGTTTAGATTTTAGGTTTAGATTTGGGGTTAGGTTTAGATTTGGGGTTAGGTTTAGATTTTAGGTTTAGATTTAAGGTTAGGTTTCGATTTCGGGTTACGTTTAGATTTTAGGTTTAGATTTGGGGTTAGGTTTAGATTTTAGGTTTAGATTTGGGGTTAGGTTTAGATTTCAGGTTTAGATTTGGGGTTAGGTTTAGATTTTAGGTTTAGATTTGGGGTTAGGTTTAGATTTGGGGTTAGGTTTAGATTTTAGGTTTAGATTTGGCGTTAGGTTTAGATTTGGGGTTAGGTTTAGATTTTAGGTTTAGATTTGGGGTTAGGTTTAGATTTTAGGTTTAGATTTGGGGTTAGGTTTAGATTTGGGGTTAGGTTTAGATTTTAGGTTTGGATTTGGGGTTAGGTTTAGATTTGGGCTTAGGTTTAGATTTTAGGTTTATATTTGGGGTTAGGTTTAGATTTTAGGTTTAGATTTGGGGTTAGGTTTAGATTTGGGGTTAGGTTTAGATTTTAGGTTTAGATTTGGGGTTAGTTTTAGATTTGGGGTTAGGTTTAGATTTTAGGTTTAGATTTGGGGTTAGGTTTAGATTTGGGGTTAGGTTTAGATTTTAGTTTTAGATTTGGGGTTAGGTTTAGATTTTAGGTTTAGATTTGGGGTTAGGTTTAGATTTGGGGTTAGGTTTAGATTTTAGGTTTAGATTTGGGGTTAGGTTTAGATTTTAGGTTTAGATTTGGGGTTAGGTTTAGATTTGGGGTTAGGTTTAGATTTTAGGTTTAGATTTGGGGTTAGGTTTAGATTTGGGGTTAGGTTTAGATTTTAGGTTTAGATTTGGGGTTAGGTTTAGATTTTAGGTTTAGATTTGGGGTTAGGTTTAGATTTTAGGTTTAGATTTGGGGTTAGGTTTAGATTTTAGGTTTAGATTTGGGGTTAGGTTTAGATTTGGGGTTAGGTTTAGATTTTAGGTTTAGATTTGGGGTTAGGTTTAGATTTGGGGTTAGGTTTAGATTTTAGGTTTAGATTTGGGGTTAGGTTTAGATTTGGGGTTAGATTTTAGGTTTAGATTTGGGGTTAGGTTTAGATTTTAGGTTTAGATTTGGGGTTAGGTTTAGATTTGGGGTTAGGTTTAGATTTTAGGTTTAGATATGGGGTTAGGTTTAGATTTGAAGTTAGGTTTAGATTTTAGGTTTAGATTTGGGGTTAGGTTTAGATTTGGGGTTAGGTTTAGATTTCAGGTTTAGATTTGGGGTTAGGTTTAGATTTTAGGTTTAGATTTGGGGTTAGGTTTAGATTTGGGGTTAGGTTTAGATTTTGTGTTTAGATTTGGGGTTAGGTTTAGATTTTAGGTTTAGATTTGGGGTTAGGTTTAGATTTTAGGTTTAGATTTGGGGTTAGGTTTAGATTTTAGGTTCATATTTAGGGTTAGGTTTAGACTTGGGGTTAGGTTTAGATTTTAGGTTTAGATTTGGGGTTAGGTTTAGATTTTAGGTTTAAATTTGGGGTTAGGTTTAGATTTGGGGTTAGGTTTAGATTTTAGGTTTAGATTTGGGGTTAGGTTTAGATTTGGGGTAAGGTTTAGATTTTAGGTTTAGATTTGGGGTTAGGTTTAGATTTGGGGTTAGGTTTAGATTTTAGGTTTAGATTTGGGGTTAGGTTTAGATTTGGGGTTAGGTTTAGATTTTAGGTTTAGATTTGGGGTTAGGTTTAGATTTTAGGTTTATATTTGGGGTAAGGTTTAGATTTGGGGTTAGGTTTAGATTTTAGGTTTAGATTTGGGGTTAGGTTTAGATTTTAGGTTTAGATTTGGGGTTAGGTTTAGATTTGGGGTTAGGTTTAGATTTTAGGTTTAGATTTGGGGTTAGGCTTAGATTTGGGTTTAGGTTTAGATTTTAGGTTTAGATTTGGGGTTAGGTTTAGATTTGGGGTTAGGTTTAGATTTTAGGTTTAGATTTGGGGTTAGGTTTAGATTTTAGGTTTAGATTTGGGGTTAGGTTTAGATTTGGGGTTAGGTTTAGATTTTAGGTTTAGATTTGGGGTTAGGTTTAGATTTTAGGTTTAGATTTGGGGTTAGGTTTAGATTTGGGGTTAGGTTTAGATTTTAGGTTTAGATTTGGGGTTAGGTTTAGATTTGGGGTTAGGTTTAGATTTTAGGTTTAGATTTGGGGTTAGGTTTAGATTTGGGGTTAGGTTTAGATTTTAGGTTTAGATTTGGGGTTAGGTTTAGATTTTAGGTTTAGATTTGGGGTTAGGTTTAGATTTTAGGTTTAGATTTGGGGTTAGGTTTAGATTTGGGGTTAGGTTTAGATTTTAGGTTTAGATTTGGGCTTAGGTTTAGATTTGGGGTTAGGTTTAGATTTTAGGTTTAGATTTGGGGTTAGGTTTAGATTTGGGGTTAGGTTTAGATTTTAGGTTTAGATTTGGGGTTATGTTTAGATTTTAGGTTTAGATTTGGGGTTAGGTTTAGATTTGGGGTTAGGTTTAGATTTTAGGTTTAGATTTGGGGTTAGGTTTAGATTTGGGGTTAGGTTTAGATGTTAGGTTTAGATTTGGGGTTAGGTTTAGATTTTAGGTTTAGATTTGGGGTTAGGTTTAGATTTGGGGTTAGGTTTAGATTTTAGGTTTAGATTTGGGGTTAGGTTTAGATTTGGGGTTAGGTTTAGATTTTAGGTTTAGATTTGGGGTTAGGTTTAGATTTTAGGTTTAGATTTGGGGTTAGGTTTAGATTTGGGGTTAGGTTTAGATTTTAGGTTTAGATTTGGGGTTAGGTTTAGATTTGGGGTTAGGTTTAGATTTTAGGTTTAGATTTGGGGTTAGGTTTAGATTTGGGGTTAGGTTTAGATTTTAGGTTTAGATTTGGGGTTAGGTTTAGATTTTATGTTTAGATTTTAGGTTTAGATTTGGGGTTAGGTTTAGATTTTAGGTTTAGATTTGGGGTTAGGTTTAGATTCGGGGTTAGGTTTAGATTTTAGGTTTAGATATGGGGTTAGGTTTAGATTTGAAGTTAGGTTTAGATTTTAGGTTTAGATTTGGGGTTAGGTTTAGATTTGGGGTTAGGTTTAGATTTCAGGTTTAGATTTGGGGTTAGGTTTAGATTTTAGGTTTAGATTTGGGGTTAGGTTTAGATTTGGGGTTAGGTTTAGATTTTGTGTTTAGATTTGGGGTTAGGTTTAGATTTTAGGTTTAGATTTGGGGTTAGGTTTAGATTTGGGGTTTAGATTTGGGGTTAGGTTTAGATTTTAGGTTTAGATTTAGGGTTAGGTTTAGATTTTAGGTTTAGATTTTAGGTTTAGATTTGGGGTTAGGTTTAGATTTGGGGTTAGGTTTAGATTTTAGGTTTAGATTTGGGGTTAGGTTTAGATTTGGGGTTAGGTTTAGATTTTAGGTTTAGATTTGGGGTTAGGTTTAGATTTGGGGTTAGGTTTAGATTTTAGGTTTAGATTTGGGGTTAGGTTTAGATTTTAGGTTTAGATTTGGGGTTAGGTTTAGATTTTAGGTTTAGATTTAGGGTTAGGTTTAGACTTGGGGTGAGGTTTAGATTTTAGGTTTAGATTTGGGGTTAGGTTTAGATTTTAGGTTTAAATTTGGGGTTAGGTTTAGATTTTAGGTTTAGATTTGGGGTTAGGTTTAGATTTGGGGTTAGGTTTAGATTTTAGGTTTAGATTTGGGGTTAGGTTTAGATTTGGGGTTAGGTTTAGATTTTAGGTTTAGATTTGGGGTTAGGTTTAGATTTGGGGTTAGGTTTAGATTTCAGGTTTAGATTTGGGGTTAGGTTTAGATTTTAGGTTTAGATTTGGGGTTAGGTTTAGATTTTAGGTTTAGATTTGGGGTTAGGTTTAGATTTGGGGTTAGGTTTAGATTTTATGTTTAGATTTGGGATTAGGTTTAGATTTTAGGTTTAGATTTGGGGTTAGGTTTAGATTTTAGGTTTAGATTTGGGGTTAGGTTTAGATTTTAGGTTTATATTTAGGGTTAGGTTTAGACTTGGGGTTAGGTTTAGATTTTAGGTTTAGATTTGGGGTTAGGTTTAGATTTTAGGTTTAAATTTGGGGTTAGGTTTAGATTTTAGGTTTAGATTTGGGGTTAGGTTTAGATTTGGGGTTAGGTTTAGATTTTAGGTTTAGATTTGGGGTTAGGTTTAGATTTGGGGTTAGGTTTAGATTTTAGGTTTAGATTTGGGGTTAGGTTTAGATTTGGGGTTAGGTTTAGATTTTAGGTTTAGATTTGGGGTTAGGTTTAGATTTGGGGTTAGGTTTAGATTTTAGGTTTAGATTTGGGGTTAGGTTTAGATTTTAGGTTTAGATTTGGGGTTAGGTTTAGATTTTAGGTTTATATTTGGGGTAAGGTTTAGATTTGGGGTTAGGTTTAGATTTTAGGTTTAGATTTGGGGTTAGGTTTAGATTTGGGGTTAGGTTTAGATTTTAGGTTTAGATTTGGGGTTAGGTTTAGATTTGGGGTTAGGTTTAGATTTTAGGTTTAGATTTGGGGTTAGGCTTAGATTTGGGGTTAGGTTTAGATTTTAGGTTTAGATTTGGGGTTAGGTTTAGATTTGGGGTTAGGTTTAGATTTTAGGTTGAGATTTGGGGTTAGGTTTAGATTTTAGGTTTAGATTTGGGGTTAGGTTTAGATTTGGGGTTAGGTTTAGATTTTAGGTTTAGATTTGGGGTTAGGTTTAGATTTGGGGTTAGGTTTAGATTTTAGGTTTAGATTTGGGGTTAGGTTTAGATTTGGGGTTAGGTTTAGATTTTAGGTTTAGATTTGGGGTTAGGTTTAGATTTGGGGTTAGGTTTAGATTTTAGGTTTAGATTTGGGGTTAGGTTTAGATTTGGGGTTAGGTTTAGATTTTAGGTTTAGATTTTAGGTTTAGATTTGGGGTTAGGTTTAGATTTTAGGTTTAGATTTGGGGTTAGGTTTAGATTTGGGGTTAGGTTTAGATTTTAGGTTTAGATTTGGGGTTAGGTTTAGATTTTAGGTTTAGATTTGGGGTTATGTTTAGATTATAGGTTTAGATTTGGGGTTAGGTTTAGATTTTAGGTTTAGATTTGGGGTTAGGTTTAGATTTGGGGTTAGGTTTAGATTTTAGGTTTAGATTAGGGGTTATGTGTAGATTTTAGGTTTAGATTTGGGTTCAGGTTTAGATTTTATGTTTAGATTTGGGGTTTGGTATAGATTTGGGGTTAGGTTTAGATTTTCGGTTTAGATTTGGGGTTAGGTTTAGATTTTAGGTTCAGATTTGGGGTTAGGTTTAGATTTTAGGTTTAGCTTTGGGGTTAGGTTTAGATTTGGGGTTAGGTTTAGATTTGGGGTTAGGTTTAGATTTTAGGTTTAGATTTGGGGTTAGGTTTAGATTTTAGGTTTAGATTTGGGGTTAGGTTTAGATTTGAGGTTTAGATTTGGGGTTAGGTTTAGATTTTAGGTTTAGATTTGGGGTTAGGTTTAGATTTTAGGTTTAGATTTGGGGTTAGATTTGGGGTTAGGTTTAGATTTGGGGTTAGGTTTAGATTTTAGGTTTAGATTTGGGGTTAGGTTTAGATTTGGGGTTAGGTTTAGATTTTAGGTTTAGATTTGGGGTTAGGTTTATATTTGGGCTTAGGTTTAGATTTTAGGTTTAGATTTGGGGTTAGGTTTAGATTTTAGGTTTAGATTTGGGGTTAGGTTTAGATTTGGGGTTAGGTTTAGATTTTAGGTTTAGATTTGGGGTTAGGTTTAGATATGGGGTTAGGTTTAGATTTTAGGATTAGATTTGGGGTTAGGTTTAGATTTTAGGTTTAGATTTGGAGTTAGGTTTAGATTTGGGGTTAGGTTTAGATTTTAGGTTTAGATTTGGGGTTAGGTTTAGATTTGGGGTTAGGTTTAGATTTTAGGTTTAGATTTGGGGTTAGGTTTAGATTTTAGGTTTAGATTTTAGGTTTAGATTTGGGGTTAGGTTTAGATTTTGGGTTTAGATTTGGGGTTAGGTTTAGATTTTAGGTTTAGATTTTAGGTTTAGATTTGGGGTTAGGTTTAGATTTTAGGTTTAGATTTGGGGTTAGGTTTAGATTTTAGGTTTAGATTTGGGGTTAGGTTTAGATTTAAGGTTTAGATTTGGGGTTAGGTTTAGATTTTAGGTTTAGATTTTGGGTTAGGTTTAGATTTGGGGTTAGGTTTAGATTTTAGGTTTAGATTTGGGGTTAGGTTTAGATTTTAGGTTTAGATTTGGGGTTAGGTTTAGATTTTATGTTTAGATTTTAGGTTTAGATTTGGGGTTAGGTTTAGATTTTAGGTTTAGATTTGGGGTTAGGTTTAGATTTGAGGTTAGGTTTAGATTTTAGGTTTAGATATGGGGTTAGGTTTAGATTTGAAGTTAGGTTTAGATTTTAGGTTTAGATTTGGGGTTAGGTTTAGATTTGGGGTTAGGTTTAGATTTCAGGTTTAGATTTGGGGTTAGGTTTAGATTTTAGGTTTAGATTTGGGATTAGGTTTAGATTTGGGGTTAGGTTTAGATTTTAGGTTTAGATTTGGGGTTAGGTTTAGATTTTAGGTTTAGATTTGGGGTTAGGTTTAGATTTTAGGTTTAGATTTAGGGTTAGGTTTAGACTTGGGGTTAGGTTTAGATTTTAGGTTTAGATTTGGGGTTAGGTTTAGATTTTAGGTTTAAATTTGGGGTTAGGTTTAGATTTTAGGTTTAGATTTGGGGTTAGGTTTAGATTTTAGGTTTAAATTTGGGGTTAGGTTTAGATTTGGGGTTAGGTTTAGATTTTAGGTTTAGATTTGGGGTTAGGTTTAGATTTGGGGTAAGGTTTAGATTTTAGGTTTAGATTTGGGGTTAGGTTTAGATTTGGGGTTAGGTTTAGATTTTAGGTTTAGATTTGGGGTTAGGTTTAGATTTGGGGTTAGGTTTAGATTTTAGGTTTAGATTTGGGGTTAGGTTTAGATTTTAGGTTTATATTTGGGGTAAGGTTTAGATTTGGGGTTAGGTTTAGATTTTAGGTTTAGATTTGGGGTTAGGTTTAGATTTTAGGTTTAGATTTGGGGTTAGGTTTAGATTTGGGGTTAGGTTTAGATTTTAGGTTTAGATTTGGGGTTAGGCTTAGATTTGGGTTTAGGTTTAGATTTTAGGTTTAGATTTGGGGTTAGGTTTAGATTTGGGGTTAGGTTTAGATTTTAGGTTTAGATTTGGGGTTAGGTTTAGATTTTAGGTTTAGATTTGGGGTTAGGTTTAGATTTGGGGTTAGGTTTAGATTTTAGGTTTAGATTTGGGGTTAGGTTTAGATTTTAGGTTTAGATTTGGGGTTAGGTTTAGATTTGGGGTTAGGTTTAGATTTTAGGTTTAGATTTGGGGTTAGGTTTAGATTTGGGGTTAGGTTTAGATTTTAGGTTTAGATTTGGGGTTAGGTTTAGATTTTAGGTTTAGATTTGGGGTTAGGTTTAGATTTGGGGTTAGGTTTAGATTTGGGGTTAGGTTTAGATTTTAGGTTTAGATTTTAGGTTTAGATTTGGGGTTAGGTTTAGATTTGGGGTTAGGTTTAGATTTTAGGTTTAGATTTGGGCTTAGGTTTAGATTTGGGGTTAGGTTTAGATTTTAGGTTTAGATTTGGGGTTAGGTTTAGATTTGGGGTTAGGTTTAGATTTTAGGTTTAGATTTGGGGTTATGTTTAGATTTTAGGTTTAGATTTGGGGTTAGGTTTAGATTTGGGGTTAGGTTTAGATTTTAGGTTTAGATTTGGGGTTAGGTTTAGATTTGGGGTTAGGTTTAGATGTTAGGTTTAGATTTGGGGTTAGGTTTAGATTTTAGGTTTAGATTTGGGGTTAGGTTTAGATTTGGGGTTAGGTTTAGATTTTAGGTTTAGATTTGGGGTTAGGTTTAGATTTGGGGTTAGGTTTAGATTTTAGGTTTAGATTTGGGGTTAGGTTTAGATTTTAGGTTTAGATTTGGGGTTAGGTTTAGATTTGGGGTTAGGTTTAGATTTTAGGTTTAGATTTGGGGTTAGGTTTAGATTTGGGGTTAGGTTTAGATTTTAGGTTTAGATTTGGGGTTAGGTTTAGATTTGGGGTTAGGTTTAGATTTTAGGTTTAGATTTGGGGTTAGGTTTAGATTTTATGTTTAGATTTTAGGTTTAGATTTGGGGTTAGGTTTAGATTTTAGGTTTAGATTTGGGGTTAGGTTTAGATTCGGGGTTAGGTTTAGATTTTAGGTTTAGATATGGGGTTAGGTTTAGATTTGAAGTTAGGTTTAGATTTTAGGTTTAGATTTGGGGTTAGGTTTAGATTTGGGGTTAGGTTTAGATTTTAGGTTTAGATTTGGGGTTAGGTTTAGATTTTAGGTTTAGATTTGGGGTTAGGTTTAGATTTGGGGTTAGGTTTAGATTTTGTGTTTAGATTTGGGGTTAGGTTTAGATTTTAGGTTTAGATTTGGGGTTAGGTTTAGATTTGGGGTTTAGATTTGGGGTTAGGTTTAGATTTTAGGTTTAGATTTAGGGTTAGGTTTAGATTTTAGGTTTAGATTTTAGGTTTAGATTTGGGGTTAGGTTTAGATTTGGGGTTAGGTTTAGATTTTAGGTTTAGATTTGGGGTTAGGTTTAGATTTGGGGTTAGGTTTAGATTTTAGGTTTAGATTTGGGGTTAGGTTTAGATTTGGGGTTAGGTTTAGATTTTAGGTTTAGATTTGGGGTTAGGTTTAGATTTTAGGTTTAGATTTGGGGTTAGGTTTAGATTTTAGGTTTAGATATAGGGTTAGGTTTAGACTTGGGGTGAGGTTTAGATTTTAGGTTTAGATTTGGGGTTAGGTTTAGATTTTAGGTTTAAATTTGGGGTTAGGTTTAGATTTTAGGTTTAGATTTGGGGTTAGGTTTAGATTTGGGGTTAGGTTTAGATTTTAGGTTTAGATTTGGGGTTAGGTTTAGATTTGGGGTTAGGTTTAGATTTTAGGTTTAGATTTGGGGTTAGGTTTAGATTTGGGGTTAGGTTTAGATTTCAGGTTTAGATTTGGGGTTAGGTTTAGATTTTAGGTTTAGATTTGGGGTTAGGTTTAGATTTTAGGTTTAGATTTGGGGTTAGGTTTAGATTTGGGGTTAGGTTTAGATTTTATGTTTAGATTTGGGATTAGGTTTAGATTTTAGGTTTAGATTTGGGGTTAGGTTTAGATTTTAGGTTTAGATTTGGGGTTAGGTTTAGATTTTAGGTTTATATTTAGGGTTAGGTTTAGACTTGGGGTTAGGTTTAGATTTTAGGTTTAGATTTGGGGTTAGGTTTAGATTTTAGGTTTAAATTTGGGGTTAGGTTTAGATTTTAGGTTTAGATTTGGGGTTAGGTTTAGATTTGGGGTTAGGTTTAGATTTTAGGTTTAGATTTGGGGTTAGGTTTAGATTTGGGGTTAGGTTTAGATTTTAGGTTTAGATTTGGGGTTAGGTTTAGATTTGGGGTTAGGTTTAGATTTTAGGTTTAGATTTGGGGTTAGGTTTAGATTTGGGGTTAGGTTTAGATTTTAGGTTTAGATTTGGGGTTAGGTTTAGATTTTAGGTTTAGATTTGGGGTTAGGTTTAGATTTTAGGTTTATATTTGGGGTAAGGTTTAGATTTGGGGTTAGGTTTAGATTTTAGGTTTAGATTTGGGGTTAGGTTTAGATTTGGGGTTAGGTTTAGATTTTAGGTTTAGATTTGGGGTTAGGTTTAGATTTGGGGTTAGGTTTAGATTTTAGGTTTAGATTTGGGGTTAGGCTTAGATTTGGGGTTAGGTTTAGATTTTAGGTTTAGATTTGGGGTTAGGTTTAGATTTGGGGTTAGGTTTAGATTTTAGGTTGAGATTTGGGGTTAGGTTTAGATTTTAGGTTTAGATTTGGGGTTAGGTTTAGATTTGGGGTTAGGTTTAGATTTTAGGTTTAGATTTGGGGTTAGGTTTAGATTTGGGGTTAGGTTTAGATTTTAGGTTTAGATTTGGGGTTAGGTTTAGATTTGGGGTTAGGTTTAGATTTTAGGTTTAGATTTGGGGTTAGGTTTAGATTTGGGGTTAGGTTTAGATTTTAGGTTTAGATTTGGGGTTAGGTTTAGATTTGGGGTTAGGTTTAGATTTTAGGTTTAGATTTTAGGTTTAGATTTGGGGTTAGGTTTAGATTTTAGGTTTAGATTTGGGGTTAGGTTTAGATTTGGGGTTAGGTTTAGATTTTAGGTTTAGATTTGGGGTTAGGTTTAGATTTTAGGTTTAGATTTGGGGTTATGTTTAGATTATAGGTTTAGATTTGGGGTTAGGTTTAGATTTTAGGTTTAGATTTGGGGTTAGGTTTAGATTTGGGGTTAGGTTTAGATTTTAGGTTTAGATTAGGGGTTATGTGTAGATTTTAGGTTTAGATTTGGGTTCAGGTTTAGATTTTATGTTTAGATTTGGGGTTTGGTATAGATTTGGGGTTAGGTTTAGATTTTCGGTTTAGATTTGGGGTTAGGTTTAGATTTTAGGTTCAGATTTGGGGTTAGGTTTAGATTTTAGGTTTAGCTTTGGGGTTAGGTTTAGATTTGGGGTTAGGTTTAGATTTGGGGTTAGGTTTAGATTTTAGGTTTAGATTTGGGGTTAGGTTTAGATTTTAGGTTTAGATTTGGGGTTAGGTTTAGATTTGAGGTTTAGATTTGGGGTTAGGTTTAGATTTTAGGTTTAGATTTGGGGTTAGGTTTAGATTTTAGGTTTAGATTTGGGGTTAGATTTGGGGTTAGGTTTAGATTTGGGGTTAGGTTTAGATTTTAGGTTTAGATTTGGGGTTAGGTTTAGATTTGGGGTTAGGTTTAGATTTTAGGTTTAGATTTGGGGTTAGGTTTATATTTGGGCTTAGGTTTAGATTTTAGGTTTAGATTTGGGGTTAGGTTTAGATTTTAGGTTTAGATTTGGGGTTAGGTTTAGATTTGGGGTTAGGTTTAGATTTTAGGTTTAGATTTGGGGTTAGGTTTAGATATGGGGTTAGGTTTAGATTTTAGGATTAGATTTGGGGTTAGGTTTAGATTTTAGGTTTAGATTTGGAGTTAGGTTTAGATTTGGGGTTAGGTTTAGATTTTAGGTTTAGATTTGGGGTTAGGTTTAGATTTGGGGTTAGGTTTAGATTTTAGGTTTAGATTTGGGGTTAGGTTTAGATTTTAGGTTTAGATTTTAGGTTTAGATTTGGGGTTAGGTTTAGATTTTGGGTTTAGATTTGGGGTTAGGTTTAGATTTTAGGTTTAGATTTTAGGTTTAGATTTGGGGTTAGGTTTAGATTTTAGGTTTAGATTTGGGGTTAGGTTTAGATTTTAGGTTTAGATTTGGGGTTAGGTTTAGATTTAAGGTTTAGATTTGGGGTTAGGTTTAGATTTTAGGTTTAGATTTTGGGTTAGGTTTAGATTTGGGGTTAGGTTTAGATTTTAGGTTTAGATTTGGGGTTAGGTTTAGATTTTAGGTTTAGATTTGGGGTTAGGTTTAGATTTTATGTTTAGATTTTAGGTTTAGATTTGGGGTTAGGTTTAGATTTTAGGTTTAGATTTGGGGTTAGGTTTAGATTTGAGGTTAGGTTTAGATTTTAGGTTTAGATATGGGGTTAGGTTTAGATTTGAAGTTAGGTTTAGATTTTAGGTTTAGATTTGGGGTTAGGTTTAGATTTGGGGTTAGGTTTAGATTTCAGGTTTAGATTTGGGGTTAGGTTTAGATTTTAGGTTTAGATTTGGGATTAGGTTTAGATTTGGGGTTAGGTTTAGATTTTAGGTTTAGATTTGGGGTTAGGTTTAGATTTTAGGTTTAGATTTGGGGTTAGGTTTAGATTTTAGGTTTAGATTTAGGGTTAGGTTTAGACTTGGGGTTAGGTTTAGATTTTAGGTTTAGATTTGGGGTTAGGTTTAGATTTTAGGTTTAAATTTGGGGTTAGGTTTAGATTTTAGGTTTAGATTTGGGGTTAGGTTTAGATTTGGGGTTAGGTTTAGATTTTAGGTTTAGATTTGGGGTTAGGTTTAGATTTGGGGTTAGGTTTAGATTTTAGGTTTAGATTTGGGGTTAGGTTTAGATTTGGGGTTAGGTTTAGATTTCAGGTTTAGATTTGGGGTTAGGTTTAGATTTTAGGTTTAGATTTGGGGTTAGGTTTAGATTTTAGGTTTAGATTTGGGGTTAGGTTTAGATTTGGGGTTAGGTTTAGATTTTAGGTTTAGATTTGGGGTTAGGTTTAGATTTAAGGTTTAGATTTGGGGTTAGGTTTAGATTTTAGGTTTAGATTTGGGGTTAGGTTTATATTTTAGGTTTATATTTAGGGTTAGGTTTAGACTTGGGGTTAGGTTTAGATTTTAGGTTTAGATTTGGGGTTAGGTTTAGATTTTAGTTTTAAATTTGGGGTTAGGTTTAGATTTTAGGTTTAGATTTGGGGTTAGGTTTAGATTTGGGGTTAGGTTTAGATTTTAGGTTTAGATTTGGGGTTAGGTTTAGATTTGGGGTTAGGTTTAGATTTTAGGTTTAGATTTGGGGTTAGGTTTAGATTTGGGGTTAGGTTTAGATTTTAGGTTTAGATTTGGGGTTAGGTTTAGATTTTAGGTTTAGATTTGGGGTTAGGTTTAGATTTTAGGTTTAGATTTGGGGTTAGGTTTAGATTTGGGGTTAGGTTTAGATTTTAGGTTTAGATTTTAGGTTTAGATTTGGGGTTAGGTTTAGATTTTAGGTTTAGATTTGGGGTTAGGTTTAGATTTGGGGTTAGGTTTAGATTTTAGGTTTAGATTTGGGGTTAGGTTTAGATTTTAGGTTTAGATTTGGGGTTATGTTTAGATTATAGGTTTAGATTTGGGGTTAGGTTTAGATTCTAGGTTTAGATTAGGGGTTATGTGTAGATTTTAGGTTTAGATTTGGGGTTAGGTTTAGATTTTAGGTTTAGATTTGGGGTTAGGTTTAGATTTTAGGTTTAGATTTGGGGTTATGTTTAGATTATAGGTTTAGATTTGGGGTTAGGTTTAGATTTTAGGTTTAGATTTGGGGTTAGGTTTAGATTTGGGGTTAGGTTTAGATTTTAGGTTTAGATTAGGGGTTATGTGTAGATTTTAGGTTTAGATTTGGGTTCAGGTTTAGATTTTAGGTTTAGATTTGGGGTTTGGTATAGATTTGGGGTTAGGTTTAGATTTTAGGTTCAGATTTGGGGTTAGGTTTAGATTTTAGGTTTAGATTTGGGGTTAGGTTTAGATTTGGGGTTAGGTTTAGATTTGGGGTTAGGTTTAGATTTTAGGTTTAGATTTGGGGTTAGGTTTAGATTTTAGGTTTAGATTTGGGGTTAGGTTTAGATTTGGGGTTTAGATTTGGGGTTAGGTTTAGATTTGGGGTTAGATTTGGGGTTAGGTTTAGATTTGGGGTTAGGTTTAGATTTTAGGTTTAGATTTGGGGTTAGGTTTAGATTTGGGGTTAGGTTTAGATTTTAGGTTTAGATTTGGGGTTAGGTTTAGATTTTAGGTTTAGATTTGGGGTTAGGTTTAGATTTGGGGTTTAGATTTGGGGTTAGGTTTAGATTTTAGGTTTAGATTTGGGGTTAGGTTTAGATTTGGGGTTAGATTTGGGGTTAGGTTTAGATTTGGGGTTAGGTTTAGATTTTAGGTTTAGATTTGGGGTTAGGTTTAGATTTGGGGTTAGGTTTAGATTTTAGGTTTAGATTCGGGGTTAGGTTTAGATTTGGGGTTAGGTTTAGATTTTAGGTTTAGATTTGGGGTTAGGTTTAGATTTTAGGTTTAGATTTGGGGTTAGGTTTAGATTTGGGGTTAGGTTTAGATTTTAGGTTTAGATTTGGGGTTAGGTTTAGATTTGGGGTTAGGTTTAGATTTTAGGATTAGATTTGGGGTTAGGTTTAGATTTTAGGTTTAGATTTGGAGTTAGGTTTAGATTTGGGGTTAGGTTTAGATTTTAGGTTTAGATTTGGGGTTAGGTTTAAATTTTAGGTTTAGATTTGGGGTTAGGTTTAGATTTTAGGTTTAGATTCGGGGTTAGGTTTAGATTTGGGGTTAGGTTTAGATTTTAGGTTTAGATTTGGGGTTAGGTTTAGATTTGGGGTTAGGTTTAGATTTTAGGTTTAGATTTGGGGTTAGGTTTAGATTTTAGGTTTAGATTTGGGGTAAGGTTTAGATTTGGGGTTAGGTTTAGATTTTAGGTTTAGATTTAAGGTTAGGTTTAGATTTGGGGTTAGGTTTAGATTTTAGGTTTAGATTTGGGGTTAGGTTTAGATTTTAGGTTTAGATTTGGGGTTAGGTTTAGATTTCAGGTTTAGATTTGGGGTTAGGTTTAGATTTGGGGTTAGGTTTAGATTTTAGGTTTAGATTTGGGGTTAGGTTTAGATTTGGGGTTAGGTTTAGATTTTAGGTTTATATTTGGGGTTAGGTTTAGATTTTAGGTTTAGATTTGGGGTTAGGTTTAGATTTTAGGTTTAGATTTGGGGTTAGGTTTAGATTTGGGGTTAGGTTTAGATTTTAGGTTTGGATTTGGGGTTAGGTTTAGATTTGGGCTTAGGTTTAGATTTTAGGTTTATATTTGGGGTTAGGTTTAGATTTTAGGTTTAGATTTGGGGTTAGGTTTAGATTTGGGGTTAGGTTTAGATTTTAGGTTTAGATTTGGGGTTAGTTTTAGATTTGGGGTTAGGTTTAGATTTTAGGTTTAGATTTGGGGTTAGGTTTAGATTTGGGGTTAGGTTTAGATTTTAGTTTTAGATTTGGGGTTAGGTTTAGATTTTAGGTTTAGATTTGGGGTTAGGTTTAGATTTGGGGTTAGGTTTAGATTTTAGGTTTAGATTTGGGGTTAGGTTTAGATTTTAGGTTTAGATTTGGGGTTAGGTTTAGATTTGGGGTTAGGTTTAGATTTTAGGTTTAGATTTGGGGTTAGGTTTAGATTTGGGGTTAGGTTTAGATTTTAGGTTTAGATTTGGGGTTAGGTTTAGATTTGGGGTTAGGTTTAGATTTTAGGTTTAGATTTGGGGTTAGGTTTAGATTTTAGGTTTAGATTTGGGGTTAGGTTTAGATTTTAGGTTTAGATTTGGGGTTAGGTTTAGATTTGGGGTTAGGTTTAGATTTTAGGTTTAGATTTGGGGTTAGGTTTAGATTTGGGGTTAGGTTTAGATTTTAGGTTTAGATTTGGGGTTAGGTTTAGATTTGGGGTTAGGTTTAGATTTTAGGTTTAGATTTGGGGTTAGGTTTAGATTTTAGGTTTAGATTTGGGGTTAGGTTTAGATTTGGGGTTAGGTTTAGATTTTAGGTTTAGATTTGGGGTTAGGTTTAGATTTGGGGTTAGGTTTAGATTTTAGGTTTAGATTTGGGGTTAGGTTTAGATTTTATGTTTAGATTTTAGGTTTAGATTTGGGGTTAGGTTTAGATTTTAGGTTTAGATTTGGGGTTAGGTTTAGATTTGGGGTTAGGTTTAGATTTTAGGTTTAGATATGGGGTTAGGTTTAGATTTGAAGTTAGGTTTAGATTTTAGGTTTAGATTTGGGGTTAGGTTTAGATTTGGGGTTAGGTTTAGATTTCAGGTTTAGATTTGGGGTTAGGTTTAGATTTTAGGTTTAGATTTGGGGTTAGGTTTAGATTTGGGGTTAGGTTTAGATTTTGTGTTTAGATTTGGGGTTAGGTTTAGATTTTAGGTTTAGATTTGGGGTTAGGTTTAGATTTTAGGTTTAGATTTGGGGTTAGGTTTAGATTTTAGGTTCATATTTAGGGTTAGGTTTAGACTTGGGGTTAGGTTTAGATTTTAGGTTTAGATTTGGGGTTAGGTTTAGATTTTAGGTTTAAATTTGGGGTTAGGTTTAGATTTGGGGTTAGGTTTAGATTTTAGGTTTAGATTTGGGGTTAGGTTTAGATTTGGGGTTAGGTTTAGATTTTAGGTTTAGATTTGGGGTTAGGTTTAGATTTGGGGTTAGGTTTAGATTTTAGGTTTAGATTTGGGGTTAGGTTTAGATTTGGGGTTAGGTTTAGATTTTAGGTTTAGATTTGGGGTTAGGTTTAGATTTTAGGTTTATATTTGGGGTAAGGTTTAGATTTGGGGTTAGGTTTAGATTTTAGGTTTAGATTTGGGGTTAGGTTTAGATTTTAGGTTTAGATTTGGGGTTAGGTTTAGATTTGGGGTTAGGTTTAGATTTTAGGTTTAGATTTGGGGTTAGGCTTAGATTTGGGTTTAGGTTTAGATTTTAGGTTTAGATTTGGGGTTAGGTTTAGATTTGGGGTTAGGTTTAGATTTTAGGTTTAGATTTGGGGTTAGGTTTAGATTTGGGGTTAGGTTTAGATTTTAGGTTTAGATTTGGGGTTAGGTTTAGATTTTAGGTTTAGATTTGGGGTTAGGTTTAGATTTGGGGTTAGGTTTAGATTTTAGGTTTAGATTTTAGGTTTAGATTTGGGGTTAGGTTTAGATTTTAGGTTTAGATTTGGGCTTAGGTTTAGATTTGGGGTTAGGTTTAGATTTTAGGTTTAGATTTGGGGTTAGGTTTAGATTTGGGGTTAGGTTTAGATTTTAGGTTTAGATTTGGGGTTATGTTTAGATTTGGGGTTAGGTTTAGATTTTAGGTTTAGATTTGGGGTTAGGTTTAGATTTTAGGTTTAGATTTGGGGTTAGGTTTAGATTTGGGGTTAGGTTTAGATTTTAGGTTTAGATTTGGGGTTAGGTTTAGATTTGGGGTTAGGTTTAGATGTTAGGTTTAGATTTGGGGTTAGGTTTAGATTTTAGGTTTAGATTTGGGGTTAGGTTTAGATTTGGGGTTAGGTTTAGATTTTAGGTTTAGATTTGGGGTTAGGTTTAGATTTGGGGTTAGGTTTAGATTTTAGGTTTAGATTTGGGGTTAGGTTTAGATTTTAGGTTTAGATTTGGGGTTAGGTTTAGATTTGGGGTTAGGTTTAGATTTTAGGTTTAGATTTGGGGTTAGGTTTAGATTTGGGGTTAGGTTTAGATTTTAGGTTTAGATTTGGGGTTAGGTTTAGATTTGGGGTTAGGTTTAGATTTTAGGTTTAGATTTGGGGTTAGGTTTAGATTTTATGTTTAGATTTTAGGTTTAGATTTGGGGTTAGGTTTAGATTTTAGGTTTAGATTTGGGGTTAGGTTTAGATTCGGGGTTAGGTTTAGATTTTAGGTTTAGATATGGGGTTAGGTTTAGATTTGAAGTTAGGTTTAGATTTTAGGTTTAGATTTGGGGTTAGGTTTAGATTTGGGGTTAGGTTTAGATTTCAGGTTTAGATTTGGGGTTAGGTTTAGATTTTAGGTTTAGATTTGGGGTTAGGTTTAGATTTGGGGTTAGGTTTAGATTTTGTGTTTAGATTTGGGGTTAGGTTTAGATTTTAGGTTTAGATTTGGGGTTAGGTTTAGATTTGGGGTTTAGATTTGGGGTTAGGTTTAGATTTTAGGTTTAGATTTAGGGTTAGGTTTAGATTTTAGGTTTAGATTTGAGGTTTAGATTTGGGGTTAGGTTTAGATTTGGGGTTAGGTTTAGATTTTAGGTTTAGATTTGGGGTTAGGTTTAGATTTGGGGTTAGGTTTAGATTTTAGGTTTAGATTTGGGGTTAGGTTTAGATTTGGGGTTAGGTTTAGATTTTAGGTTTAGATTTGGGGTTAGGTTTAGATTTTATGTTTAGATTTTAGGTTTAGATTTGGGGTTAGGTTTAGATTTTAGGTTTAGATTTGGGGTTAGGTTTAGATTCGGGGTTAGGTTTAGATTTTAGGTTTAGATATGGGGTTAGGTTTAGATTTGAAGTTAGGTTTAGATTTTAGGTTTAGATTTGGGGTTAGGTTTAGATTTGGGGTTAGGTTTAGATTTCAGGTTTAGATTTGGGGTTAGATTTAGATTTTAGGTTTAGATTTGGGGTTAGGTTTAGATTTGGGGTTAGGTTTAGATTTTGTGTTTAGATTTGGGGTTAGGTTTAGATTTTAGGTTTAGATTTGGGGTTAGGTTTAGATTTGGGGTTAGGTTTAGATTTGGGGTTAGGTTTAGATTTTAGGTTTAGATTTTAGGTTTAGATTTGGGGTTAGGTTTAGATTTGGGGTTAGGTTTAGATTTTAGGTTTAGATTTGGGCTTAGGTTTAGATTTGGGGTTAGGTTTAGATTTTAGGTTTAGATTTGGGGTTAGATTTAGATTTGGGGTTAGGTTTAGATTTTAGGTTTAGATTTGGGGTTAGGTTTAGATTTTAGGTTTAGATTTGGGGTTAGGTTTAGATTTGAGGTTTAGATTTGGGGTTAGGTTTAGATTTGGGGTTAGGTTTAGATTTTAGGTTTAGATTTGGGGTTAGGTTTAGATTTGGGGTTAGGTTTAGATTTTAGGTTTAGATTTGGGGTTAGGTTTAGATTTGGGGTTAGGTTTAGATTTTAGGTTTAGATTTGGGGTTAGGTTTAGATTTTAGGTTTAGATTTGGGGTTAGGTTTAGATTTGGGGTTAGGTTTAGATTTTAGGTTTAGATTTGGGGTTAGGTTTAGATTTGGGGTTAGGTTTAGATTTTAGGTTTAGATTTGGGGTTAGGTTTAGATTTGGGGTTAGGTTTAGATTTTAGGTTTAGATTTGGGGTTAGGTTTAGATTTTATGTTTAGATTTTAGGTTTAGATTTGGGGTTAGGTTTAGATTTTAGGTTTAGATTTGGGGTTAGGTTTAGATTTTATGTTTAGATTTTAGGTTTATATTCGGGGTTAGGTTTAGATTTTAGGTTTAGATATGGGGTTAGGTTTAGATTTGAAGTTAGGTTTAGATTTTAGGTTTAGATTTGGGGTTAGGTTTAGATTTGGGGTTAGGTTTAGATTTCAGGTTTAGATTTGGGGTTAGGTTTAGATTTGGGGTTTAGATTTGGGGTTAGGTTTAGATTTTAGGTTTAAATTTGGGGTTAGGTTTAGATTTGGGGTTAGGTTTAGATTTTGTGTTTAGATTTGGGGTTAGGTTTAGATTTTAGGTTTAGATTTAGGGTTAGGTTTAGACTTGGGGTTAGGTTTAGATTTTAGGTTTAGATTTGGGGTTAGGTTTAGATTTTAGGTTTAAATTTGGGGTTAGGTTTAGATTTTAGGTTTAGATTTGGGGTTAGGTTTAGATTTGGGGTTAGGTTTAGATTTTAGGTTTAGATTTGGGGTTAGATTTAGATTTGGGGTTAGGTTTAGATTTTAGGTTTAGATTTGGGGTTAGGTTTACATTTGGGGTTAGGTTTAGATTTTAGGTTTAGATTTGGGGTTAGGTTTAGATTTGGGGTTAGGTTTAGATTTTAGGTTTAGATTTGGGGTTAGGTTTAGATTTTAGGTTTATATTTGGGGTAAGGTTTAGATTTGGGGTTAGGTTTAGATTTTAGGTTTAGATTTGGGGTTAGGTTTAGATTTGGGGTTAGGTTTAGATTTTAGGTTTAGATTTGGGGTTAGGTTTAGATTTGGGGTTAGGTTTAGATTTTAGGTTTAGATTTGGGGTTAGGCTTAGATTTGGGGTTAGGTTTAGATTTTAGGTTTAGATTTGGGGTTAGGTTTAGATTTGGGGTTAGGTTTAGATTTTAGGTTTAGATTTGGGGTTAGGTTTAGATTTTAGGTTTAGATTTGGGGTTAGGTTTAGATTTGTGGTTAGGTTTACATTTTAGGTTTAGATTTGGGGTTAGGTTTAGATTTTAGGTTTAGATTTGGGGTTAGGTTTAGATTTGGGGTTAGGTTTAGATTTTAGGTTTAGATTTGGGGTTAGGTTTAGATTTGGGGTTAGGTTTAGATTTTAGGTTTAGATTTGGGGTTAGGTTTAGATTTTAGGTTTAGATTTGGGGTTAGGTTTAGATTTGGGGTTAGGTTTAGATTTGGGGTTAGGTTTTGATTTTAGGTTTAGATTTTAGATTTAGATTTGGGGTTAGGTTTAGATTTGGGTTTAGGTTTAGATTTTAGGTTTAGATTTGGGGTTAGGTTTAGATTTTAGGTTTAGATTTGGGGTTATGTTTAGATTATAGGTTTAGATTTGGGGTTAGGTTTAGATTTTAGGTTTAGATTTGGGCTTAGGTTTAGATTTGGGGTTAGGTTTAGATTTTAGGTTTAGATTAGGGGTTATGTGTAGATTTTAGGTTTAGATTTGGGTTCAGGTTTAGATTTTAGGTTTAGATTTGGGGTTTGGTATGAATTTGGGGTTAGGTTTAGATTTTCGGTTTAGATTTGGGGTTAGGTTTAGATTTTAGGTTCAGATTTGGGGTTAGGTTTAGATTTTAGGTTTAGATTTGGGGTTAGGTTTAGATTTGGGGTTAGGTTTAGATTTGGGGTTAGGTTTAGATTTTAGGTTTAGATTTGGGGTTAGGTTTAGATTTGGGGTTTAGATTTGGGGTTAGGTTTAGATTTTAGGTTTAGATTTGGGGTTAGGTTTAGATTTTCGGTTTAGATTTGGGGTTAGGTTTATATTTGGGGTTAGGTTTAGATTTTAGGTTTAGATTTGGGGTTAGGTTTAGATTTGGGGTTAGGTTTAGATTTTAGGTTTAGATTTGGGGTTAGGTTTAGATTTGGGGTTAGGTTTAGATTTTAGGTTTAGATTTGGGGTTAGGTTTAGATTTTAGGTTTAGATTTGGGGTTAGGTTTAGATTTGGGGTTAGGTTTAGATTTTAGGATTAGATTTGGGGTTAGGTTTAGATTTTAGGTTTAGATTTGGAGTTAGGTTTAGATTTGGGGTTAGGTTTAGATTTTAGGTTTAGATTTGGGGTTAGGTTTAGATTTTAGGTTTAGATTTGGAGTTAGGTTTAGATTTGGGGTTAGGTTTCGATTTTAGGTTTGGATTTGGGGTTAGGTTTAGATTTGGGCTTAGGTTTAGATTTTAGGTTTATATTTGGGGTTAGGTTTAGATTTTAGGTTTAGATTTGGGGTTAGGTTTAGATTTGGGGTTAGGTTTAGATTTTAGGTTTAGATTTGGGGTTAGGTTTAGATTTTAGGTTTAGATTTGGGGTTAGGTTTAGATTTTAGGTTTAGATTTTAGGTTTAGATTTGGGGTTAGGTTTAGATTTTAGGTTTAGATTTTAGGTTTAGATTTGGGGTTAGGTTTAGATTTTAGGTTTAGATTTGGGGTTAGGTTTAGATTTAAGGTTTAGATTTGGGGTTAGGTTTAGATTTTAGGTTTAGATTTGGGGTTAGGTTTAGATTTGGGGTTAGGTTTAGATTTTAGGTTTAGATTTGGGGTTAGGTTTAGATTTTAGGTTTAGATTTGTGGTTAGGTTTAGATTTTATGTTTAGATTTTAGGTTTAGATTTGGGGTTAGGTTTAGATTTTAGGTTTAGATTTGGGGTTAGGTTTAGATTTGGGGTTAGGTTTAGATTTTAGGTTTATATATGGGTTTAGGTTTAGATTTGAAGTTAGGTTTAGATTTTAGGTTTAGATTTGGGGTTAGGTTTAGATTTGGGGTTAGGTTTAGATTTCAGGTTTAGATTTGGGGTTAGGTTTAGATTTTAGGTTTAGATTTGGGATTAGGTTTAGATTTGGGGTTAGGTTTAGATTTTAGGTTTAGATTTGGGGTTAGGTTTAGATTTTAGGTTTAGATTTGGGGTTAGGTTTAGATTTTAGGTTTAGATTTAGGGTTAGGTTTAGACTTGGGGTTAGGTTTAGATTTTAGGTTTAGATTTGGGGTTAGGTTTAGATTTTAGGTTTAAATTTGGGGTTAGGTTTAGATTTTAGGTTTAGATTTGGGGTTAGGTTTAGATTTTAGGTTTAGATTTGGGGTTAGGTTTAGATTTGGGGTTAGGTTTAGATTTTATGTTTAGATTTGGGGTTAGGTTTAGATTTTAGGTTTAGATTTGGGGTTAGGTTTAGATTTGGGGTTAGGTTTAGATTTCAGGTTTAGATTTGGGGTTAGGTTTAGATTTTAGGTTTAGATTTGGGGTTAGGTTTAGATTTTAGGTTTAGATTTGGGGTTAGGTTTAGATTTGGGGTTAGGTTTAGATTTTATGTTTAGATTTGGGGTTAGGTTTAGATTTTAGGTTTAGATTTGGGGTTAGGTTTAGATTTTAGGTTTAGATTTGGGGTTAGGTTTAGATTTTAGGTTTATATTTAGGGTTAGGTTTAGACTTGGGGTTAGGTTTAGATTTTAGGTTTAGATTTGGGGTTAGGTTTAGATTTTAGGTTTAAATTTGGGGTTAGGTTTAGATTTTAGGTTTAGATTTGGGGTTAGGTTTAGATTTGGGGTTAGGTTTAGATTTTAGGTTTAGATTTGGGGTTAGGTTTAGATTTGGGGTTAGGTTTAGATTTTAGGTTGAGATTTGGGGTTAGGTTTAGATTTTAGGTTTAGATTTGGGGTTAGGTTTAGATTTGGGGTTAGGTTTAGATTTTAGGTTTAGATTTGGGGTTAGGTTTAGATTTGGGGTTAGGTTTAGATTTTAGGTTCAGATTTGGGGTTAGGTTTAGATTTTAGGTTTAGATTTGGGGTTAGGTTTAGATTTGGGGTTAGGTTTAGATTTTAGGTTTAGATTTGGGGTTAGGTTTAGATTTTAGGTTTAGATTTGGGGTTAGGTTTAGATTTGGGGTTAGGTTTAGATTTTAGGTTTAGATTTTAGATTTAGATTTGGGGTTAGGTTTAGATTTTAGGTTTAGATTTGGGGTTAGGTTTAGATTTGGGGTTAGGTTTAGATTTTAGGTTTAGATTTGGGGTTAGGTTTAGATTTTAGGTTTAGATTTGGGGTTATGTTTAGATTATAGGTTTAGATTTGGGGTTAGGTTTAGATTTTAGGTTTAGATTTGGGGTTAGGTTTAGATTTGGGGTTAGGTTTAGATTTTAGGTTTAGATTAGGGGTTATGTGTAGATTTTAGGTTTAGATTTGGGTTCAGGTTTAGATTTTAGGTTTAGATTTGGGTTTTGGTATAGATTTGGGGTTAGGTTTAGATTTTCGGTTTAGATTTGGGGTTAGGTTTAGATTTTAGGTTCAGATTTGGGGTTAGGTTTAGATTTTAGGTTTAGATTTGGGGTTAGGTTTAGATTTGGGGTTAGGTTTAGATTTGGGGTTAGGTTTAGATTTTAGGTTTAGATTTGGGGTTAGGTTTAGATTTGGGGTTTAGATTTGGGGTTAGGTTTAGATTTTAGGTTTAGATTTGGGGTTAGGTTTAGATTTTTGGTTTAGATTTGGGGTTAGGTTTAGATTTGGGGTTAGATTTGGGGTTAGGTTTAGATTTGGGGTTAGGTTTAGATTTTAGGTTTAGATTTGGGGTTAGGTTTAGATTTGGGGTTAGGTTTAGATTTTAGGTTTAGATTCGGGGTTAGGTTTAGATTTGGGGTTAGGTTTAGATTTTAGGTTTAGATTTGGGGTTAGGTTTAGGTTTTAGGTTTAGATTTGGGGTTAGGTTTAGATTTGGGGTTAGGTTTAGATTTTAGGTTTAGATTTGGGGTTAGGTTTAGATTTGGGGTTAGGTTTAGATTTTAGGATTAGATTTGGGGTTAGGTTTAGATTTTAGGTTTAGATTTGGAGTTAGGTTTAGATTTGGGGTTAGGTTTAGATTTTAGTTTTAGATTTGGGGTTAGGTTTAGATTTTAGGTTTAGATTCGGGGTTAGGTTTAGATTTGGGGTTAGGTTTAGATTTTAGGTTTAGATTTGGGGTTAGGTTTAGATTTGGGGTTAGGTTTAGATTTTAGGTTTAGATTTGGGGTTAGGTTTAGATTTTAGGTTTAGATTTGGGGTTAGGTTTAGATTTGGGGTTAGGTTTAGATTTGGGGTTAGGTTTAGATTTTAGGTTTAGATTTGGGGTTAGGTTTAGATTTTAGGTTTAGATTCGGGGTTAGGTTTAGATTTGGGGTTAGGTTTAGATTTTAGGTTTAGATTTGGGGTTAGGTTTAGATTTTAGGTTTAGATTTGGGGTTAGGTTTAGATTTGGGGTTAGGTTTAGATTTTAGGTTTAGATTTGGGGTTAGGTTTAGATTTTAGGTTTAGATTTGGGGTAAGGTTTAGATTTGGGGTTAGGTTTAGATTTTAGGTTTAGATTTAAGGTTAGGTTTCGATTTCGGGTTACGTTTAGATTTTAGGTTTAGATTTGGGGTTAGGTTTAGATTTTAGGTTTAGATTTGGGGTTAGGTTTAGATTTCAGGTTTAGATTTGGGGTTAGGTTTAGATTTTAGGTTTAGATTTGGGGTTAGGTTTAGATTTGGGGTTAGGTTTAGATTTTAGGTTTAGATTTGGGGTTAGGTTTAGATTTGGGGTTAGGTTTAGATTTTAGGTTTAGATTTGGGGTTAGGTTTAGATTTTAGGTTTAGATTTGGGGTTAGGTTTAGATTTGGGGTTAGGTTTAGATTTTAGGTTTGGATTTGGGGTTAGGTTTAGATTTGGGCTTAGGTTTAGATTTTAGGTTTATATTTGGGGTTAGGTTTAGATTTTAGGTTTAGATTTGGGGTTAGGTTTAGATTTTAGGTTTAGATTTGGGGTTAGTTTTAGATTTGGGGCTAGGTTTAGATTTTGGGTTTAGATTTGGGGTTAGGTTTAGATTTGGGGTTAGGTTTAGATTTTAGGTTTAGATTTGGGGTTAGGTTATATTTTAGGTTTATATTTGGGGTAAGGTTTAGATTTGGGGTTAGGTTTAGATTTTAGGTTTAGATTTGGGGTTAGGTTTAGATTTTAGGTTTAGATTTGGGGTTAGATTTAGATTTGGGGTTAGGTTTAGATTTTAGGTTTAGATTTGGGGTTAGGTTTAGATTTTAGGTTTAGATTTTAGGTTTAGATTTGGGGTTAGGTTTAGATTTGGGGTTAGGTTTAGATTTTAGGTTTAGATTTGGGGTTAGGTTTAGATTTTAGGTTTAGATTTGGGGTTAGGTTTAGATTTGGGATTAGGTTTAGATTTTAGTTTTAGATTTTGGGTTAGGTTTAGATTTGGGGTTAGGTTTAGATTTTAGGTTTAGATTTGGGGTTAGGTTTAGATTTTAGGTTTAGATTTGGGGTTAGGTTTAGATTTGGGGTTAGGTTTAGATTTTAGGTTTAGATTTGGGGTTAGGTTTAGATTTGGGGTTAGGTTTAGATTTTAGGTTTAGATTTGGGGTTAGGTTTAGATTTGGGGTTAGGTTTAGATTTTAGGTTTAGATTTGGGGTTAGGTTTAGATTTTATGTTTAGATTTTAGGTTTAGATTTGGGGTTAGGTTTAGATTTTAGGTTTAGATTTGGGGTTAGGTTTAGATTTGGGGTTAGGTTTAGATTTTAGGTTTAGATTTGGGGTTAGGTTTAGATTTGGGGTTAGGTTTAGATTTTAGGTTTAGATTTGGGGTTAGGTTTAGATTTGGGGTTAGGTTTAGATTTTAGGTTTAGATTTGGGGTTAGGTTTAGATTTGGGGTTAGGTTTAGATTTTAGGTTTAGATTTGGGGTTAGGTTTAGATTTTAGGTTTAGATTTGGGGTAAGGTTTAGATTTGGGGTTAGGTTTAGATTTTAGGTTTAGATTTGGGGTTAGGTTTAGATTTGGGGTTAGGTTTAGATTTTAGGTTTAGATTTGGGGTTAGGTTTATATTTGGGGTTAGGTTTAGATTTTAGGTTTAGATTTGGGGTTAGGTTTAGATTTGGGGTTAGGTTTAGATTTTAGGTTTAGATTTGGGGTTAGGTTTAGATTTGGGGTTAGGTTTAGATTTTAGGTTGAGATTTGGGGTTAGGTTTAGATTTTAGGTTTAGATTTGGGGTTAGGTTTAGATTTGGGGTTAGGTTTAGATTTTAGGTTTAGATTTGGGGTTAGGTTTAGATTTGGGGTTAGGTTTAGATTTTAGGTTCAGATTTGGGGTTAGGTTTAGATTTTAGGTTTAGATTTGGGGTTAGGTTTAGATTTGGGGTTAGGTTTAGATTTTAGGTTTAGATTTGGGGTTAGGTTTAGATTTTAGGTTTAGATTTGGGGTTAGGTTTAGATTTGGGGTTAGGTTTAGATTTTAGGTTTAGATTTTAGATTTAGATTTGGGGTTAGGTTTAGATTTTAGGTTTAGATTTGGGGTTAGGTTTAGATTTGGGTTAGGTTTAGATTTTAGGTTTAGATTTGGGGTTAGGTTTAGATTTTAGGTTTAGATTTGGGGTTATGTTTAGATTATAGGTTTAGATTTGGGGTTAGGTTTAGATTTTAGGTTTAGATTTGGGGTTAGGTTTAGATTTGGGGTTAGGTTTAGATTTTAGGTTTAGATTAGGGGTTATGTGTAGATTTTAGGTTTAGATTTGGGTTCAGGTTTAGATTTTAGGTTTAGATTTGGGGTTAGGTTTAGATTTTAGGTTTATATTTAGGGTTAGGTTTAGATTTTAGGTTTAGATTTGGGGTTAGGTTTAGATTTGGGGTTAGGTTTAGATTTCAGGTTTAGATTTGGGGTTAGGTTTAGATTTTAGGTTTAGATTTGGGGTTAGGTTTAGATTTTAGGTTTAGATTTGGGGTTAGGTTTAGATTTGGGGTTAGGTTTAGATTTTATGTTTAGATTTGGGGTTAGGTTTAGATTTTAGGTTTAGATTTGGGGTTAGGTTTAGATTTTAGGTTTAGATTTGGGGTTAGGTTTAGATTTTAGGTTTATATTTAGGGTTAGGTTTAGACTTGGGGTTAGGTTTAGATTTTAGGTTTAGATTTGGGGTTAGGTTTAGATTTTAGGTTTAAATTTGGGGTTAGGTTTAGATTTTAGGTTTAGATTTGGGGTTAGGTTTAGATTTGGGGTTAGGTTTAGATTTTAGGTTTAGATTTGGGGTTAGGTTTAGATTTGGGGTTAGGTTTAGATTTTAGGTTGAGATTTGGGGTTAGGTTTAGATTTTAGGTTTAGATTTGGGGTTAGGTTTAGATTTGGGGTTAGGTTTAGATTTTAGGTTTAGATTTGGGGTTAGGTTTAGATTTGGGGTTAGGTTTAGATTTTAGGTTCAGATTTGGGGTTAGGTTTAGATTTTAGGTTTAGATTTGGGGTTAGGTTTAGATTTGGGGTTAGGTTTAGATTTTAGGTTTAGATTTGGGGTTAGGTTTAGATTTTAGGTTTAGATTTGGGGTTAGGTTTAGATTTGGGGTTAGGTTTAGATTTTAGGTTTAGATTTTAGATTTAGATTTGGGGTTAGGTTTAGATTTTAGGTTTAGATTTGGGGTTAGGTTTAGATTTGGGGTTAGGTTTAGATTTTAGGTTTAGATTTGGGGTTAGGTTTAGATTTTAGGTTTAGATTTGGGGTTATGTTTAGATTATAGGTTTAGATTTGGGGTTAGGTTTAGATTTTAGGTTTAGATTTGGGGTTAGGTTTAGATTTGGGGTTAGGTTTAGATTTTAGGTTTAGACTAGGGGTTATGTGTAGATTTTAGGTTTAGATTTGGGTTCAGGTTTAGATTTTAGGTTTAGATTTGGGTTTTGGTATAGATTTGGGGTTAGGTTTAGATTTTCGGTTTAGATTTGGGGTTAGGTTTAGATTTTAGGTTCAGATTTGGGGTTAGGTTTAGATTTTAGGTTTAGATTTGGGGTTAGGTTTAGATTTGGGGTTAGGTTTAGATTTTAGGTTTAGATTTGGGGTTAGGTTTAGATTTTAGGTTTAGATTTGGGGTTAGGTTTAGATTTGGGGTTTAGATTTGGGGTTAGGTTTAGATTTTAGGTTTAGATTTGGGGTTAGGTTTAGATTTTTGGTTTAGATTTGGGGTTAGGTTTAGATTTGGGGTTAGATTTGGGGTTAGGTTTAGATTTGGGGTTAGGTTTAGATTTTAGGTTTAGATTTGGGGTTAGGTTTAGATTTGGGGTTAGGTTTAGATTTTAGGTTTAGATTCGGGGTTAGGTTTAGATTTGGGGTTAGGTTTAGATTTTAGGTTTAGATTTGGGGTTAGGTTTAGGTTTTAGGTTTAGATTTGGGGTTAGGTTTAGATTTGGGGTTAGGTTTAGATTTTAGGTTTAGATTTGGGGTTAGGTTTAGATTTGGGGTTAGGTTTAGATTTTAGGATTAGATTTGGGGTTAGGTTTAGATTTTAGGTTTAGATTTGGAGTTAGGTTTAGATTTGGGGTTAGGTTTAGATTTTAGTTTTAGATTTGGGGTTAGGTTTAGATTTTAGGTTTAGATTCGGGGTTAGGTTTAGATTTGGGGTTAGGTTTAGATTTTAGGTTTAGATTTGGGGTTAGGTTTAGATTTGGGGTTAGGTTTAGATTTTAGGTTTAGATTTGGGGTTAGGTTTAGATTTTAGGTTTAGATTTGGGGTTAGGTTTAGATTTGGGGTTAGGTTTAGATTTGGGGTTAGGTTTAGATTTTAGGTTTAGATTTGGGGTTAGGTTTAGATTTTAGGTTTAGATTCGGGGTTAGGTTTAGATTTGGGGTTAGGTTTAGATTTTAGGTTTAGATTTGGGGTTAGGTTTAGATTTTAGGTTTAGATTTGGGGTTAGGTTTAGATTTGGGGTTAGGTTTAGATTTTAGGTTTAGATTTGGGGTTAGGTTTAGATTTTAGGTTTAGATTTGGGGTAAGGTTTAGATTTGGGGTTAGGTTTAGATTTTAGGTTTAGATTTAAGGTTAGGTTTCGATTTCGGGTTACGTTTAGATTTTAGGTTTAGATTTGGGGTTAGGTTTAGATTTCAGGTTTAGATTTGGGGTTAGGTTTAGATTTTAGGTTTAGATTTGGGGTTAGGTTTAGATTTTAGGTTTAGATTTGGGGTTAGGTTTAGATTTGGGGTTAGGTTTAGATTTTAGGTTTAGATTTGGGGTTAGGTTTAGATTTGGGGTTAGGTTTAGATTTTAGGTTTGGATTTGGGGTTAGGTTTAGATTTGGGCTTAGGTTTAGATTTTAGGTTTATATTTGGGGTTAGGTTTAGATTTTAGGTTTAGATTTGGGGTTAGGTTTAGATTTGGGGTTAGGTTTAGATTTTAGGTTTAGATTTGGGGTTAGTTTTAGATTTGGGGCTAGGTTTAGATTTTGGGTTTAGATTTGGGGTTAGGTTTAGATTTGGGGTTAGGTTTAGATTTTAGGTTTAGATTTGGGGTTAGGTTATATTTTAGGTTTATATTTGGGGTAAGGTTTAGATTTGGGGTTAGGTTTAGATTTTAGGTTTAGATTTGGGGTTAGGTTTAGATTTTAGGTTTAGATTTGGGGTTAGATTTAGATTTGGGGTTAGGTTTAGATTTTAGGTTTAGATTTGGGGTTAGGTTTAGATTTTAGGTTTAGATTTTAGGTTTAGATTTGGGGTTAGGTTTAGATTTGGGGTTAGGTTTAGATTTTAGGTTTAGATTTGGGGTTAGGTTTAGATTTTAGGTTTAGATTTGGGGTTAGGTTTAGATTTGGGATTAGGTTTAGATTTTAGTTTTAGATTTTGGGTTAGGTTTAGATTTGGGGTTAGGTTTAGATTTTAGGTTTAGATTTGGGGTTAGGTTTAGATTTTATGTTTAGATTTTAGGTTTAGATTTGGGGTTAGGTTTAGATTTTAGGTTTAGATTTGGGGTTAGGTTTAGATTTGGGGTTAGGTTTAGATTTTAGGTTTAGATTTGGGGTTAGGTTTAGATTTGGGGTTAGGTTTAGATTTTAGGTTTAGATTTGGGGTTAGGTTTAGATTTGGGGTTAGGTTTAGATTTTAGGTTTAGATTTGGGGTTAGGTTTAGATTTGGGGTTAGGTTTAGATTTTAGGTTTAGATTTGGGGTTAGGTTTAGATTTTAGGTTTAGATTTGGGGTAAGGTTTAGATTTGGGGTTAGGTTTAGATTTTAGGTTTAGATTTGGGGTTAGGTTTAGATTTGGGGTTAGGTTTAGATTTTAGGTTTAGATTTGGGGTTAGGTTTATATTTGGGGTTAGGTTTAGATTTTAGGTTTAGATTTGGGGTTAGGTTTAGATTTGGGGTTAGGTTTAGATTTTAGGTTTAGATTTGGGGTTAGGTTTAGATTTGGGGTTAGGTTTAGATTTTAGGTTGAGATTTGGGGTTAGGTTTAGATTTTAGGTTTAGATTTGGGGTTAGGTTTAGATTTGGGGTTAGGTTTAGATTTTAGGTTTAGATTTGGGGTTAGGTTTAGATTTGGGGTTAGGTTTAGATTGTAGGTTCAGATTTGGGGTTAGGTTTAGATTTTAGGTTTAGATTTGGGGTTAGGTTTAGATTTGGGGTTAGGTTTAGATTTTAGGTTTAGATTTGGGGTTAGGTTTAGATTTTAGGTTTAGATTTGGGGTTAGGTTTAGATTTGGGGTTAGGTTTAGATTTTAGGTTTAGATTTTAGATTTAGATTTGGGGTTAGGTTTAGATTTTAGGTTTAGATTTGGGGTTAGGTTTAGATTTGGGGTTAGGTTTAGATTTTAGGTTTAGATTTGGGGTTAGGTTTAGATTTTAGGTTTAGATTTGGGGTTATGTTTAGATTATAGGTTTAGATTTGGGGTTAGGTTTAGATTTTAGGTTTAGATTTGGGGTTAGGTTTAGATTTGGGGTTAGGTTTAGATTTTAGGTTTAGATTAGGGGTTATGTGTAGATTTTAGGTTTAGATTTGGGTTCAGGTTTAGATTTTAGGTTTAGATTTGGGGTTAGGTTTAGATTTTAGGTTTATATTTAGGGTTAGGTTTAGACTTGGGGTTAGGTTTAGATTTTAGGTTTAGATTTGGGGTTAGGTTTAGATTTTAGGTTTAAATTTGGGGTTAGGTTTAGATTTTAGGTTTAGATTTGGGGTTAGGTTTAGATTTGGGGTTAGGTTTAGATTTTAGGTTTAGATTTGGGGTTAGGTTTAGATTTGGGGTTAGGTTTAGATTTTAGGTTTAGATTTGGGGTTAGGTTTAGATTTGGGGTTAGGTTTAGATTTTAGGTTTAGATTTGGGGTTAGGTTTAGATTTGGGGTTAGGTTTAGATTTTAGGTTTAGATTTGGGGTTAGGTTTAGATTTTAGGTTTAGATTTGGGGTAAGGTTTAGATTTGGGGTTAGGTTTAGATTTTAGGTTTAGATTTGGGGTTAGGTTTAGATTTGGGGTTAGGTTTAGATTTTAGGTTTAGATTTGGGGTTAGGTTTAGATTTGGGGTTAGGTTTAGATTTTAGGTTTAGATTTGGGGTTAGGCTTAGATTTGGGGTTAGGTTTAGATTTTAGGTTTAGATTTGGGGTTAGGTTTAGATTTGGGGTTAGGTTTAGATTTTAGGTTGAGATTTGGGGTTAGGTTTAGATTTTAGGTTTAGATTTGGGGTTAGGTTTAGATTTTAGGTTTAGATTTGGGGTTAGGTTTAGATTTGCGGTTAGGTTTAGATTTTAGGTTCAGATTTGGGGTTAGGTTTAGATTTTAGGTTTAGATTTGGGGTTAGGTTTAGATTTGGGGTTAGGTTTAGATTTTAGGTTTAGATTTGGGGTTAGGTTTAGATTTTAGGTTTAGATTTGGGGTTAGGTTTAGATTTGGGGTTAGGTTTAGATTTTAGGTTTAGATTTTAGATTTAGATTTGGGGTTAGGTTTAGATTTTAGGTTTAGATTTGGGGTTAGGTTTAGATTTGGGGTTAGGTTTAGATTTTAGGTTTAGATTTGGGGTTAGGTTTAGATTTTAGGTTTAGATTTGGGGTTATGTTTAGATTATAGGTTTAGATTTGGGGTTAGGTTTAGATTTTAGGTTTAGATTTGGGGTTAGGTTTAGATTTGGGGTTAGGTTTAGATTTTAGGTTTAGATTAGGGGTTATGTGTAGATTTTAGGTTTAGATTTGGGTTCAGGTTTAGATTTTAGGTTTAGATTTGGGGTTTGGTATAGATTTGGGGTTAGGTTTAGATTTTCGGTTTAGATTTGGGGTTAGGTTTAGATTTTAGGTTCAGATTTGGGGTTAGGTTTAGATTTTAGGTTTAGATTTGGGGTTAGGTTTAGATTTGGGGTTAGGTTTAGATTTTAGGTTTAGATTTGGGGTTAGGTTTAGATTTGGGGTTAGGTTTAGATTTTAGGTTTAGATTTGGGGTTAGGTTTAGATTTGGGGTTAGGTTTAGATTTTAGGTTTAGATTTGGGGTTAGGTTTAGATTTTAGGTTTAGATTTGGGGTAAGGTTTAGATTTGGGGTTAGGTTTAGATTTTAGGTTTAGATTTGGGGTTAGGTTTAGATTTGGGGTTAGGTTTAGATTTTAGGTTTAGATTTGGGGTTAGGTTTAGATTTGGGGTTAGGTTTAGATTTTAGGTTTAGATTTGGGGTTAGGCTTAGATTTGGGGTTAGGTTTAGATTTTAGGTTTAGATTTGGGGTTAGGTTTAGATTTGGGGTTAGGTTTAGATTTTAGGTTCAGATTTGGGGTTAGGTTTAGATTTTAGGTTTAGATTTGGGGTTAGGTTTAGATTTGGGGTTAGGTTTAGATTTTAGGTTTAGATTTGGGGTTAGGTTTAGATTTGGGGTTAGGTTTAGATTTTAGGTTTAGATTTTAGATTTAGATTTGGGGTTAGGTTTAGATTTTAGGTTTAGATTTGGGGTTAGGTTTAGATTTCGGGTTAGGTTTAGATTTTAGGTTTAGATTTGGGGTTAGGTTTAGATTTTAGGTTTAGATTTGGGGTTATGTTTAGATTATAGGTTTAGATTTGGGGTTAGGTTTAGATTTTAGGTTTAGATTTGGGGTTAGGTTTAGATTTGGGGTTAGGTTTAGATTTTAGGTTTAGATTAGGGGTTATGTGTAGATTTTAGGTTTAGATTTGGGTTCAGGTTTAGATTTTAGGTTTAGATTTGGGGTTTGGTATAGATTTGGGGTTAGGTTTAGATTTTAGGTTTAGATTTGGGGTTAGGTTTAGATTTTAGGTTCAGATTTGGGGTTAGGTTTAGATTTTAGGTTTAGATTTGGGGTTAGGTTTAGATTTGGGGTTAGGTTTAGATTTGGGGTTAGGTTTAGATTTTAGGTTTAGATTTGGGGTTAGGTTTAGATTTGGGGTTTAGATTTGGGGTTAGGTTTAGATTTTAGGTTTAGATTTGGGGTTAGGTTTAGATTTTTGGTTTAGATTTGGGGTTAGGTTTAGATTTGGGGTTAGATTTGGGGTTAGGTTTAGATTTGGGGTTAGGTTTAGATTTTAGGTTTAGATTTGGGGTTAGGTTTAGATTTGGGGTTAGGTTTAGATTTTAGGTTTAGATTCGGGGTTAGGTTTAGATTTGGGGTTAGGTTTAGATTTTAGGTTTAGATTTGGGGTTAGGTTTAGATTTTAGGTTTAGATTTGGGGTTAGGTTTAGATTTGGGGTTAGGTTTAGATTTTAGGTTTAGATTTGGGGTTAGGTTTAGATTTGGGGTTAGGTTTAGATTTTAGGATTAGATTTGGGGTTAGGTTTAGATTTTAGGTTTAGATTTGGAGTTAGGTTTAGATTTGGGGTTAGGTTTAGATTTTAGGTTTAGATTTAAGGTTAGGTTTCGATTTCGGGTTACGTTTAGATTTTAGGTTTAGATTTGGGGTTAGGTTTAGATTTTAGGTTTAGATTTGGGGTTAGGTTTAGATTTCAGGTTTAGATTTGGGGTTAGGTTTAGATTTTAGGTTTAGATTTGGGGTTAGGTTTAGATTTGGGGTTAGGTTTAGATTTTAGGTTTAGATTTGGGGTTAGGTTTAGATTTGGGGTTAGGTTTAGATTTTAGGTTTAGATTTGGGGTTAGGTTTAGATTTTAGGTTTAGATTTGGGGTTAGGTTTAGATTTGGGGTTAGGTTTAGATTTTAGGTTTGGATTTGGGGTTAGGTTTAGATTTGGGCTTAGGTTTAGATTTTAGGTTTATATTTGGGGTTAGGTTTAGATTTTAGGTTTAGATTTGGGGTTAGGTTTAGATTTGGGGTTAGGTTTAGATTTTAGGTTTAGATTTGGGGTTAGTTTTAGATTTGGGGTTAGGTTTAGATTTTGGGTTTAGATTTGGGGTTAGGTTTAGATTTGGGGTTAGGTTTAGATTTTAGGTTTAGATTTGGGGTTAGGTTATATTTTAGGTTTATATTTGGGGTAAGGTTTAGATTTGGGGTTAGGTTTAGATTTTAGGTTTAGATTTGGGGTTAGGTTTAGATTTTAGGTTTAGATTTGGGGTTAGATTTAGATTTGGGGTTAGGTTTAGATTTTAGGTTTAGATTTGGGGTTAGGTTTAGATTTTAGGTTTAGATTTTAGGTTTAGATTTGGGGTTAGGTTTAGATTTGGGGTTAGGTTTAGATTTTAGGTTTAGATTTGGGGTTAGGTTTAGATTTTAGGTTTAGATTTGGGGTTAGGTTTAGATTTGGGATTAGGTTTAGATTTTAGTTTTAGATTTTGGGTTAGGTTTAGATTTGGGGTTAGGTTTAGATTTTAGGTTTAGATTTGGGGTTAGGTTTAGATTTTAGGTTTAGATTTGGGGTTAGGTTTAGATTTGGGGTTAGGTTTAGATTTTAGGTTTAGATTTGGGGTTAGGTTTAGATTTGGGGTTAGGTTTAGATTTTAGGTTTAGATTTGGGGTTAGGTTTAGATTTGGGGTTAGGTTTAGATTTTAGGTTTAGATTTGGGGTTAGGTTTAGATTTTATGTTTAGATTTTAGGTTTAGATTTGGGGTTAGGTTTAGATTTTAGGTTTAGATTTGGGGTTAGGTTTAGATTTGGGGTTAGGTTTAGATTTTAGGTTTAGATTTGGGGTTAGGTTTAGATTTGGGGTTAGGTTTAGATTTTAGGTTTAGATTTGGGGTTAGGTTTAGATTTGGGGTTAGGTTTAGATTTTAGGTTTAGATTTGGGGTTAGGTTTAGATTTGGGGTTAGGTTTAGATTTTAGGTTTAGATTTGGGGTTAGGTTTAGATTTTAGGTTTAGATTTGGGGTAAGGTTTAGATTTGGGGTTAGGTTTAGATTTTAGGTTTAGATTTGGGGTTAGGTTTAGATTTGGGGTTAGGTTTAGATTTTAGGTTTAGATTTGGGGTTAGGTTTATATTTGGGGTTAGGTTTAGATTTTAGGTTTAGATTTGGGGTTAGGCTTAGATTTGGGGTTAGGTTTAGATTTTAGGTTTAGATTTGGGGTTAGGTTTAGATTTGGGGTTAGGTTTAGATTTTAGGTTGAGATTTGGGGTTAGGTTTAGATTTTAGGTTTAGATTTGGGGTTAGGTTTAGATTTGGGGTTAGGTTTAGATTTTAGGTTTAGATTTGGGGTTAGGTTTAGATTTGGGGTTAGGTTTAGATTTTAGGTTCAGATTTGGGGTTAGGTTTAGATTTTAGGTTTAGATTTGGGGTTAGGTTTAGATTTGGGGTTAGGTTTAGATTTTAGGTTTAGATTTGGGGTTAGGTTTAGATTTTAGGTTTAGATTTGGGGTTAGGTTTAGACTTGGGGTTAGGTTTAGATTTTAGGTTTAGATTTTAGATTTAGATTTGGGGTTAGGTTTAGATTTGGGGTTAGGTTTAGATTTTAGGTTTAGATTTGGGGTTAGGTTTAGATTTTAGGTTTAGATTTGGGGTTAGGTTTAGATTTTAGGTTTAGATTTGGGGTTATGTTTAGATTATAGGTTTAGATTTGGGGTTAGGTTTAGATTTTAGGTTTAGATTTGGGGTTAGGTTTAGATTTGGGGTTAGGTTTAGATTTTAGGTTTAGATTAGGGGTTATGTGTAGATTTTAGGTTTAGATTTGGGTTCAGGTTTAGATTTTAGGTTTAAATTTGGGGTTAGGTTTAGATTTTAGGTTTAGATTTGGGGTTAGGTTTAGATTTGGGGTTAGGTTTAGATTTTAGGTTTAGATTTGGGGTTAGGTTTAGATTTGGGGTTAGGTTTAGATTTTAGGTTTAGATTTGGGGTTAGGTTTAGATTTGGGGTTAGGTTTAGATTTTAGGTTTAGATTTGGGGTTAGGTTTAGATTTGGGGTTAGTTTTAGATTTTAGGTTTAGATTTGGGGTTAGGTTTAGATTTTAGGTTTAAATTTGGGGTTAGGTTTAGATTTTAGGTTTAGATTTGGGGTTAGGTTTAGATTTGGGGTTAGGTTTAGATTTTAGGTTTAGATTTGGGGTTAGGTTTAGATTTGGGGTTAGGTTTAGATTTTAGGTTTAGATTTGGGGTTAGGTTTAGATTTGGGGTTAGGTTTAGATTTTAGGTTTAGATTTGGGGTTAGGTTTAGATTTGGGGTTAGTTTTAGATTTTAGGTTTAGATTTGGGGTTAGGTTTAGATTTTAGGTTTAGATTTGGGGTAAGGTTTAGATTTGGGGTTAGGTTTAGATTTTAGGTTTAGATTTGGGGTTAGGTTTAGATTTGGGGTTAGGTTTAGATTTTAGGTTTAGATTTGGGGTTAGGTTTAGATTTGGGGTTAGGTTTAGATTTTAGGTTTAGATTTGGGGTTAGGCTTAGATTTGGGGTTAGGTTTAGATTTTAGGTTTAGATTTGGGGTTAGGTTTAGATTTGGGGTTAGGTTTAGATTTTAGGTTGAGATTTGGGGTTAGGTTTAGATTTTAGGTTTAGATTTGGGGTTAGGTTTAGATTTGGGGTTAGGTTTAGATTTTAGGTTTAGATTTGGGGTTAGGTTTAGATTTGCGGTTAGGTTTAGATTTTAGGTTCAGATTTGGGGTTAGGTTTAGATTTTAGGTTTAGATTTGGGGTTAGGTTTAGATTTGGGGTTAGGTTTAGATTTTAGGTTTAGATTTGGGGTTAGGTTTAGATTTTAGGTTTAGATTTGGGGTTAGGTTTAGATTTGGGGTTAGGTTTAGATTTTAGGTTTAGATTTTAGATTTAGATTTGGGGTTAGGTTTAGATTTTAGGTTTAGATTTGGGGTTAGGTTTAGATTTGGGGTTAGGTTTAGATTTTAGGTTTAGATTTGGGGTTTGGTTTAGATTTTAGGTTTAGATTTGGGGTTATGTTTAGATTATAGGTTTAGATTTGGGGTTAGGTTTAGATTTTAGGTTTAGATTTGGGGTTAGGTTTAGATTTGGGGTTAGGTTTAGATTTTAGGTTTAGATTAGGGGTTATGTGTAGATTTTAGGTTTAGATTTGGGTTCAGGTTTAGATTTTAGGTTTAGATTTGGGGTTTGGTATAGATTTGGGGTTAGGTTTAGATTTTCGGTTTAGATTTGGGGTTAGGTTTAGATTTTAGGTTCAGATTTGGGGTTAGGTTTAGATTTTAGGTTTAGATTTGGGGTTAGGTTTAGATTTGGGGTTAGGTTTAGATTTTAGGTTTAGATTTGGGGTTAGGTTTAGATTTGGGGTTAGGTTTAGATTTTAGGTTTAGATTTGGGGTTAGGTTTAGATTTGGGGTTAGGTTTAGATTTTAGGTTTAGATTTGGGGTTAGGTTTAGATTTTAGGTTTAGATTTGGGGTAAGGTTTAGATTTGGGGTTAGGTTTAGATTTTAGGTTTAGATTTGGGGTTAGGTTTAGATTTGGGGTTAGGTTTAGATTTTAGGTTTAGATTTGGGGTTAGGTTTAGATTTGGGGTTAGGTTTAGATTTTAGGTTTAGATTTGGGGTTAGGCTTAGATTTGGGGTTAGGTTTAGATTTTAGGTTTAGATTTGGGGTTAGGTTTAGATTTGGGGTTAGGTTTAGATTTTAGGTTCAGATTTGGGGTTAGGTTTAGATTTTAGGTTTAGATTTGGGGTTAGGTTTAGATTTGGGGTTAGGTTTAGATTTTAGGTTTAGATTTGGGGTTAGGTTTAGATTTGGGGTTAGGTTTAGATTTTAGGTTTAGATTTTAGATTTAGATTTGGGGTTAGGTTTAGATTTTAGGTTTAGATTTGGGGTTAGGTTTAGATTTGGGGTTAGGTTTAGATTTTAGGTTTAGATTTGGGGTTAGGTTTAGATTTTAGGTTTAGATTTGGGGTTATGTTTAGATTATAGGTTTAGATTTGGGGTTAGGTTTAGATTTTAGGTTTAGATTTGGGGTTAGGTTTAGATTTGGGGTTAGGTTTAGATTTTAGGTTTAGATTAGGGGTTATGTGTAGATTTTAGGTTTAGATTTGGGTTCAGGTTTAGATTTTAGGTTTAGATTTGGGGTTTGGTATAGATTTGGGGTTAGGTTTAGATTTTCGGTTTAGATTTGGGGTTAGGTTTAGATTTTAGGTTCAGATTTGGGGTTAGGTTTAGATTTTAGGTTTAGATTTGGGGTTAGGTTTAGATTTGGGGTTAGGTTTAGATTTGGGGTTAGGTTTAGATTTTAGGTTTAGATTTGGGGTTAGGTTTAGATTTTAGGTTTAGATTTGGGGTTAGGTTTAGATTTGGGGTTTAGATTTGGGGTTAGGTTTAGATTTTAGGTTTAGATTTGGGGTTAGGTTTAGATTTTTGGTTTAGATTTGGGGTTAGGTTTAGATTTGGGGTTAGATTTGGGGTTAGGTTTAGATTTGGGGTTAGGTTTAGATTTTAGGTTTAGATTTGGGGTTAGGTTTAGATTTGGGGTTAGGTTTAGATTTTAGGTTTAGATTCGGGGTTAGGTTTAGATTTGGGGTTAGGTTTAGATTTTAGGTTTAGATTTGGGGTTAGGTTTAGATTTTAGGTTTAGATTTGGGGTTAGGTTTAGATTTGGGGTTAGGTTTAGATTTTAGGTTTAGATTTGGGGTTAGGTTTAGATTTGGGGTTAGGTTTAGATTTTAGGATTAGATTTGGGGTTAGGTTTAGATTTTAGGTTTAGATTTGGAGTTAGGTTTAGATTTGGGGTTAGGTTTAGATTTTAGTTTTAGATTTGGGGTTAGGTTTAGATTTTAGGTTTAGATTCGGGGTTAGGTTTAGATTTGGGGTTAGGTTTAGATTTTAGGTTTAGATTTGGGGTTAGGTTTAGATTTGGGGTTAGGTTTAGATTTTAGGTTTAGATTTGGGGTTAGGTTTAGATTTTAGGTTTAGATTTGGGGTTAGGTTTAGATTTGGGGTTAGGTTTAGATTTGGGGTTAGGTTTAGATTTTAGGTTTAGATTTGGGGTTAGGTTTAGATTTTAGGTTTAGATTTGGGGTTAGGTTTAGATTTTAGGTTTAGATTCGGGGTTAGGTTTAGATTTGGGGTTAGGTTTAGATTTTAGGTTTAGATTTGGGGTTAGGTTTAGATTTGGGGTTAGGTTTAGATTTTAGGTTTAGATTTGGGGTTAGGTTTAGATTTTAGGTTTAGATTTGGGGTAAGGTTTAGATTTGGGGTTAGGTTTAGATTTTAGGTTTAGATTTAAGGTTAGGTTTCGATTTCGGGTTACGTTTAGATTTTAGGTTTAGATTTGGGGTTAGGTTTAGATTTTAGGTTTAGATTTGGGGTTAGGTTTAGATTTCAGGTTTAGATTTGGGGTTAGGTTTAGATTTTAGGTTTAGATTTGGGGTTAGGTTTAGATTTGGGGTTAGGTTTAGATTTTAGGTTTAGATTTGGGGTTAGGTTTAGATTTGGGGTTAGGTTTAGATTTTAGGTTTAGATTTGGGGTTAGGTTTAGATTTTAGGTTTAGATTTGGGGTTAGGTTTAGATTTGGGGTTAGGTTTAGATTTTAGGTTTGGATTTGGGGTTAGGTTTAGATTTGGGCTTAGGTTTAGATTTTAGGTTTATATTTGGGGTTAGGTTTAGATTTTAGGTTTAGATTTGGGGTTAGGTTCAGATTTGGGGTTAGGTTTAGATTTTAGGTTTAGATTTGGGGTTAGTTTTAGATTTGGGGTTAGGTTTAGATTTTGGGTTTAGATTTGGGGTTAGGTTTAGATTTGGGGTTAGGTTTAGATTTTAGGTTTAGATTTGGGGTTAGGTTATATTTTAGGTTTATATTTGGGGTAAGGTTTAGATTTGCGGTTAGGTTTAGATTTTAGGTTTAGATTTGGGGTTAGGTTTAGATTTTAGGTTTAGATTTGGGGTTAGATCTAGATTTGGGGTTAGGTTTAGATTTTAGGTTTAGATTTGGGGTTAGGTTTAGATTTTAGGTTTAGATTTTAGGTTTAGATTTGTGGTTAGGTTTAGATTTGGGGTTAGGTTTAGATTTTAGGTTTAGATTTGGGGTTAGGTTTAGATTTTAGGTTTAGATTTGGGGTTAGGTTTAGATTTGGGATTAGGTTTAGATTTTAGTTTTAGATTTTGGGTTAGGTTTAGATTTGGGGTTAGGTTTAGATTTTAGGTTTAGATTTGGGGTTAGGTTTAGATTTTAGGTTTAGATTTGGGGTTAGGTTTAGATTTGGGGTTAGGTTTAGATTTTAGGTTTAGATTTGGGGTTAGGTTTAGATTTGGGGTTAGGTTTAGATTTTAGGTTTAGATTTGGGGTTAGGTTTAGATTTGGGGTTAGGTTTAGATTTTAGGTTTAGATTTGGGGTTAGGTTTAGATTTGGGGTTAGGTTTAGATTTTAGGTTTAGATTTGGGGTTAGGTTTAGATTTTATGTTTAGATTTTAGGTTTAGATTTGGGGTTAGGTTTAGATTTGGGGTTAGGTTTAGATTTTATGTTTAGATTTGGGGTTAGGTTTAGATTTTAGGTTTAGATTTGGGGTTAGGTTTAGATTTTAGGTTTAGATTTGGGGTTAGGTTTAGATTTTAGGTTTATATTTAGGGTTAGGTTTAGACTTGGGGTTAGGTTTAGATTTTAGGTTTAGATTTGGGGTTAGGTTTAGATTTTAGGTTTAGATTTGGGGTTAGGTTTAGATTTGGGGTTAGGTTTAGATTTTAGGTTTAGATTTGGGGTTAGGTTTAGATTTTAGGTTTAGATTTGGGGTTAGGTTTAGATTTGGGGTTAGGTTTAGATTTTAGGTTTAGATTTGGGGTTAGGTTTAGATTTGGGGTTAGGTTTAGATTTTAGGTTTAGATTTGGGGTTAGGTTTAGATTTGGGGTTAGGATTAGATTTTAGGTTTAGATTTTAGGTTTAGATTTGGGGTTAGGTTTAGATTTTAGGTTTAGATTTGGGGTTAGGTTTAGATTTGGGGTTAGGTTTAGATTTTAGGTTTAGATTTGGGGTTAGGTTTAGATTTTAGGTTTAGATTTGGGGTTATGTTTAGATTATAGGTTTAGATTTGGGGTTAGGTTTAGATTTTAGGTTTAGATTTGGGGTTAGGTTTAGATTTGGGGTTAGGTTTAGATTTTAGGTTTAGATTAGGGGTTATGTGTAGATTTTAGGTTTAGATTTGGGTTCAGGTTTAGATTTTAGGTTTAGATTTGGGGTTAGGTTTAGATTTGGGGTTAGGTTTAGATTTGGGGTTAGGTTAAGATTTTAGGTTTAGATTTGGGGTTAGGTTTAGATTTTAGGTTTAGATTTGGGGTTAGGTTTAGATTTGGGGTTTAGATTTGGGGTTAGGTTTAGATTTTAGGTTTAGATTTGGGGTTAGGTTTAGATTTTAGGTTTAGATTTGGGGTTAGGTTTAGATTTGGGGTTAGATTTGGGGTTAGGTTTAGATTTGGGGTTAGGTTTAGATTTTAGGTTTAGATTTGGGGTTAGGTTTAGATTTGGGGTTAGGTTTAGATTTTAGGTTTAGATTCGGGGTTAGGTTTAGATTTGGGGTTAGGTTTAGATTTTAGGTTTAGATTTGGGGTTAGGTTTAGATTTTAGGTTTAGATTTGGGGTTAGGTTTAGATTTGGGGTTAGGTTTAGATTTTAGGTTTAGATTTGGGGTTAGGTTTAGATTTGGGGTTAGGTTTAGATTTTAGGATTAGATTTGGGGTTAGGTTTAGATTTTAGGTTTAGATTTGGAGTTAGGTTTAGATTTGGGGTTAGGTTTAGATTTTAGGTTTAGATTTGGGGTTAGGTTTAGATTTTAGGTTTAGATTCGGGGTTAGGTTTAGATTTGGGGTTAGGTTTAGATTTTAGGTTTAGATTTGGGGTTAGGTTTAGATTTTAGGTTTAGATTTGGGGTTAGGTTTAGATTTGGGGTTAGGTTTAGATTTTAGGTTTAGATTTGGGGTTAGGTTTAGATTTTAGGTTTAGATTTGGGGTTAGGTTTAGATTTGGGGTTAGGTTTAGATTTGGGGTTAGGTTTAGATTTTAGGTTTAGATTTGGGGTTAGGTTTAGATTTTAGGTTTAGATTTGGGGTTAGGTTTAGATTTTAGGTTTAGATTCGGGGTTAGGTTTAGATTTGGGGTTAGGTTTAGATTTTAGGTTTAGATTTGGGGTTAGGTTTAGATTTTAGGTTTAGATTTGGGGTTAGGTTTAGATTTTAGGTTTAGATTTGGGGTAAGGTTTAGATTTGGGGTTAGGTTTAGATTTTAGGTTTAGATTTAAGGTTAGGTTTCGATTTCGGGTTACGTTTAGATTTTAGGTTTAGATTTGGGGTTAGGTTTAGATTTTAGGTTTAGATTTGGGGTTAGGTTTAGATTTCAGGTTTAGATTTGGGGTTAGGTTTAGATTTTAGGTTTAGATTTGGGGTTAGGTTTAGATTTGGGGTTAGGTTTAGATTTTAGGTTTAGATTTGGGGTTAGGTTTAGATTTGGGGTTAGGTTTAGATTTTAGGTTTAGATTTGGGGTTAGGTTTAGATTTTAGGTTTAGATTTGGGGTTAGGTTTAGATTTTAGGTTTAGATTTGGGGTTAGGTTTAGATTTGGGGTTAGGTTTAGATTTTAGGTTTGGATTTGGGGTTAGGTTTAGATTTGGGCTTAGGTTTAGATTTTAGGTTTATATTTGGGGTTAGGTTTAGATTTTAGGTTTAGATTTGGGGTTAGGTTTAGATTTGGGGTTAGGTTTAGATTTTAGGTTTAGATTTGGGGTTAGTTTTAGATTTGGGGTTAGGTTTAGATTTTAGGTTTAGATTTGGGGTTAGGTTTAGATTTGGGGTTAGGTTTAGATTTTAGGTTTAGATTTGGGGTTAGGTTTAGATTTTAGGTTTATATTTGGGGTAAGGTTTAGATTTGGGGTTAGGTTTAGATTTTAGGTTTAGATTTGGGGTTAGGTTTAGATTTTAGGTTTAGATTTGGGGTTAGATTTAGATTTGGGGTTAGGTTTAGATTTTAGGTTTAAATTTGGGCTTAGGTTTAGATTTGGGGTTAGGTTTAGATTTTAGGTTTAGATTTGGGGTTAGGTTTAGATTTGGGGTTAGGTTTAGATTTTAGGTTTAGATTTGGGGTTAGGTTTAGATTTTAGGTTTAGATTTTAGATTTAGATTTGGGGTTAGGTTTAGATTTTAGGTTTAGATTTGGGGTTAGGTTTAGATTTGGGGTTAGGTTTAGATTTTAGGTTTAGATTTGGGGTTAGGTTTAGATTTTAGGTTTAGATTTGGGGTTATGTTTAGATTATAGGTTTAGATTTGGGGTTAGGTTTAGATTTTAGGTTTAGATTTGGGGTTAGGTTTAGATTTGGGGTTAGGTTTAGATTTTAGGTTTAGATTAGGGGTTATGTGTAGATTTTAGGTTTAGATTTGGGTTCAGGTTTAGATTTTAGGTTTAGATTTGGGGTTTGGTATAGATTTGGGGTTAGGTTTAGATTTTAGGTTTAGATTTGGGGTTAGGTTTAGATTTTAGGTTCAGATTTGGGGTTAGGTTTAGATTTTAGGTTTAGATTTGGGGTTAGGTTTAGATTTGGGGTTAGGTTTAGATTTGGGGTTAGGTTTAGATTTTAGGTTTAGATTTGGGGTTAGGTTTAGATTTGGGGTTAGGTTTAGATTTTAGGTTTAGATTTGGGGTTAGGTTTAGATTTTAGGTTTAGATTTGGGGTAAGGTTTAGATTTGGGGTTAGGTTTAGATTTTAGGTTTAGATTTGGGGTTAGGTTTAGATTTCAGGTTTAGATTTGGGGTTAGGTTTAGATTTTAGGTTTAGATTTGGGGTTAGGTTTAGATTTGGGGTTAGGTTTAGATTTTAGGTTTAGATTTGGGGTTAGGTTTAGATTTGGGGTTAGGTTTAGATTTTAGGTTTAGATTTGGGGTTAGGTTTAGATTTTAGGTTTAGATTTGGGGTTAGGTTTAGATTTGGGGTTAGGTTTAGATTTTAGGTTTGGATTTGGGGTTAGGTTTAGATTTGGGCTTAGGTTTAGATTTTAGGTTTATATTTGGGGTTAGGTTTAGATTTTAGGTTTAGATTTGGGGTTAGGTTTAGATTTGGGGTTAGGTTTAGATTTTAGGTTTAGATTTGGGGTTAGTTTTAGATTTGGGGTTAGGTTTAGATTTTGGGTTTAGATTTGGGGTTAGGTTTAGATTTGGGGTTAGGTTTAGATTTTAGGTTTAGATTTGGGGTTAGGTTATATTTTAGGTTTATATTTGGGGTAAGGTTTAGATTTGGGGTTAGGTTTAGATTTTAGGTTTAGATTTGGGGTTAGGTTTAGATTTTAGGTTTAGATTTGGGGTTAGATTTAGATTTGGGGTTAGGTTTAGATTTTAGGTTTAGATTTGGGGTTAGGTTTAGATTTTAGGTTTAGATTTTAGGTTTAGATTTGGGGTTAGGTTTAGATTTGGGGTTAGGTTTAGATTTTAGGTTTAGATTTGGGGTTAGGTTTAGATTTTAGGTTTAGATTTGGGGTTAGGTTTAGATTTGGGATTAGGTTTAGATTTTAGTTTTAGATTTTGGGTTAGGTTTAGATTTGGGGTTAGGTTTAGATTTTAGGTTTAGATTTGGGGTTAGGTTTAGATTTGGGGTTAGGTTTAGATTTTAGGTTTAGATTTGGGGTTAGGTTTAGATTTGGGGTTAGGTTTAGATTTTAGGTTTAGATTTGGGGTTAGGTTTAGATTTGGGGTTAGGTTTAGATTTTAGGTTTAGATTTGGGGTTAGGTTTAGATTTTATGTTTAGATTTTAGGTTTAGATTTGGGGTTAGGTTTAGATTTTAGGTTTAGATTTGGGGTTAGGTTTAGATTTGGGGTTAGGTTTAGATTTTAGGTTTAGATTTGGGGTTAGGTTTAGATTTGGGGTTAGGTTTAGATTTTAGGTTTAGATTTGGGGTTAGGTTTAGATTTGGGGTTAGGTTTAGATTTTAGGTTTAGATTTGGGGTTAGGTTTAGATTTGGGGTTAGGTTTAGATTTTAGGTTTAGATTTGGGGTTAGGTTTAGATTTTAGGTTTAGATTTGGGGTAAGGTTTAGATTTGGGGTTAGGTTTAGATTTTAGGTTTAGATTTGGGGTTAGGTTTAGATTTGGGGTTAGGTTTAGATTTTAGGTTTAGATTTGGGGTTAGGTTTATATTTGGGGTTAGGTTTAGATTTTAGGTTTAGATTTGGGGTTAGGTTTAGATTTGGGGTTTAGATTTGGGGTTAGGTTTAGATTTTAGGTTTAGATTTGGGGTTAGGTTTAGATTTTAGGTTTAGATTTGGGGTTAGGTTTAGATTTGGGGTTAGATTTGGGGTTAGGTTTAGATTTGGGGTTAGGTTTAGATTTTAGGTTTAGATTTGGGGTTAGGTTTAGATTTGGGGTTAGGTTTAGATTTTAGGTTTAGATTCGGGGTTAGGTTTAGATTTGGGGTTAGGTTTAGATTTTAGGTTTAGATTTGGGGTTAGGTTTAGATTTTAGGTTTAGATTTGGGGTTAGGTTTAGATTTGGGGTTAGGTTTAGATTTTAGGTTTAGATTTGGGGTTAGGTTTAGATTTGGGGTTAGGTTTAGATTTTAGGATTAGATTTGGGGTTAGGTTTAGATTTTAGGTTTAGATTTGGAGTTAGGTTTAGATTTGGGGTTAGGTTTAGATTTTAGGTTTAGATTTGGGGTTAGGTTTAGATTTTAGGTTTAGATTCGGGGTTAGGTTTAGATTTGGGGTTAGGTTTAGATTTTAGGTTTAGATTTGGGGTTAGGTTTAGATTTTAGGTTTAGATTTGGGGTTAGGTTTAGATTTGGGGTTAGGTTTAGATTTTAGGTTTAGATTTGGGGTTAGGTTTAGATTTTAGGTTTAGATTTGGGGTTAGGTTTAGATTTGGGGTTAGGTTTAGATTTGGGGTTAGGTTTAGATTTTAGGTTTAGATTTGGGGTTAGGTTTAGATTTTAGGTTTAGATTTGGGGTTAGGTTTAGATTTTAGGTTTAGATTCGGGGTTAGGTTTAGATTTGGGGTTAGGTTTAGATTTTAGGTTTAGATTTGGGGTTAGGTTTAGATTTTAGGTTTAGATTTGGGGTTAGGTTTAGATTTTAGGTTTAGATTTGGGGTTAGGTTTAGATTTTAGGTTTAGATTTGGGGTAAGGTTTAGATTTGGGGTTAGGTTTAGATTTTAGGTTTAGATTTAAGGTTAGGTTTCGATTTCGGGTTACGTTTAGATTTTAGGTTTAGATTTGGGGTTAGGTTTAGATTTTAGGTTTAGATTTGGGGTTAGGTTTAGATTTCAGGTTTAGATTTGGGGTTAGGTTTAGATTTTAGGTTTAGATTTGGGGTTAGGTTTAGATTTGGGGTTAGGTTTAGATTTTAGGTTTAGATTTGGGGTTAGGTTTAGATTTGGGGTTAGGTTTAGATTTTAGGTTTAGATTTGGGGTTAGGTTTAGATTTTAGGTTTAGATTTGGGGTTAGGTTTAGATTTGGGGTTAGGTTTAGATTTTAGGTTTGGATTTGGGGTTAGGTTTAGATTTGGGCTTAGGTTTAGATTTTAGGTTTATATTTGGGGTTAGGTTTAGATTTTAGGTTTAGATTTGGGGTTAGGTTTAGATTTGGGGTTAGGTTTAGATTTTAGGTTTAGATTTGGGGTTAGTTTTAGATTTGGGGTTAGGTTTAGATTTTAGGTTTAGATTTGGGGTTAGGTTTAGATTTGGGGTTAGGTTTAGATTTTAGGTTTAGATTTGGGGTTAGGTTTAGATTTTAGGTTTATATTTGGGGTAAGGTTTAGATTTGGGGTTAGGTTTAGATTTTAGGTTTAGATTTGGGGTTAGGTTTAGATTTTAGGTTTAGATTTGGGGTTAGATTTAGATTTGGGGTTAGGTTTAGATTTTAGGTTTAAATTTGGGCTTAGGTTTAGATTTGGGGTTAGGTTTAGATTTTAGGTTTAGATTTGGGGTTAGGTTTAGATTTGGGGTTAGGTTTAGATTTTAGGTTTAGATTTGGGGTTAGGTTTAGATTTTAGGTTTAGATTTTAGATTTAGATTTGGGGTTAGGTTTAGATTTTAGGTTTAGATTTGGGGTTAGGTTTAGATTTGGGGTTAGGTTTAGATTTTAGGTTTAGATTTGGGGTTAGGTTTAGATTTTAGGTTTAGATTTGGGGTTATGTTTAGATTATAGGTTTAGATTTGGGGTTAGGTTTAGATTTTAGGTTTAGATTTGGGGTTAGGTTTAGATTTGGGGTTAGGTTTAGATTTTAGGTTTAGATTAGGGGTTATGTGTAGATTTTAGGTTTAGATTTGGGTTCAGGTTTAGATTTTAGGTTTAGATTTGGGGTTTGGTATAGATTTGGGGTTAGGTTTAGATTTTAGGTTTAGATTTGGGGTTAGGTTTAGATTTTAGGTTCAGATTTGGGGTTAGGTTTAGATTTTAGGTTTAGATTTGGGGTTAGGTTTAGATTTGGGGTTAGGTTTAGATTTGGGGTTAGGTTTAGATTTTAGGTTTAGATTTGGGGTTAGGTTTAGATTTGGGGTTAGGTTTAGATTTTAGGTTTAGATTTGGGGTTAGGTTTAGATTTTAGGTTTAGATTTGGGGTAAGGTTTAGATTTGGGGTTAGGTTTAGATTTTAGGTTTAGATTTGGGGTTAGGTTTAGATTTCAGGTTTAGATTTGGGGTTAGGTTTAGATTTTAGGTTTAGATTTGGGGTTAGGTTTAGATTTGGGGTTAGGTTTAGATTTTAGGTTTAGATTTGGGGTTAGGTTTAGATTTGGGGTTAGGTTTAGATTTTAGGTTTAGATTTGGGGTTAGGTTTAGATTTTAGGTTTAGATTTGGGGTTAGGTTTAGATTTGGGGTTAGGTTTAGATTTTAGGTTTGGATTTGGGGTTAGGTTTAGATTTGGGCTTAGGTTTAGATTTTAGGTTTATATTTGGGGTTAGGTTTAGATTTTAGGTTTAGATTTGGGGTTAGGTTTAGATTTGGGGTTAGGTTTAGATTTTAGGTTTAGATTTGGGGTTAGTTTTAGATTTGGGGTTAGGTTTAGATTTTGGGTTTAGATTTGGGGTTAGGTTTAGATTTGGGGTTAGGTTTAGATTTTAGGTTTAGATTTGGGGTTAGGTTATATTTTAGGTTTATATTTGGGGTAAGGTTTAGATTTGGGGTTAGGTTTAGATTTTAGGTTTAGATTTGGGGTTAGGTTTAGATTTTAGGTTTAGATTTGGGGTTAGATTTAGATTTGGGGTTAGGTTTAGATTTTAGGTTTAGATTTGGGGTTAGGTTTAGATTTTAGGTTTAGATTTTAGGTTTAGATTTGGGGTTAGGTTTAGATTTGGGGTTAGGTTTAGATTTTAGGTTTAGATTTGGGGTTAGGTTTAGATTTTAGGTTTAGATTTGGGGTTAGGTTTAGATTTGGGATTAGGTTTAGATTTTAGTTTTAGATTTTGGGTTAGGTTTAGATTTGGGGTTAGGTTTAGATTTTAGGTTTAGATTTGGGGTTAGGTTTAGATTTGGGGTTAGGTTTAGATTTTAGGTTTAGATTTGGGGTTAGGTTTAGATTTGGGGTTAGGTTTAGATTTTAGGTTTAGATTTGGGGTTAGGTTTAGATTTGGGGTTAGGTTTAGATTTTAGGTTTAGATTTGGGGTTAGGTTTAGATTTTATGTTTAGATTTTAGGTTTAGATTTGGGGTTAGGTTTAGATTTTAGGTTTAGATTTGGGGTTAGGTTTAGATTTGGGGTTAGGTTTAGATTTTAGGTTTAGATTTGGGGTTAGGTTTAGATTTGGGGTTAGGTTTAGATTTTAGGTTTAGATTTGGGGTTAGGTTTAGATTTGGGGTTAGGTTTAGATTTTAGGTTTAGATTTGGGGTTAGGTTTAGATTTGGGGTTAGGTTTAGATTTTAGGTTTAGATTTGGGGTTAGGTTTAGATTTTAGGTTTAGATTTGGGGTAAGGTTTAGATTTGGGGTTAGGTTTAGATTTTAGGTTTAGATTTGGGGTTAGGTTTAGATTTGGGGTTAGGTTTAGATTTTAGGTTTAGATTTGGGGTTAGGTTTATATTTGGGGTTAGGTTTAGATTTTAGGTTTAGATTTGGGGTTAGGTTTAGATTTGGGGTTAGGTTTAGATTTTAGGTTGAGATTTGGGGTTAGGTTTAGATTTTAGGTTTAGATTTGGGGTTAGGTTTAGATTTGGGGTTAGGTTTAGATTTTAGGTTTAGATTTGGGGTTAGGTTTAGATTTGGGGTTAGGTTTAGATTTTAGGTTCAGATTTGGGGTTAGGTTTAGATTTTAGGTTTAGATTTGGGGTTAGGTTTAGATTTGGGGTTAGGTTTAGATTTTAGGTTTAGATTTGGGGTTAGGTTTAGATTTTAGGTTTAGATTTGGGGTTAGGTTTAGACTTGGGGTTAGGTTTAGATTTTAGGTTTAGATTTTAGATTTAGATTTGGGGTTAGGTTTAGATTTGGGGTTAGGTTTAGATTTTAGGTTTAGATTTGGGGTTAGGTTTAGATTTTAGGTTTAGATTTGGGGTTAGGTTTAGATTATAGGTTTAGATTTGGGGTTAGGTTTAGATTTTAGGTTTAGATTTGGGGTTAGGTTTAGATTTGGGGTTAGGTTTAGATTTTAGGTTTAGATTAGGGGTTATGTGTAGATTTTAGGTTTAGATTTGGGTTCAGGTTTAGATTTTAGGTTTAGATTTGGGGTTAGGTTTAGATTTTAGGTTTATATTTAGGGTTAGGTTTAGACTTGGGGTTAGGTTTAGATTTTGGGTTTAGATTTGGGGTTAGGTTTAGATTTGGGGTTAGGTTTAGATTTTAGGTTTAGATTTGGGGTTAGGTTATATTTTAGGTTTATATTTGGGGTAAGGTTTAGATTTGGGGTTAGGTTTAGATTTTAGGTTTAGATTTGGGGTTAGGTTTAGATTTTAGGTTTAGATTTGGGGTTAGATTTAGATTTGGGGTTAGGTTTAGATTTTAGGTTTAGATTTGGGGTTAGGTTTAGATTTTAGGTTTAGATTTTAGGTTTAGATTTGGGGTTAGGTTTAGATTTGGGGTTAGGTTTAGATTTTAGGTTTAGATTTGGGGTTAGGTTTAGATTTTAGGTTTAGATTTGGGGTTAGGTTTAGATTTGGGATTAGGTTTAGATTTTAGTTTTAGATTTTGGGTTAGGTTTAGATTTGGGGTTAGGTTTAGATTTTAGGTTTAGATTTGGGGTTAGGTTTAGATTTTAGGTTTAGATTTGGGGTTAGGTTTAGATTTGGGGTTAGGTTTAGATTTTAGGTTTAGATTTGGGGTTAGGTTTAGATTTGGGGTTAGGTTTAGATTTTAGGTTTAGATTTGGGGTTAGGTTTAGATTTGGGGTTAGGTTTAGATTTTAGGTTTAGATTTGGGGTTAGGTTTAGATTTTATGTTTAGATTTTAGGTTTAGATTTGGGGTTAGGTTTAGATTTTAGGTTTAGATTTGGGGTTAGGTTTAGATTTGGGGTTAGGTTTAGATTTTAGGTTTAGATTTGGGGTTAGGTTTAGATTTGGGGTTAGGTTTAGATTTTAGGTTTAGATTTGGGGTTAGGTTTAGATTTTAGGTTTAGATTTGGGGTTAGGTTTAGATTTGGGGTTAGGTTTAGATTTTAGGTTTAGATTTGGGGTTAGGTTTAGATTTTAGGTTTAGATTTGGGGTAAGGTTTAGATTTGGGGTTAGGTTTAGATTTTAGGTTTAGATTTGGGGTTAGGTTTAGATTTGGGGTTAGGTTTAGATTTTAGGTTTAGATTTGGGGTTAGGTTTATATTTGGGGTTAGGTTTAGATTTTAGGTTTAGATTTGGGGTTAGGCTTAGATTTGGGGTTAGGTTTAGATTTTAGGTTTAGATTTGGGGTTAGGTTTAGATTTGGGGTTAGGTTTAGATTTTAGGTTGAGATTTGGGGTTAGGTTTAGATTTTAGGTTTAGATTTGGGGTTAGGTTTAGATTTGGGGTTAGGTTTAGATTTTAGGTTTAGATTTGGGGTTAGGTTTAGATTTGGGGTTAGGTTTAGATTTTAGGTTCAGATTTGGGGTTAGGTTTAGATTTTAGGTTTAGATTTGGGGTTAGGTTTAGATTTGGGGTTAGGTTTAGATTTTAGGTTTAGATTTGGGGTTAGGTTTAGATTTTAGGTTTAGATTTGGGGTTAGGTTTAGACTTGGGGTTAGGTTTAGATTTTAGGTTTAGATTTTAGATTTAGATTTGGGGTTAGGTTTAGATTTGGGGTTAGGTTTAGATTTTAGGTTTAGATTTGGGGTTAGGTTTAGATTTTAGGTTTAGATTTGGGGTTAGGTTTAGATTTTAGGTTTAGATTTGGGGTTATGTTTAGATTATAGGTTTAGATTTGGGGTTAGGTTTAGATTTTAGGTTTAGATTTGGGGTTAGGTTTAGATTTGGGGTTAGGTTTAGATTTTAGGTTTAGATTAGGGGTTATGTGTAGATTTTAGGTTTAGATTTGGGTTCAGGTTTAGATTTTAGGTTTAGATTTGGGGTTAGGTTTAGATTTTAGGTTTCTATTTAGGGTTAGGTTTAGACTTGGGGTTAGGTTTAGATTTTAGGTTTAGATTTGGGGTTAGGTTTAGATTTTAGGTTTAAATTTGGGGTTAGGTTTAGATTTTAGGTTTAGATTTGGGGTTAGGTTTAGATTTGGGGTTAGGTTTAGATTTTAGGTTTAGATTTGGGGTTAGGTTTAGATTTGGGGTTAGGTTTAGATTTTAGGTTTAGATTTGGGGTTAGGTTTAGATTTGGGGTTAGGTTTAGATTTTAGGTTTAGATTTGGGGTTAGGTTTAGATTTGGGGTTAGGTTTAGATTTTAGGTTTAGATTTGGGGTTAGGTTTAGATTTTAGGTTTAGATTTGGGGTAAGGTTTAGATTTGGGGTTAGGTTTAGATTTTAGGTTTAGATTTGGGGTTAGGTTTAGATTTGGGGTTAGGTTTAGATTTTAGGTTTAGATTTGGGGTTAGGTTTAGATTTGGGGTTAGGTTTAGATTTTAGGTTTAGATTTGGGGTTAGGCTTAGATTTGGGGTTAGGTTTAGATTTTAGGTTTAGATTTGGGGTTAGGTTTAGATTTGGGGTTAGGTTTAGATTTTAGGTTGAGATTTGGGGTTAGGTTTAGATTTTAGGTTTAGATTTGGGGTTAGGTTTAGATTTGGGGTTAGGTTTAGATTTTAGGTTTAGATTTGGGGTTAGGTTTAGATTTGCGGTTAGGTTTAGATTTTAGGTTCAGATTTGGGGTTAGGTTTAGATTTTAGGTTTAGATTTGGGGTTAGGTTTAGATTTGGGGTTAGGTTTAGATTTTAGGTTTAGATTTGGGGTTAGGTTTAGATTTTAGGTTTAGATTTGGGGTTAGGTTTAGATTTGGGGTTAGGTTTAGATTTTAGGTTTAGATTTTAGATTTAGATTTGGGGTTAGGTTTAGATTTTAGGTTTAGATTTGGGGTTAGGTTTAGATTTGGGGTTAGGTTTAGATTTTAGGTTTAGATTTGGGGTTAGGTTTAGATTTTAGGTTTAGATTTGGGGTTATGTTTAGATTATAGGTTTAGATTTGGGGTTAGGTTTAGATTTTAGGTTTAGATTTGGGGTTAGGTTTAGATTTGGGGTTAGGTTTAGATTTTAGGTTTAGATTAGGGGTTATGTGTAGATTTTAGGTTTAGATTTGGGTTCAGGTTTAGATTTTAGGTTTAGATTTGGGGTTTGGTATAGATTTGGGGTTAGGTTTAGATTTTCGGTTTAGATTTGGGGTTAGGTTTAGATTTTAGGTTCAGATTTGGGGTTAGGTTTAGATTTTAGGTTTAGATTTGGGGTTAGGTTTAGATTTGGGGTTAGGTTTAGATTTTAGGTTTAGATTTGGGGTTAGGTTTAGATTTGGGGTTAGGTTTAGATTTTAGGTTTAGATTTGGGGTTAGGTTTAGATTTGGGGTTAGGTTTAGATTTTAGGTTTAGATTTGGGGTTAGGTTTAGATTTTAGGTTTAGATTTGGGGTAAGGTTTAGATTTGGGGTTAGGTTTAGATTTTAGGTTTAGATTTGGGGTTAGGTTTAGATTTGGGGTTAGGTTTAGATTTTAGGTTTAGATTTGGGGTTAGGTTTAGATTTGGGGTTAGGTTTAGATTTTAGGTTTAGATTTGGGGTTAGGCTTAGATTTGGGGTTAGGTTTAGATTTTAGGTTTAGATTTGGGGTTAGGTTTAGATTTGGGGTTAGGTTTAGATTTTAGGTTCAGATTTGGGGTTAGGTTTAGATTTTAGGTTTAGATTTGGGGTTAGGTTTAGATTTGGGGTTAGGTTTAGATTTTAGGTTTAGATTTGGGGTTAGGTTTAGATTTGGGGTTAGGTTTAGATTTTAGGTTTAGATTTTAGATTTAGATTTGGGGTTAGGTTTAGATTTTAGGTTTAGATTTGGGGTTAGGTTTAGATTTGGGGTTAGGTTTAGATTTTAGGTTTAGATTTGGGGTTAGGTTTAGATTTTAGGTTTAGATTTGGGGTTATGTTTAGATTATAGGTTTAGATTTGGGGTTAGGTTTAGATTTTAGGTTTAGATTTGGGGTTAGGTTTAGATTTGGGGTTAGGTTTAGATTTTAGGTTTAGATTAGGGGTTATGTGTAGATTTTAGGTTTAGATTTGGGTTCAGGTTTAGATTTTAGGTTTAGATTTGGGGTTTGGTATAGATTTGGGGTTAGGTTTAGATTTTCGGTTTAGATTTGGGGTTAGGTTTAGATTTTAGGTTCAGATTTGGGGTTAGGTTTAGATTTTAGGTTTAGATTTGGGGTTAGGTTTAGATTTGGGGTTAGGTTTAGATTTGGGGTTAGGTTTAGATTTTAGGTTTAGATTTGGGGTTAGGTTTAGATTTTAGGTTTAGATTTGGGGTTAGGTTTAGATTTGGGGTTTAGATTTGGGGTTAGGTTTAGATTTTAGGTTTAGATTTGGGGTTAGGTTTAGATTTTTGGTTTAGATTTGGGGTTAGGTTTAGATTTGGGGTTAGATTTGGGGTTAGGTTTAGATTTGGGGTTAGGTTTAGATTTTAGGTTTAGATTTGGGGTTAGGTTTAGATTTGGGGTTAGGTTTAGATTTTAGGTTTAGATTCGGGGTTAGGTTTAGATTTGGGGTTAGGTTTAGATTTTAGGTTTAGATTTGGGGTTAGGTTTAGATTTTAGGTTTAGATTTGGGGTTAGGTTTAGATTTGGGGTTAGGTTTAGATTTTAGGTTTAGATTTGGGGTTAGGTTTAGATTTGGGGTTAGGTTTAGATTTTAGGATTAGATTTGGGGTTAGGTTTAGATTTTAGGTTTAGATTTGGAGTTAGGTTTAGATTTGGGGTTAGGTTTAGATTTTAGTTTTAGATTTGGGGTTAGGTTTAGATTTTAGGTTTAGATTCGGGGTTAGGTTTAGATTTGGGGTTAGGTTTAGATTTTAGGTTTAGATTTGGGGTTAGGTTTAGATTTGGGGTTAGGTTTAGATTTTAGGTTTAGATTTGGGGTTAGGTTTAGATTTTAGGTTTAGATTTGGGGTTAGGTTTAGATTTGGGGTTAGGTTTAGATTTGGGGTTAGGTTTAGATTTGGGGTTAGGTTTAGATTTTAGGTTTAGATTTGGGGTTAGGTTTAGATTTGGGGTTAGGTTTAGATTTTAGGTTTAGATTTGGGGTTAGGTTTAGATTTTAGGTTTAGATTTGGGGTAAGGTTTAGATTTGGGGTTAGGTTTAGATTTTAGGTTTAGATTTGGGGTTAGGTTTAGATTTGGGGTTAGGTTTAGATTTTAGGTTTAGATTTGGGGTTAGGTTTAGATTTGGGGTTAGGTTTAGATTTTAGGTTTAGATTTGGGGTTAGGCTTAGATTTGGGGTTAGGTTTAGATTTTAGGTTTAGATTTGGGGTTAGGTTTAGATTTGGGGTTAGGTTTAGATTTTAGGTTCAGATTTGGGGTTAGGTTTAGATTTTAGGTTTAGATTTGGGGTTAGGTTTAGATTTGGGGTTAGGTTTAGATTTTAGGTTTAGATTTGGGGTTAGGTTTAGATTTGGGGTTAGGTTTAGATTTTAGGTTTAGATTTTAGATTTAGATTTGGGGTTAGGTTTAGATTTTAGGTTTAGATTTGGGGTTAGGTTTAGATTTGGGGTTAGGTTTAGATTTTAGGTTTAGATTTGGGGTTAGGTTTAGATTTTAGGTTTAGATTTGGGGTTATGTTTAGATTATAGGTTTAGATTTGGGGTTAGGTTTAGATTTTAGGTTTAGATTTGGGGTTAGGTTTAGATTTGGGGTTAGGTTTAGATTTTAGGTTTAGATTAGGGGTTATGTGTAGATTTTAGGTTTAGATTTGGGTTCAGGTTTAGATTTTAGGTTTAGATTTGGGGTTTGGTATAGATTTGGGGTTAGGTTTAGATTTTCGGTTTAGATTTGGGGTTAGGTTTAGATTTTAGGTTCAGATTTGGGGTTAGGTTTAGATTTTAGGTTTAGATTTGGGGTTAGGTTTAGATTTGGGGTTAGGTTTAGATTTGGGGTTAGGTTTAGATTTTAGGTTTAGATTTGGGGTTAGGTTTAGATTTTAGGTTTAGATTTGGGGTTAGGTTTAGATTTGGGGTTTAGATTTGGGGTTAGGTTTAGATTTTAGGTTTAGATTTGGGGTTAGGTTTAGATTTTTGGTTTAGATTTGGGGTTAGGTTTAGATTTGGGGTTAGATTTGGGGTTAGGTTTAGATTTTAGGTTTAGATTTGGGGTTAGGTTTAGATTTGGGGTTAGGTTTAGATTTTAGGTTTAGATTCGGGGTTAGGTTTAGATTTGGGGTTAGGTTTAGATTTTAGGTTTAGATTTGGGGTTAGGTTTAGATTTTAGGTTTAGATTTGGGGTTAGGTTTAGATTTGGGGTTAGGTTTAGATTTTAGGTTTAGATTTGGGGTTAGGTTTAGATTTGGGGTTAGGTTTAGATTTTAGGATTAGATTTGGGGTTAGGTTTAGATTTTAGGTTTAGATTTGGAGTTAGGTTTAGATTTGGGGTTAGGTTTAGATTTTAGTTTTAGATTTGGGGTTAGGTTTAGATTTTAGGTTTAGATTCGGGGTTAGGTTTAGATTTGGGGTTAGGTTTAGATTTTAGGTTTAGATTTGGGGTTAGGTTTAGATTTGGGGTTAGGTTTAGATTTTAGGTTTAGATTTGGGGTTAGGTTTAGATTTTAGGTTTAGATTTGGGGTTAGGTTTAGATTTGGGGTTAGGTTTAGATTTGGGGTTAGGTTTAGATTTTAGGTTTAGATTTGGGGTTAGGTTTAGATTTTAGGTTTAGATTTGGGGTTAGGTTTAGATTTTAGGTTTAGATTCGGGGTTAGGTTTAGATTTGGGGTTAGGTTTAGATTTTAGGTTTAGATTTGGGGTTAGGTTTAGATTTTAGGTTTAGATTTGGGGTAAGGTTTAGATTTGGGGTTAGGTTTAGATTTTAGGTTTAGATTTGGGGTTAGGTTTAGATTTGGGGTTAGGTTTAGATTTTAGGTTTAGATTTGGGGTTAGGTTTAGATTTTAGGTTTAGATTTGGGGTAAGGTTTAGATTTGGGGTTAGGTTTAGATTTTAGGTTTAGATTTGGGGTTAGGTTTAGATTTGGGGTTAGGTTTAGATTTTAGGTTTAGATTTGGGGTTAGGTTTATATTTGGGGTTAGGTTTAGATTTTAGGTTTAGATTTGGGGTTAGGCTTAGATTTGGGGTTAGGTTTAGATTTTAGGTTTAGATTTGGGGTTAGGTTTAGATTTGGGGTTAGGTTTAGATTTTAGGTTGAGATTTGGGGTTAGGTTTAGATTTTAGGTTTAGATTTGGGGTTAGGTTTAGATTTGGGGTTAGGTTTAGATTTTAGGTTTAGATTTGGGGTTAGGTTTAGATTTGGGGTTAGGTTTAGATTTTAGGTTCAGATTTGGGGTTAGGTTTAGATTTTAGGTTTAGATTTGGGGTTAGGTTTAGATTTGGGGTTAGGTTTAGATTTTAGGTTTAGATTTGGGGTTAGGTTTAGATTTTAGGTTTAGATTTGGGGTTAGGTTTAGACTTGGGGTTAGGTTTAGATTTTAGGTTTAGATTTTAGATTTAGATTTGGGGTTAGGTTTAGATTTGGGGTTAGGTTTAGATTTTAGGTTTAGATTTGGGGTTAGGTTTAGATTTTAGGTTTAGATTTGGGGTTAGGTTTAGATTTTAGGTTTAGATTTGGGGTTATGTTTAGATTATAGGTTTAGATTTGGGGTTAGGTTTAGATTTTAGGTTTAGATTTGGGGTTAGGTTTAGATTTGGGGTTAGGTTTAGATTTTAGGTTTAGATTAGGGGTTATGTGTAGATTTTAGGTTTAGATTTGGGTTCAGGTTTAGATTTTAGGTTTAGATTTGGGGTTAGGTTTAGATTTTAGGTTTATATTTAGGGTTAGGTTTAGACTTGGGGTTAGGTTTAGATTTTAGGTTTAGATTTGGGGTTAGGTTTAGATTTTAGGTTTAAATTTGGGGTTAGGTTTAGATTTTAGGTTTAGATTTGGGGTTAGGTTTAGATTTGGGGTTAGGTTTAGATTTTAGGTTTAGATTTGGGGTTAGGTTTAGATTTGGGGTTAGGTTTAGATTTTAGGTTTAGATTTGGGGTTAGGTTTAGATTTGGGGTTAGGTTTAGATTTTAGGTTTAGATTTGGGGTTAGGTTTAGATTTGGGGTTAGGTTTAGATTTTAGGTTTAGATTTGGGGTTAGGTTTAGATTTTAGGTTTAGATTTGGGGTAAGGTTTAGATTTGGGGTTAGGTTTAGATTTTAGGTTTAGATTTGGGGTTAGGTTTAGATTTGGGGTTAGGTTTAGATTTTAGGTTTAGATTTGGGGTTAGGTTTAGATTTGGGGTTAGGTTTAGATTTTAGGTTTAGATTTGGGGTTAGGCTTAGATTTGGGGTTAGGTTTAGATTTTAGGTTTAGATTTGGGGTTAGGTTTAGATTTGGGGTTAGGTTTAGATTTTAGGTTGAGATTTGGGGTTAGGTTTAGATTTTAGGTTTAGATTTGGGGTTAGGTTTAGATTTGGGGTTAGGTTTAGATTTTAGGTTTAGATTTGGGGTTAGGTTTAGATTTGCGGTTAGGTTTAGATTTTAGGTTCAGATTTGGGGTTAGGTTTAGATTTTAGGTTTAGATTTGGGGTTAGGTTTAGATTTGGGGTTAGGTTTAGATTTTAGGTTTAGATTTGGGGTTAGGTTTAGATTTTAGGTTTAGATTTGGGGTTAGGTTTAGATTTGGGGTTAGGTTTAGATTTTAGGTTTAGATTTTAGATTTAGATTTGGGGTTAGGTTTAGATTTTAGGTTTAGATTTGGGGTTAGGTTTAGATTTGGGGTTAGGTTTAGATTTTAGGTTTAGATTTGGGGTTAGGTTTAGATTTTAGGTTTAGATTTGGGGTTATGTTTAGATTATAGGTTTAGATTTGGGGTTAGGTTTAGATTTTAGGTTTAGATTTGGGGTTAGGTTTAGATTTGGGGTTAGGTTTAGATTTTAGGTTTAGATTAGGGGTTATGTGTAGATTTTAGGTTTAGATTTGGGTTCAGGTTTAGATTTTAGGTTTAGATTTGGGGTTTGGTATAGATTTGGGGTTAGGTTTAGATTTTCGGTTTAGATTTGGGGTTAGGTTTAGATTTTAGGTTCAGATTTGGGGTTAGGTTTAGATTTTAGGTTTAGATTTGGGGTTAGGTTTAGATTTGGGGTTAGGTTTAGATTTTAGGTTTAGATTTGGGGTTAGGTTTAGATTTGGGGTTAGGTTTAGATTTTAGGTTTAGATTTGGGGTTAGGTTTAGATTTGGGGTTAGGTTTAGATTTTAGGTTTAGATTTGGGGTTAGGTTTAGATTTTAGGTTTAGATTTGGGGTAAGGTTTAGATTTGGGGTTAGGTTTAGATTTTAGGTTTAGATTTGGGGTTAGGTTTAGATTTGGGGTTAGGTTTAGATTTTAGGTTTAGATTTGGGGTTAGGTTTAGATTTGGGGTTAGGTTTAGATTTTAGGTTTAGATTTGGGGTTAGGCTTAGATTTGGGGTTAGGTTTAGATTTTAGGTTTAGATTTGGGGTTAGGTTTAGATTTGGGGTTAGGTTTAGATTTTAGGTTCAGATTTGGGGTTAGGTTTAGATTTTAGGTTTAGATTTGGGGTTAGGTTTAGATTTGGGGTTAGGTTTAGATTTTAGGTTTAGATTTGGGGTTAGGTTTAGATTTGGGGTTAGGTTTAGATTTTAGGTTTAGATTTTAGATTTAGATTTGGGGTTAGGTTTAGATTTTAGGTTTAGATTTGGGGTTAGGTTTAGATTTGGGGTTAGGTTTAGATTTTAGGTTTAGATTTGGGGTTAGGTTTAGATTTTAGGTTTAGATTTGGGGTTATGTTTAGATTATAGGTTTAGATTTGGGGTTAGGTTTAGATTTTAGGTTTAGATTTGGGGTTAGGTTTAGATTTGGGGTTAGGTTTAGATTTTAGGTTTAGATTAGGGGTTATGTGTAGATTTTAGGTTTAGATTTGGGTTCAGGTTTAGATTTTAGGTTTAGATTTGGGGTTTGGTATAGATTTGGGGTTAGGTTTAGATTTTCGGTTTAGATTTGGGGTTAGGTTTAGATTTTAGGTTCAGATTTGGGGTTAGGTTTAGATTTTAGGTTTAGATTTGGGGTTAGGTTTAGATTTGGGGTTAGGTTTAGATTTGGGGTTAGGTTTAGATTTTAGGTTTAGATTTGGGGTTAGGTTTAGATTTTAGGTTTAGATTTGGGGTTAGGTTTAGATTTGGGGTTTAGATTTGGGGTTAGGTTTAGATTTTAGGTTTAGATTTGGGGTTAGGTTTAGATTTTTGGTTTAGATTTGGGGTTAGGTTTAGATTTGGGGTTAGATTTGGGGTTAGGTTTAGATTTGGGGTTAGGTTTAGATTTTAGGTTTAGATTTGGGGTTAGGTTTAGATTTGGGGTTAGGTTTAGATTTTAGGTTTAGATTCGGGGTTAGGTTTAGATTTGGGGTTAGGTTTAGATTTTAGGTTTAGATTTGGGGTTAGGTTTAGATTTTAGGTTTAGATTTGGGGTTAGGTTTAGATTTGGGGTTAGGTTTAGATTTTAGGTTTAGATTTGGGGTTAGGTTTAGATTTGGGGTTAGGTTTAGATTTTAGGATTAGATTTGGGGTTAGGTTTAGATTTTAGGTTTAGATTTGGAGTTAGGTTTAGATTTGGGGTTAGGTTTAGATTTTAGTTTTAGATTTGGGGTTAGGTTTAGATTTTAGGTTTAGATTCGGGGTTAGGTTTAGATTTGGGGTTAGGTTTAGATTTTAGGTTTAGATTTGGGGTTAGGTTTAGATTTGGGGTTAGGTTTAGATTTTAGGTTTAGATTTGGGGTTAGGTTTAGATTTTAGGTTTAGATTTGGGGTTAGGTTTAGATTTGGGGTTAGGTTTAGATTTGGGGTTAGGTTTAGATTTTAGGTTTAGATTTGGGGTTAGGTTTAGATTTGGGGTTAGGTTTAGATTTTAGGTTTAGATTTGGGGTTAGGTTTAGATTTTAGGTTTAGATTTGGGGTAAGGTTTAGATTTGGGGTTAGGTTTAGATTTTAGGTTTAGATTTGGGGTTAGGTTTAGATTTGGGGTTAGGTTTAGATTTTAGGTTTAGATTTGGGGTTAGGTTTAGATTTGGGGTTAGGTTTAGATTTTAGGTTTAGATTTGGGGTTAGGCTTAGATTTGGGGTTAGGTTTAGATTTTAGGTTTAGATTTGGGGTTAGGTTTAGATTTGGGGTTAGGTTTAGATTTTAGGTTCAGATTTGGGGTTAGGTTTAGATTTTAGGTTTAGATTTGGGGTTAGGTTTAGATTTGGGGTTAGGTTTAGATTTTAGGTTTAGATTTGGGGTTAGGTTTAGATTTGGGGTTAGGTTTAGATTTTAGGTTTAGATTTTAGATTTAGATTTGGGGTTAGGTTTAGATTTTAGGTTTAGATTTGGGGTTAGGTTTAGATTTGGGGTTAGGTTTAGATTTTAGGTTTAGATTTGGGGTTAGGTTTAGATTTTAGGTTTAGATTTGGGGTTATGTTTAGATTATAGGTTTAGATTTGGGGTTAGGTTTAGATTTTAGGTTTAGATTTGGGGTTAGGTTTAGATTTGGGGTTAGGTTTAGATTTTAGGTTTAGATTAGGGGTTATGTGTAGATTTTAGGTTTAGATTTGGGTTCAGGTTTAGATTTTAGGTTTAGATTTGGGGTTTGGTATAGATTTGGGGTTAGGTTTAGATTTTCGGTTTAGATTTGGGGTTAGGTTTAGATTTTAGGTTCAGATTTGGGGTTAGGTTTAGATTTTAGGTTTAGATTTGGGGTTAGGTTTAGATTTGGGGTTAGGTTTAGATTTGGGGTTAGGTTTAGATTTTAGGTTTAGATTTGGGGTTAGGTTTAGATTTTAGGTTTAGATTTGGGGTTAGGTTTAGATTTGGGGTTTAGATTTGGGGTTAGGTTTAGATTTTAGGTTTAGATTTGGGGTTAGGTTTAGATTTTTGGTTTAGATTTGGGGTTAGGTTTAGATTTGGGGTTAGATTTGGGGTTAGGTTTAGATTTTAGGTTTAGATTTGGGGTTAGGTTTAGATTTGGGGTTAGGTTTAGATTTTAGGTTTAGATTCGGGGTTAGGTTTAGATTTGGGGTTAGGTTTAGATTTTAGGTTTAGATTTGGGGTTAGGTTTAGATTTTAGGTTTAGATTTGGGGTTAGGTTTAGATTTGGGGTTAGGTTTAGATTTTAGGTTTAGATTTGGGGTTAGGTTTAGATTTGGGGTTAGGTTTAGATTTTAGGATTAGATTTGGGGTTAGGTTTAGATTTTAGGTTTAGATTTGGAGTTAGGTTTAGATTTGGGGTTAGGTTTAGATTTTAGTTTTAGATTTGGGGTTAGGTTTAGATTTTAGGTTTAGATTCGGGGTTAGGTTTAGATTTGGGGTTAGGTTTAGATTTTAGGTTTAGATTTGGGGTTAGGTTTAGATTTGGGGTTAGGTTTAGATTTTAGGTTTAGATTTGGGGTTAGGTTTAGATTTTAGGTTTAGATTTGGGGTTAGGTTTAGATTTGGGGTTAGGTTTAGATTTGGGGTTAGGTTTAGATTTTAGGTTTAGATTTGGGGTTAGGTTTAGATTTTAGGTTTAGATTTGGGGTTAGGTTTAGATTTTAGGTTTAGATTCGGGGTTAGGTTTAGATTTGGGGTTAGGTTTAGATTTTAGGTTTAGATTTGGGGTTAGGTTTAGATTTTAGGTTTAGATTTGGGGTTAGGTTTAGATTTGGGGTTAGGTTTAGATTTTAGGTTTAGATTTGGGGTTAGGTTTAGATTTTAGGTTTAGATTTGGGGTAAGGTTTAGATTTGGGGTTAGGTTTAGATTTTAGGTTTAGATTTAAGGTTAGGTTTCGATTTCGGGTTACGTTTAGATTTTAGGTTTAGATTTGGGGTTAGGTTTAGATTTTAGGTTTAGATTTGGGGTTAGGTTTAGATTTCAGGTTTAGATTTGGGGTTAGGTTTAGATTTTAGGTTTAGATTTGGGGTTAGGTTTAGATTTGGGGTTAGGTTTAGATTTTGTGTTTAGATTTGGGGTTAGGTTTAGATTTGGGGTTAGATTTGGGGTTAGGTTTAGATTTTAGGTTTAGATTTGGGGTTAGGTTTAGATTTGGGGTTAGGTTTAGATTTTAGGTTTAGATTTTAGGTTTAGATTTGGGGTTAGGTTTAGATTTGGGGTTAGGTTTAGATTTTAGGTTTAGATTTGGGGTTAGGTTTAGATTTGGGGTTAGGTTTAGATTTTAGGTTTAGATTTGGGGTTAGGTTTAGATTTTAGGTTTAGATTTGGGGTTAGGTTTAGATTTGGGGTTAGGTTTAGATTTTAGGTTTAGATTTGGGGTTAGGTTTAGATTTGGGGTTAGGTTTAGATTTTAGGTTTAGATTTGGGGTTAGGTTTAGATTTTATGTTTAGATTTTAGGTTTAGATTTGGGGTTAGGTTTAGATTTTAGGTTTAGATTTGGGGTTAGGTTTAGATTTGGGGTTAGGTTTAGATTTTAGGTTTAGATATGGGGTTAGGTTTAGATTTGAAGTTAGGTTTAGATTTTAGGTTTAGATTTGGGGTTAGGTTTAGATTTGGGGTTAGGTTTAGATTTCAGGTTTAGATTTGGGGTTAGGTTTAGATTTTAGGTTTAGATTTGGGATTAGGTTTAGATTTGGGGTTAGGTTTAGATTTTAGGTTTAGATTTGGGGTTAGGTTTAGATTTTAGGTTTAGATTTAGGGTTAGGTTTAGACTTGGGGTTAGGTTTAGATTTTAGGTTTAGATTTGGGGTTAGGTTTAGATTTTAGGTTTAAATTTGGGGTTAGGTTTAGATTTTAGGTTTAGATTTGGGGTTAGGTTTAGATTTTAGGTTTAGATTTGGGGTTAGGTTTAGATTTGGGGTTAGGTTTAGATTTTAGGTTTAGATTTGGGGTTAGGTTTAGATTTGGGGTTAGGTTTAGATTTTAGGTTTAGATTTGGGGTTAGGTTTAGATTTGGGGTTAGGTTTAGATTTTAGGTTTAGATTTGGGGTTAGGTTTCGATTTTAGGTTTAGATTTGGGGTAAGGTTTAGATTTGGGGTTAGGTTTAGATTTTAGGTTTAGATTTGGGGTTAGGTTTAGATTTGGGGTTAGGTTTAGATTTTAGGTTTAGATTTGGGGTTAGGTTTAGATTTGGGGTTAGGTTTAGATTTTAGGTTTAGATTTGGGGTTAGGCTTAGATTTGGGGTTAGGTTTAGATTTTAGGTTTAGATTTGGGGTTAGGTTTAGATTTGGGGTTAGGTTTAGATTTTAGGTTGAGATTTGGGGTTAGGTTTAGATTTTAGGTTTAGATTTGGGGTTAGGTTTAGATTTGGGGTTAGGTTTAGATTTTAGGTTTAGATTTGGGGTTAGGTTTAGATTTGGGGTTAGGTTTAGATTTTAGGTTTAGATTTGGGGTTAGGTTTAGATTTGGGGTTAGGTTTAGATTTTAGGTTTAGATTTGGGGTTAGGTTTAGATTTGGGGTTAGGTTTAGATTTTAGGTTTAGATTTGGGGTTAGGTTTAGATTTGGGGTTAGGTTTAGATTTTAGGTTTAGATTTTAGGTTTAGATTTGGGGTTAGGTTTAGATTTTAGGTTTAGATTTGGGGTTAGGTTTAGATTTGGGGTTAGGTTTAGATTTTAGGTTTAGATTTGGGGTTAGGTTTAGATTTTAGGTTTAGATTTGGGGTTATGTTTAGATTATAGGTTTAGATTTGGGGTTAGGTTTAGATTTTAGGTTTAGATTTGGGGTTAGGTTTAGATTTGGGGTTAGGTTTAGATTTTAGGTTTAGATTAGGGGTTATGTGTAGATTTTAGGTTTAGATTTGGGTTCAGGTTTAGATTTTAGGTTTAGATTTGGGGTTTGGTATAGATTTGGGGTTAGGTTTAGATTTTCGGTTTAGATTTGGGGTTAGGTTTAGATTTTAGGTTCAGATTTGGGGTTAGGTTTAGATTTTAGGTTTAGATTTGGGGTTAGGTTTAGATTTGGGGTTAGGTTTAGATTTGGGGTTAGGTTAAGATTTTAGGTTTAGATTTGGGGTTAGGTTTAGATTTTAGGTTTAGATTTGGGGTTAGGTTTAGATTTGGGGTTTAGATTTGGGGTTAGGTTTAGATTTTAGGTTTAGATTTGGGGTTAGGTTTAGATTTTAGGTTTAGATTTGGGGTTAGGTTTAGATTTGGGGTTAGATTTGGGGTTAGGTTTAGATTTGGGGTTAGGTTTAGATTTTAGGTTTAGATTTGGGGTTAGGTTTAGATTTGGGGTTAGGTTTAGATTTTAGGTTTAGATTCGGGGTTAGGTTTAGATTTGGGGTTAGGTTTAGATTTTAGGTTTAGATTTGGGGTTAGGTTTAGATTTTAGGTTTAGATTTGGGGTTAGGTTTAGATTTGGGGTTAGGTTTAGATTTTAGGTTTAGATTTGGGGTTAGGTTTAGATTTGGGGTTAGGTTTAGATTTTAGGATTAGATTTGGGGTTAGGTTTAGATTTTAGGTTTAGATTTGGAGTTAGGTTTAGATTTGGGGTTAGGTTTAGATTTTAGGTTTAGATTTGGGGTTAGGTTTAGATTTTAGGTTTAGATTCGGGGTTAGGTTTAGATTTGGGGTTAGGTTTAGATTTTAGGTTTAGATTTGGGGTTAGGTTTAGATTTTAGGTTTAGATTTGGGGTTAGGTTTAGATTTGGGGTTAGGTTTAGATTTTAGGTTTAGATTTGGGGTTAGGTTTAGATTTTAGGTTTAGATTTGGGGTTAGGTTTAGATTTGGGGTTAGGTTTAGATTTGGGGTTAGGTTTAGATTTTAGGTTTAGATTTGGGGTTAGGTTTAGATTTTAGGTTTAGATTTGGGGTTAGGTTTAGATTTTAGGTTTAGATTCGGGGTTAGGTTTAGATTTGGGGTTAGGTTTAGATTTTAGGTTTAGATTTGGTGTTAGGTTTAGATTTTAGGTTTAGATTTGGGGTTAGGTTTAGATTTTAGGTTTAGATTTGGGGTTAGGTTTAGATTTTAGGTTTAGATTTGGGGTAAGGTTTAGATTTGGGGTTAGGTTTAGATTTTAGGTTTAGATTTAAGGTTAGGTTTCGATTTCGGGTTACGTTTAGATTTTAGGTTTAGATTTGGGGTTAGGTTTAGATTTTAGGTTTAGATTTGGGGTTAGGTTTAGATTTCAGGTTTAGATTTGGGGTTAGGTTTAGATTTTAGGTTTAGATTTGGGGTTAGGTTTAGATTTGGGGTTAGGTTTAGATTTTAGGTTTAGATTTGGTGTTAGGTTTAGATTTGGGGTTAGGTTTAGATTTTAGGTTTAGATTTGGGGTTAGGTTTAGATTTTAGGTTTAGATTTGGGGTTAGGTTTAGATTTTAGGTTTAGATTTGGGGTTAGGTTTAGATTTGGGGTTAGGTTTAGATTTTAGGTTTGGATTTGGGGTTAGGTTTAGATTTGGGCTTAGGTTTAGATTTTAGGTTTATATTTGGGGTTAGGTTTAGATTTTAGGTTTAGATTTGGGGTTAGGTTTAGATTTGGGGTTAGGTTTAGATTTTAGGTTTAGATTTGGGGTTAGTTTTAGATTTGGGGTTAGGTTTAGATTTTAGGTTTAGATTTGGGGTTAGGTTTAGATTTGGGGTTAGGTTTAGATTTTAGGTTTAGATTTGGGGTTAGGTTTAGATTTTAGGTTTATATTTGGGGTAAGGTTTAGATTTGGGGTTAGGTTTAGATTTTAGGTTTAGATTTGGGGTTAGGTTTAGATTTTAGGTTTAGATTTGGGGTTAGATTTAGATTTGGGGTTAGGTTTAGATTTTAGGTTTAAATTTGGGCTTAGGTTTAGATTTGGGGTTAGGTTTAGATTTTAGGTTTAGATTTGGGGTTAGGTTTAGATTTGGGGTTAGGTTTAGATTTTAGGTTTAGATTTGGGGTTAGGTTTAGATTTTAGGTTTAGATTTGGGGTTAGGTTTAGATTTGGGATTAGGTTTAGATTTTAGTTTTAGATTTGGGGTTAGGTTTAGATTTGGGGTTAGGTTTAGATTTTAGGTTTAGATTTGGGGTTAGGTTTAGATTTTAGGTTTAGATTTGGGGTTAGGTTTAGATTTTAGGTTTAGATTTGGGGTTAGGTTTAGATTTGGGGTTAGGTTTAGATTTTAGGTTTAGATTTGGGGTTAGGTTTAGATTTGGGGTTAGGTTTAGATTTTAGGTTTAGATTTGGGGTTAGGTTTAGATTTGGGGTTAGGTTTAGATTTTAGGTTTAGATTTGGGGTTAGGTTTAGATTTGCGGTTAGGTTTAGATTTTAGGTTTAGATTTGGGGTTAGGTTTAGATTTTAGGTTTAGATTTGGGGTTAGGTTTAGATTTGGGGTTAGGTTTAGATTTTATGTTTAGATTTGGGGTTAGGTTTAGATTTGGGGTTAGGTTTAGATTTTAGGTTTAGATTTGGGGTTAGGTTTAGATTTTAGGTTTAGATTTTAGGTTTAGATGTGGGGTTAGGTTTAGATTTTAGGTTTAGATTTGGGGTTAGGTTTAGATTTGGGGTTAGGTTTAGATTTTAGGTTTAGATATGGGGTTAGGTTTAGATTTGAAGTTAGGTTTAGATTTTAGGTTTAGATTTGGGGTTAGGTTTAGATTTGGGGTTAGGTTTAGATTTCAGGTTTAGATTTGGGGTTAGGTTTAGATTTTAGGTTTAGATTTGGGGTTAGGTTTAGATTTGGGGTTAGGTTTAGATTTTGTGTTTAGATTTGGGGTTAGGTTTAGATTTGGGGTTAGATTTGGGGTTAGGTTTAGATTTTAGGTTTAGATTTGGGGTTAGGTTTAGATTTGGGGTTAGGTTTAGATTTGGGGTTAGGTTTAGATTTTAGGTTTAGATTTGGGCTTAGGTTTAGATTTGGGGTTAGGTTTAGATTTTAGGTTTAGATTTGGGGTTAGGTTTAGATTTGGGGTTAGGTTTAGATTTTAGGTTTAGATTTGGGGTTAGGTTTAGATTTGGGGTTAGGTTTAGATTTGGGGTTAGGTTTAGATTTTAGGTTTAGATTTGGGGTTAGGTTTAGATTTGGGGTTAGGTTTAGATTTTAGGTTTAGATTTGGGGTTAGGTTTAGATTTTATGTTTAGATTTTAGGTTTAGATTTGGGGTTAGGTTTAGATTTTAGGTTTAGATTTGGGGTTAGGTTTAGATTCGGGGTTAGGTTTAGATTTTAGGTTTAGATATGGGGTTAGGTTTAGATTTGAAGTTAGGTTTAGATTTTAGGTTTAGATTTGGGGTTAGGTTTAGATTTCGGGTTAGGTTTAGATTTCAGGTTTAGATTTGGGGTTAGGTTTAGATTTTAGGTTTAGATTTGGGGTTAGGTTTAAATTTGGGGTTAGGTTTAGATTTTGTGTTTAGATTTGGGGTTAGGTTTAGATTTTAGGTTTAGATTTGGGGTTAGGTTTAGATTTTAGGTTTAGATTTGGGGTTAGGTTTAGATTTTAGGTTTAGATTTAGGGTTAGGTTTAGACTTGGGGTTAGGTTTAGATTTTGGGTTTAGATTTGGGGTTAGGTTTAGATTTTAGGTTTAAATTTGGGGTTAGGTTTAGATTTTAGGTTTAGATTTGGGGTTAGGTTTAGATTTGGGGTTAGGTTTAGATTTTAGGTTTAGATTTGGGGTTAGGTTTAGATTTTAGGTTTAGATTTGGGGTTAGGTTTAGATTTGGGGTTAGGTTTAGATTTGGGGTTAGGTTTAGATTTTAGGTTTAGATTTGGGGTTAGGTTTAGATTTGGGGTTAGGTTTAGATTTTAGGTTTAGATTTGGGGTTAGGTTTAGATTTTAGGTTTATATTTGGGGTAAGGTTTAGATTTGGGGTTAGGTTTAGATTTTAGGTTTAGATTTGGGGTTAGGTTTAGATTTGGGGTTAGGTTTAGATTTTAGGTTTAGATTTGGGGTTAGGCTTAGATTTGGGGTTAGGTTTAGATTTTAGGTTTAGATTTGGGGTTAGGTTTAGATTTGGGGTTAGGTTTAGATTTTAGGTTTAGATTTGGGGTTAGGTTTAGATTTTAGGTTTAGATTTGGGGTTAGGTTTAGATTTGTGGTTAGGTTTACATTTTAGGTTTAGATTTGGGGTAAGGTTTAGATTTGGGGTTAGGTTTAGATTTTAGGTTTAGATTTGGGGTTAGGTTTAGATTTTAGGTTTAGATTTGGGGTTAGGTTTAGATTTGGGGTTAGGTTTAGATTTTAGGTTTAGATTTGGGGTTAGGTTTAGATTTTAGGTTTAGATTTGGGGTTAGGTTTAGATTTGGGGTTAGGTTTAGATTTTAGGTTTAGATTTTAGGTTTAGATTTGGGGTTAGGTTTAGATTTGGGTTTAGGTTTAGATTTTAGGTTTAGATTTGGGGTTAGGTTTAGATTTGGGGTTAGGTTTAGATTTTAGGTTTAGATTTTAGGTTTAGATTTGGGGTTAGGTTTAGATTTGGGTTTAGGTTTAGATTTTAGGTTTAGATTTGGGGTTAGGTTTAGATTTTACGTTTAGATTTGGGTTATGTTTAGATTATAGGTTTAGATTTGGGGTTAGGTTTAGATTTTAGGTTTAGATTTGGGGTTAGGTTTAGATTTGGGGTTAGGTTTAGATTTTAGGTTTAGATTAGGGGTTAGGTTTAGATTTGGGGTTAGGTTTAGATTTTAGGTTTAGATTTGGGGTTAGGTTTAGATTTTAGGTTTAGATTTGGGGTTAGGTTTAGATTTGGGGTTAGGTTTAGATTTTAGGTTTAGATTTTAGGTTTAGATTTGGGGTTAGGTTTAGATTTGGGTTTAGGTTTAGATTTTAGGTTTAGATTTGGGGTTAGGTTTAGATTTGGGGTTAGGTTTAGATTTTAGGTTTAGATTTTAGGTTTAGATTTGGGGTTAGGTTTAGATTTGGGTTTAGGTTTAGATTTTAGGTTTAGATTTGGGGTTAGGTTTAGATTTTACGTTTAGATTTGGGTTATGTTTAGATTATCGGTTTAGATTTGGGGTTAGGTTTAGATTTTAGGTTTAGATTTGGGGTTAGGTTTAGATTTGGGGTTAGGTTTAGATTTTAGGTTTAGATTAGGGGTTATGTGCAGATTTTAGGTTTAGATTTGGGTTCAGGTTTAGATTTTAGGTTTAGATTTGGGGTTTGGTATAGATTTGGGGTTAGGTTTAGATTTTCGGTTTAGATTTGGGGTTAGGTTTAGATTTTAGGTTCAGATTTGGGGTTAGGTTTAGATTTTAGGTTTAGATTTGGGGTTAGGTTTAGATTTGGGGTTAGGTTTAGATTTTAGGTTTAGATTTGGAGTTAGGTTTAGATTTGGGGTTAGGTTTAGATTTTAGGTTTAGATTTGGAGTTAGGTTTAGATTTGGGGTTAGGTTTAGATTTGGGGTTAGGTTTAGATTTTAGGTTTAGATTTGGGGTTAGGTTTAGATTTGGAGTTAGGTTTAGATTTGGAGTTAGGTTTAGATTTTAGGTTTAGATTTGGGGTTAGGTTTAGATTTGGAGTTAGGTTTAGATTTTAGGTTTAGATTTGGGGTTAGGTTTAGATTTTAGGTTTAGATTTGGGGTTAGGTTTAGATTTGGGGTTAGGTTTAGATTTTAGGATTAGATTTGGGGTTAGGTTTAGATTTTAGGTTTAGATTTGGAGTTAGGTTTAGATTTGGGGTTAGGTTTAGATTTGGGGTTAGGTTTAGATTTTAGGTTTAGATTTGGGGTTAGGTTTAGATTTGGAGTTAGGTTTAGATTTGGAGTTAGGTTTAGATTTTAGGTTTAGATTTGGGGTTAGGTTTAGATTTGGAGTTAGGTTTAGATTTTAGGTTTAGATTTGGGGTTAGGTTTAGATTTGGGGTTAGGTTTAGATTTTAGGTTTAGATTTAGAGTTAGGTTTAGATTTGGAGTTAGGTTTAGATTTGGGGTTAGGTTTAGATTTTAGGTTTAGATTTGGGGTTAGGTTTAGATTTGGAGTTAGGTTTAGATTTTAGGTTTAGATTTGGGGTTAGGTTTAGATTTTAGGTTTAGATTTGGGGTAAGGTTTAGATTTGGGGTTAGGTTTAGATTTTAGGTTTAGATTTAAGGTTAGGTTTCGATTTCGGGTTACGTTTAGATTTTAGGTTTAGATTTGGGGTTAGGTTTAGATTTTAGGTTTAGATTTGGGGTTAGGTTTAGATTTCAGGTTTAGATTTGGGGTTAGGTTTAGATTTTAGGTTTAGATTTGGGGTTAGGTTTAGATTTGGGGTTAGGTTTAGATTTTAGGTTTAGATTTGGGGTTAGGTTTAGATTTGGGGTTAGGTTTAGATTTTAGGTTTAGATTTGGGGTTAGGTTTAGATTTTAGGTTTAGATTTGGGGTTAGGTTTAGATTTGGGGTTAGGTTTAGATTTTAGGTTTAGATTTGGGGTTAGGTTTAGATTTGGGCTTAGGTTTAGATTTTAGGTTTAGATTTGGGGTTAGGTTTAGATTTTAGGTTTAGACTTGGGGTTAGGTTTAGATTTGGGGTTAGGTTTAGATTTTAGGTTTAGATTTGGGGTTAGGTTTAGATTTGGGGTTAGGTTTAGATTCTAGGTTTAGATTTGGGGTTAGGTTTAGATTTGGGGTTAGGTTTAGATTTTAGTTTTAGATTTGGGGTTAGGTTTAGATTTTAGGTTTAGATTTGGGGTTAGGTTTAGATTTGGGGTTAGGTTTAGATTTTAGGTTTAGATTTGGGGTTAGGTTTAGATTTTAGGTTTAGATTTGGGGTAAGGTTTAGATTTGGGGTTAGGTTTAGATTTTAGGTTTAGATTTGGGGTTAGGTTTAGATTTGGGGTTAGGTTTAGATTTTAGGTTTAGATTTGGGGTTAGGTTTAGATTTTAGGTTTAGATTTGGGGTTAGGTTTAGATTTGGGGTTAGGTTTAGATTTTAGGTTTAGATTTGGGCTTAGGTTTAGATTTGGGGTTAGGTTTAGATTTTAGGTTTAAATTTGGGGTTAGGTTTAGATTTGGGGTTAGGTTTAGATTTTAGGTTTAGATTTGGGGTTAGGTTTAGATTTTAGGTTTAGATTTGGGGTTAGGTTTAGATTTCAGGTTTAGATTTGGGGTTAGGTTTAGATTTTAGGTTTAGATTTGGGGTTAGGTTTAGATTTTAGGTTTAGATTTGGGGTTAGGTTTAGATTTGGGCTTAGGTTTAGATTTTAGGTTTAGATTTGGGGTTAGGTTTAGATTTTAGGTTTAGATTTGGGGTTAGGTTTAGATTTCAGGTTTAGATTTGGGGTTAGGTTTAGATTTTAGGTTTAGATTTGGGGTTAGGTTTAGATTTTAGGTTTAGATTTGGGGTTAGGTTTAGATTTGGGGTTAGGTTTAGATTTTAGGTTTGGATTTGGTGTTAGGTTTAGATTTTAGGTTTAGATTTGGGGTTAGGTTTAGATTTGGGGTTAGGTTTAGATTTTAGGAATAGATTTGGGGTTAGGTTTAGATTTTAGGTTTAGATTTGGGGTTAGGTTTAGATTTTAGGTTTAGATTTGGGGTTAGGTTTAGATTTGGGGTTAGGTTTAGATTTTAGGTTTAGATTTGGGGTTAGGTTTAGATTTTAGGTTTAGATTTGGGGTTAGGTTTAGATTTGGGGTTAGGTTTAGATTTGGGGTTAGGTTTAGATTTTAGGTTTAGATTTGGGGTTAGGTTTAGATTTTAGGTTTAGATTTTAGGTTTAGATTTGGGGTTAGGTTTAGATTTTAGGTTTAGATTTAAGGTTAGGTTTCGAGTTCGGGTTACGTTTAGATTTTAGGTTTAGATTTGGGTTTAGGTTTAGATTTTAGGTTTAGATTTGGGGTTAGGTTTAGATTTCAGGTTTAGATTTGGGGTTAGGTTTAGATTTTAGGTTTAGATTTGGGGTTAGGTTTAGATTTGGGGTTAGGTTTAGATTTTAGGTTTAGATTTGGGGTTAGGTTTAGATTTGGGGTTAGCTTTAGATTTTAGGTTTAGATTTGGGGTTAGGTTTAGATTTTAGGTTTAGATTTGGGGTTAGGTTTAGATTTGGGGTTAGGTTTAGATTTTAGGTTTAGATTTGGGGTTAGGTTTAGATTTGGGGTTAGGTTTAGATTTTAGGTTTAGATTTGGGGTTAGATTTAGATTTTAGATTTAGATTTGGGGTTAGGTTTAGATTTTAGGTTTATATTTTGGGTTAGGTTTAGATTTTTTGGTTTAGATTTGGGGTTAGGTTTAGATTTTAGGTTTAGATTTGGGGTTAGGTTTAGATTTGGGGTTAGGTTTAGATTTTAGGTTTAGATTTGGGATTAGGTTTAGATTTGGGGTTAGGTTTAGATTTTAGGTTTAGATTTTAGGTTTAGATTTGGGGTTAGGTTTAGATTTTAGGTTCAGATTTGGGGTTAGGTTTAGATTTTCGGTTTAGATTTGGGGTTAAGTTTAGATTTGGGGTTAGGTTTAGATTTTAGGTTTAGATTTGGGGTTAGGTTTAGATTTTAGGTTTAGATTTGGGGTTAGGTTTAGATTTTAGGTTTAGATTTGGGGTTAGGTTTAGATTTGGGGTTAGGTTAGATTTTAGGTTTAGATTTGGGGTTAGGTTTAGATTTTAGGTTTAGATTTGGGGTTAGGTTTAGATTTGGGGTTAGGTTTAGATTTTAGGTTTAGATTTGGGGTTAGGTTTAGATTTTAGGTTTAGATTTGGGGTTAGGTTTAGATTTGGGGTTAGGTTTAGATTTAAGGTTTAGATTTGGGGTTAGGTTTAGATTTGGGGTTAGGTTTAGATTTTAGGTTTAGATTTGGGGTTAGGTTTAGATTTTAGGTTTAGATTTGGGGTTAGGTTTAGATTTGGGGTTAGGTTTAGATTTTAGGTTTAGATTTGGGATTAGGTTTAGATTTGGGGTTAGGTTTAGATTTTAGGTTTAGATTTGGGGTTAGGTTTAGATTTTATGTTTAGATTTTAGGTTTAGATTTGGGGTTAGGTTTAGATTTTAGGTTTAGATTTGGGGTTAGGTTTAGATTTTAGGTTTAGATTTGGGGTTAGGTTTAGATTTGGGGTTAGGTTTAGATTTTAGGTTTAGATTTGGGGTTAGGTTTAGATTTGGGGTTAGGTTTAGATTTTAGGTTTAGATTTGGGGTTAGGTTTAGATTTTAGGTTTAGATATGGGGTTAGGTTTAGATTTGGGGTTAGGTTTAGATTTTAGGTTTAGATTTGGGGTTAGGTTTAGATTTGGGGTTAGGTTTAGATTTTAGGTTTAGATTTGGGGTTAGGTTTAGATTTTAGGTTTAGATTTGGGGTTAGGTTTAGATTTGGGGTTAGGTTTAGATTTTATGTTTAGATTTGGGGTTAGGTTTAGATGTTAGGTTTAGATTTGGGGTTAGGTTTAGATTTTAGGTTTAGATTTGGGGTTAGGTTTAGATTTGGGGTTAGGTTTAGATTTTATGTTTAGATTTGGGGTTAGGTTTAGATTTTAGGTTTAGATTTGGGGTTAGGTTTAGATTTGGGGTTAGGTTTAGATTTTAGGTTTAGATTTGGGGTTAGGTTTAGATTTTAGGTTTAGATTTAGGGTTAGGTTTAGACTTGGGGTTAGGTTTAGATTTTAGGTTTAGATTTGGGGTTAGGTTTAGATTTTAGGTTTAGATTTGGGGTTAGGTTTAGATTTGGGGTTAGGTTTAGATTTTATGTTTAGATTTGGGGTTAGGTTTAGATTTTAGGTTTAGATTTGGGGTTAGGTTTAGATTTGGGGTTAGGTTTAGATTTTAGGTTTAGATTTGGGGTTAGGTTTAGATTTTAGGTTTAAATTTGGGGTTAGGTTTAGATTTTAGGTTTAGATTTGGGGTTAGGTTTAGAATTTAGGTTTATATTTGGGGTAAGGTTTAGATTTGGGGTTAGGTTTAGATTTTAGGTTTAGATTTGGGGTTAGGTTTAGATTTGGGGTTAGGTTTAGATTTTAGGTTTAGATTTGGGGTTAGGTTTAGATTTTAGGTTTAGATTTGGGGTTAGGTTTAGATTTTAGGTTTAGATTTGGGGTTAGGTTTAGATTTGGGGTTAGGTTTAGATTTTAGGTTTAGATTTGGGGTTAGGTTTAGATTTGGGGTTAGGTTTAGATTTTAGGTTTAGATTTGGGGTTAGGTTTAGATTTTAGATTTATATTTGGGGTTAGGTTTAGATTTTAGGTTTAGATTTTAGGTTTAGATTTGGAGTTAGGTTTAGATTTTAGGTTTAGATTTGGGGTTAGGTTTAGATTTGGGGTTAGGTTTAGATTTTAGGTTTATATTTGGGGTTAGGTTTAGATTTGGGGTTAGGTTTAGATTTTAGGTTTAGATTTGGGGTTAGGTTTAAATTTGGGGTTAGGTTTAGATTTTAGGTTTAGATTTGGGGTTAGGTTTAGATTTGGGGTTAGGTTTAGATTTTAGGTTTAGATTTGGGTTTAGGCTTAGATTTGGGGTTAGGTTTAGATTTTAGGTTTAGATTTGGGGTTAGGTTTAGATTTGGGGTTAGGTTTAGATTTTAGGTTTAGATTTGGGGTTAGGTTTAGATTTTAGGTTTAGATTTGGGGTTAGGTTTAGATTTCGGGTTAGGTTTAGATTTTAGGTTTAGATTTGGGGTTAGGTTTAGATTTTAGGTTTAGATTTGGGGTTAGGTTTAGATTTGGGGTTAGGTTTAGATTTTAGGTTTTGATTTGGGGTTAGGTTTAGATTTGGGGTTAGGTTTAGATTTGGGGTTAGGTTTAGATTTGGGGTTAGGTTTAGATTTTAGATTTAGATTTGGGGTTAGGTTTAGATTTTAGGTTTAGATTTTAGGTTTAGATTTGGAGTTAGGTTTAGATTTTAGGTTTAGATTTGGGGTTAGGTTTAGATTTGGGGTTAGGTTTAGATTTTAGGTTTAGATTTGGGGTTAGGTTTAGATTTTAGGTTTAGATTTGGGGTTAGGTTTAGATTTTAGGTTTAGATTTGGGATTAGGTTTAGATTTGGGGTTAGGTTTAGATTTTAGGTTTAGATTTGGGGTTAGGTTTAGATTTTATGTTTAGATTTTAGGTTTAGATTTGGGGTTAGATTTAGATTTTAGATTTAGATTTGGGGTTAGGTTTAGATTTTAGGTTTATATTTTGGGTTAGGTTTAGATTTTTTGGTTTAGATTTGGGGTTAGGTTTAGATTTTAGGTTTAGATTTGGGGTTAGGTTTAGATTTGGGGTTAGGTTTAGATTTTAGTTTTAGATTTGGGATTAGGTTTAGATTTGGGGTTAGGTTTAGATTTTAGGTTTAGATTTTAGGTTTAGATTTGGGGTTAGGTTTAGATTTTAGGTTTAGATTTGGGGTTAGGTTTAGATTTTCGGTTTAGATTTGGGGTTAAGTTTAGATTTGGGGTTAGGTTTAGATTTGGGGTTAGGTTTAAATTTTAGGTTTAGATTTGGGGTTAGGTTTAGATTTGGGGTTAGGTTTAGATTTTAGATTTAGATTTGGGGTTAGGTTTAGATTTTAGGTTTAGATTTTAGGTTTAGATTTGGAGTTAGGTTTAGATTTTAGGTTTAGATTTGGGGTTAGGTTTAGATTTGGGGTTAGGTTTAGATTTTAGGTTTAGATTTGGGGTTAGATTTAGATTTTCGGTTTAGATTTGGGGTTAGGTTTAGATTTTAGGTTTAGATTTGGGGTTAGGTTTAGATTTGGGGTTAGGTTGTATTTTAGGTTTAGATTTGGGGTTAGGTTTAGATTTTAGGTTTAGATTTGGGGTTAGGTTTAGATTTGGGGTTAGGTTTAGATTTTAGGTTTAGATTTGGGGTTAGGTTTAGATTTTAGGTTTAGATTTGGGGTTAGGTTTAGATTTTATGTTTAGATTTGGGGTTAGGTTTAGATGTTAGGTTTAGATTTGGGGTTAGGTTTAGATTTTAGGTTTAGATTTGGGGTTAGGTTTAGATTTGGGGTTAGGTTTAGATTTTATGTTTAGATTTGGGGTTAGGTTTAGATTTTAGGTTTAGATTTGGGGTTAGGTTTAGATTTGGGGTTAGGTTTAGATTTTAGGTTTAGATTTGGGGTTAGGTTTAGATTTTAGGTTTAGATTTAGGGTTAGGTTTAGACTTGGGGTTAGGTTTAGATTTTAGGTTTAGATTTGGGGTTAGGTTTAGATTTTAGGTTTAGATTTGGGGTTAGGTTTAGATTTTAGGTTTAAATTTGGGGTTAGGTTTAGATTTTAGGTTTAGATTTGGGGTTAGGTTTAGATTTTAGGTTTAGATTTGGGGTTAGGTTTAGATTTTAGGTTTAGATTTGGGGTTAGGTTTAGATTTGGGGTTAGGTTTAGATTTTAGGTTTAGATTTGGGGTTAGGTTTAGATTTTAGGTTTAGATTTGGGGTTAGGTTTAGATTTGGGGTTAGGTTTAGATTTTAGGTTTAGATTTGGGGTTAGGTTTAGATTTGGGGTTAGGTTTAGATTTTAGGTTTAGATTTGGGGTTAGGTTTAGATTTTAGGTTTAGATTTGGGGTTAGGTTTAGATTTGGGGTTAGGTTTAGATTTTAGGTTTAGATTTGGGGTTAGGTTTAGATTTGGGGTTAGGTTTAGATTTTAGGTTTAGATTTGGGGTTAGGTTTAGATTTTAGATTTATATTTGGTGTTAGGTTTAGATTTTAGGTTTAGATTTTAGGTTTAGATTTGGAGTTAGGTTTAGATTTTAGGTTTAGATTTGGGGTTAGGTTTAGATTTGGGGTTAGGTTTAGATTTTAGGTTTATATTTGGGGTTAGGTTTAGATTTGGGGTTAGGTTTAGATTTTAGGTTTAGATTTGGGGTTAGGTTTAGATTTGGGGTTAGGTTTAGATTTTAGGTTTAGATTTGGGGTTAGGTTTAGATTTGGGGTTAGGTTTAGATTTTAGGTTTAGATTTGGGTTTAGGCTTAGATTTGGGGTTAGGTTTAGATTTTAGGTTTAGATTTGGGGTTAGGTTTAGATTTGGGGTTAGGTTTAGATTTTAGGTTTAGATTTGGGGTTAGGTTTAGATTTTAGGTTTAGATTTGGGGTTAGGTTTAGATTTGGGGTTAGGTTTAGATTTTAGGTTTAGATTTGGGGTTAGGTTTAGATTTTAGGTTTAGATTTGGGGTTAGGTTTAGATTTGGGGTTAGGTTTAGATTTTAGGTTTAGATTTGGGGTTAGGTTTAGATTTGGGGTTAGGTTTAGATTTTAGGTTTAGATTTGGGGTTAGGTTTAGATTTTAGATTTAGATTTGGGGTTAGGTTTAGATTTTAGGTTTAGATTTTAGGTTTAGATTTGGAGTTAGGTTTAGATTTTAGGTTTAGATTTGGGGTTAGGTTTAGATTTGGGGTTAGGTTTAGATTTTAGGTTTAGATTTGGGGTTAGGTTTAGATTTTAGGTTTAGATTTGGGGTTAGGTTTAGATTTTAGGTTTAGATTTGGGGTTAGGTTTAGATTTTAGGTTTAGATTTGGGATTAGGTTTAGATTTGGGGTTAGGTTTAGATTTTAGGTTTAGATTTGGGGTTAGGTTTAGATTTTATGTTTAGATTTTAGGTTTAGATTTGGGGTTAGATTTAGATTTTAGATTTAGATTTGGGGTTAGGTTTAGATTTTAGGTTTATATTTTGGGTTAGGTTTAGATTTTTTGGTTTAGATTTGGGGTTAGGTTTAGATTTTAGGTTTAGATTTGGGGTTAGGTTTAGATTTGGGGTTAGGTTTAGATTTTAGGTTTAGATTTGGGATTAGGTTTAGATTTGGGGTTAGGTTTAGATTTTAGGTTTAGATTTTAGGTTTAGATTTGGGGTTAGGTTTAGATTTTAGGTTTAGATTTGGGGTTAGGTTTAGATTTTCGGTTTAGATTTGGGGTTAAGTTTAGATTTGGGGTTAGGTTTAGATTTTAGGTTCAGATTTGGGGTTAGGTTTAGATTTTAGGTTTAGATTTGGGGTTAGGTTTAGATTTGGGGTTAGGTTTAGATTTGGGGTTAGGTTTAGATTTTAGGTTTAGATTTGGGGTTAGGTTTAGATTTTAGGTTTAGATTTGGGGTTAGGTTTAGATTTGGGGTTTAGATTTGGGGTTAGGTTTAGATTTTAGGTTTAGATTTGGGGTTAGGTTTAGATTTTTGGTTTAGATTTGGGGTTAGGTTTAGATTTGGGGTTAGATTTGGGGTTAGGTTTAGATTTGGGGTTAGGTTTAGATTTTAGGTTTAGATTTGGGGTTAGGTTTAGATTTGGGGTTAGGTTTAGATTTTAGGTTTAGATTCGGGGTTAGGTTTAGATTTGGGGTTAGGTTTAGATTTTAGGTTTAGATTTGGGGTTAGGTTTAGATTTTAGGTTTAGATTTGGGGTTAGGTTTAGATTTGGGGTTAGGTTTAGATTTTAGGTTTAGATTTGGGGTTAGGTTTAGATTTGGGGTTAGGTTTAGATTTTAGGATTAGATTTGGGGTTAGGTTTAGATTTTAGGTTTAGATTTGGAGTTAGGTTTAGATTTGGGGTTAGGTTTAGATTTTAGTTTTAGATTTGGGGTTAGGTTTAGATTTTAGGTTTAGATTCGGGGTTAGGTTTAGATTTGGGGTTAGGTTTAGATTTTAGGTTTAGATTTGGGGTTAGGTTTAGATTTGGGGTTAGGTTTAGATTTTAGGTTTAGATTTGGGGTTAGGTTTAGATTTTAGGTTTAGATTTGGGGTTAGGTTTAGATTTGGGGTTAGGTTTAGATTTGGGGTTAGGTTTAGATTTTAGGTTTAGATTTGGGGTTAGGTTTAGATTTTAGGTTTAGATTTGGGGTTAGGTTTAGATTTTAGGTTTAGATTCGGGGTTAGGTTTAGATTTGGGGTTAGGTTTAGATTTTAGGTTTAGATTTGGGGTTAGGTTTAGATTTTAGGTTTAGATTTGGGGTTAGGTTTAGATTTGGGGTTAGGTTTAGATTTTAGGTTTAGATTTGGGGTTAGGTTTAGATTTTAGGTTTAGATTTGGGGTAAGGTTTAGATTTGGGGTTAGGTTTAGATTTTAGGTTTAGATTTAAGGTTAGGTTTCGATTTCGGGTTACGTTTAGATTTTAGGTTTAGATTTGGGGTTAGGTTTAGATTTTAGGTTTAGATTTGGGGTTAGGTTTAGATTTCAGGTTTAGATTTGGGGTTAGGTTTAGATTTTAGGTTTAGATTTGGGGTTAGGTTTAGATTTGGGGTTAGGTTTAGATTTTAGGTTTAGATTTGGGGTTAGGTTTAGATTTGGGGTTAGGTTTAGATTTTAGGTTTAGATTTGGGGTTAGGTTTAGATTTTAGGTTTAGATTTGGGGTTAGGTTTAGATTTGGGGTTAGGTTTAGATTTTAGGTTTGGATTTGGGGTTAGGTTTAGATTTGGGCTTAGGTTTAGATTTTAGGTTTATATTTGGGGTTAGGTTTAGATTTTAGGTTTAGATTTGGGGTTAGGTTCAGATTTGGGGTTAGGTTTAGATTTTAGGTTTAGATTTGGGGTTAGATTTAGATTTGGGGTTAGGTTTAGATTTTGGGTTTAGATTTGGGGTTAGGTTTAGATTTGGGGTTAGGTTTAGATTTTAGGTTTAGATTTGGGGTTAGGTTATATTTTAGGTTTATATTTGGGGTAAGGTTTAGATTTGGGGTTAGGTTTAGATTTTAGGTTTAGATTTGGGGTTAGGTTTAGATTTTAGGTTTAGATTTGGGGTTAGATCTAGATTTGGGGTTAGGTTTAGATTTTAGGTTTAGATTTGGGGTTAGGTTTAGATTTTAGGTTTAGATTTTAGGTTTAGATTTGGGGTTAGGTTTAGATTTGGGGTTAGGTTTAGATTTTAGGTTTAGATTTGGGGTTAGGTTTAGATTTTAGGTTTAGATTTGGGGTTAGGTTTAGATTTGGGATTAGGTTTAGATTTTAGTTTTAGATTTTGGGTTAGGTTTAGATTTGGGGTTAGGTTTAGATTTTAGGTTTAGATTTGGGGTTAGGTTTAGATTTTAGGTTTAGATTTGGGGTTAGGTTTAGATTTGGGGTTAGGTTTAGATTTTAGGTTTAGATTTGGGGTTAGGTTTAGATTTGGGGTTAGGTTTAGATTTTAGGTTTAGATTTGGGGTTAGGTTTAGATTTGGGGTTAGGTTTAGATTTTAGGTTTAGATTTGGGGTTAGGTTTAGATTTGGGGTTAGGTTTAGATTTTAGGTTTAGATTTGGGGTTAGGTTTAGATTTTATGTTTAGATTTTAGGTTTAGATTTGGGGTTAGGTTTAGATTTTAGGTTTAGATTTGGGGTTAGGTTTAGATTTGGGGTTAGGTTTAGATTTTAGGTTTAGATATGGGGTTAGGTTTAGATTTGAAGTTAGGTTTAGATTTTAGGTTTAGATTTGGGGTTAGGTTTAGATTTGGGGTTAGGTTTAGATTTCAGGTTTAGATTTGGGGTTAGGTTTAGATTTTAGGTTTAGATTTGGGGTTAGGTTTAGATTTGGGGTTAGGTTTAGATTTTGTGTTTAGATTTGGGGTTAGGTTTAGATTTGGGGTTAGATTTGGGGTTAGGTTTAGATTTTAGGTTTAGATTTGGGGTTAGGTTTAGATTTGGGGTTAGGTTTAGATTTTAGGTTTAGATTTTAGGTTTAGATTTGGGGTTAGGTTTAGATTTGGGGTTAGGTTTAGATTTTAGGTTTAGATTTGGGGTTAGGTTTAGATTTGGGGTTAGGTTTAGATTTTAGGTTTAGATTTGGGGTTAGGTTTAGATTTTAGGTTTAGATTTGGGGTTAGGTTTAGATTTGGGGTTAGGTTTAGATTTTAGGTTTAGATTTGGGGTTAGGTTTAGATTTGGGGTTAGGTTTAGATTTTAGGTTTAGATTTGGGGTTAGGTTTAGATTTTATGTTTAGATTTTAGGTTTAGATTTGGGGTTAGGTTTAGATTTTAGGTTTAGATTTGGGGTTAGGTTTAGATTTGGGGTTAGGTTTAGATTTTAGGTTTAGATATGGGGTTAGGTTTAGATTTGAAGTTAGGTTTAGATTTTAGGTTTAGATTTGGGGTTAGGTTTAGATTTGGGGTTAGGTTTAGATTTCAGGTTTAGATTTGGGGTTAGGTTTAGATTTTAGGTTTAGATTTGGGATTAGGTTTAGATTTGGGGTTAGGTTTAGATTTTAGGTTTAGATTTGGGGTTAGGTTTAGATTTTAGGTTTAGATTTAGGGTTAGGTTTAGACTTGGGGTTAGGTTTAGATTTTAGGTTTAGATTTGGGGTTAGGTTTAGATTTTAGGTTTAAATTTGGGGTTAGGTTTAGATTTTAGGTTTAGATTTGGGGTTAGGTTTAGATTTTAGGTTTAGATTTGGGGTTAGGTTTAGATTTGGGGTTAGGTTTAGATTTTAGGTTTAGATTTGGGGTTAGGTTTAGATTTGGGGTTAGGTTTAGATTTTAGGTTTAGATTTGGGGTTAGGTTTAGATTTGGGGTTAGGTTTAGATTTTAGGTTTAGATTTGGGGTTAGGTTTCGATTTTAGGTTTAGATTTGGGGTAAGGTTTAGATTTGGGGTTAGGTTTAGATTTTAGGTTTAGATTTGGGGTTAGGTTTAGATTTGGGGTTAGGTTTAGATTTTAGGTTTAGATTTGGGGTTAGGTTTAGATTTGGGGTTAGGTTTAGATTTTAGGTTTAGATTTGGGGTTAGGCTTAGATTTGGGGTTAGGTTTAGATTTTAGGTTTAGATTTGGGGTTAGGTTTAGATTTGGGGTTAGGTTTAGATTTTAGGTTGAGATTTGGGGTTAGGTTTAGATTTTAGGTTTAGATTTGGGGTTAGGTTTAGATTTGGGGTTAGGTTTAGATTTTAGGTTTAGATTTGGGGTTAGGTTTAGATTTGGGGTTAGGTTTAGATTTTAGGTTTAGATTTGGGGTTAGGTTTAGATTTGGGGTTAGGTTTAGATTTTAGGTTTAGATTTGGGGTTAGGTTTAGATTTGGGGTTAGGTTTAGATTTTAGGTTTAGATTTGGGGTTAGGTTTAGATTTGGGGTTAGGTTTAGATTTTAGGTTTAGATTTTAGGTTTAGATTTGGGGTTAGGTTTAGATTTTAGGTTTAGATTTGGGGTTAGGTTTAGATTTGGGGTTAGGTTTAGATTTTAGGTTTAGATTTGGGGTTAGGTTTAGATTTTAGGTTTAGATTTGGGGTTATGTTTAGATTATAGGTTTAGATTTGGGGTTAGGTTTAGATTTTAGGTTTAGATTTGGGGTTAGGTTTAGATTTGGGGTTAGGTTTAGATTTTAGGTTTAGATTAGGGGTTATGTGTAGATTTTAGGTTTAGATTTGGGTTCAGGTTTAGATTTTAGGTTTAGATTTGGGGTTTGGTATAGATTTGGGGTTAGGTTTAGATTTTCGGTTTAGATTTGGGGTTAGGTTTAGATTTTAGGTTCAGATTTGGGGTTAGGTTTAGATTTTAGGTTTAGATTTGGGGTTAGGTTTAGATTTGGGGTTAGGTTTAGATTTGGGGTTAGGTTAAGATTTTAGGTTTAGATTTGGGGTTAGGTTTAGATTTTAGGTTTAGATTTGGGGTTAGGTTTAGATTTGGGGTTTAGATTTGGGGTTAGGTTTAGATTTTAGGTTTAGATTTGGGGTTAGGTGTAGATTTTAGGTTTAGATTTGGGGTTAGGTTTAGATTTGGGGTTAGATTTGGGGTTAGGTTTAGATTTGGGGTTAGGTTTAGATTTTAGGTTTAGATTTGGGGTTAGGTTTAGATTTGGGGTTAGGTTTAGATTTTAGGTTTAGATTCGGGGTTAGGTTTAGATTTGGGGTTAGGTTTAGATTTTAGGTTTAGATTTGGGGTTAGGTTTAGATTTGGGGTTAGGTTTAGATTTTAGGTTTAGATTTGGGGTTAGGTTTAGATTTGGGGTTAGGTTTAGATTTTAGGATTAGATTTGGGGTTAGGTTTAGATTTTAGGTTTAGATTTGGAGTTAGGTTTAGATTTGGGGTTAGGTTTAGATTTTAGGTTTAGATTTGGGGTTAGGTTTAGATTTTAGGTTTAGATTCGGGGTTAGGTTTAGATTTGGGGTTAGGTTTAGATTTTAGGTTTAGATTTGGGGTTAGGTTTAGATTTTAGGTTTAGATTTGGGGTTAGGTTTAGATTTGGGGTTAGGTTTAGATTTTAGGTTTAGATTTGGGGTTAGGTTTAGATTTTAGGTTTAGATTTGGGGTTAGGTTTAGATTTGGGGTTAGGTTTAGATTTGGGGTTAGGTTTAGATTTTAGGTTTAGATTTGGGGTTAGGTTTAGATTTTAGGTTTAGATTCGGGGTTAGGTTTAGATTTGGGGTTAGGTTTAGATTTTAGGTTTAGATTTGGGGTTAGGTTTAGATTTTAGGTTTAGATTTGGGGTTAGGTTTAGATTTTAGGTTTAGATTTGGGGTTAGGTTTAGATTTTAGGTTTAGATTTGGGGTAAGGTTTAGATTTGGGGTTAGGTTTAGATTTTAGGTTTAGATTTAAGGTTAGGTTTCGATTTCGGGTTACGTTTAGATTTTAGGTTTAGATTTGGGGTTAGGTTTAGATTTTAGGTTTAGATTTGGGGTTAGGTTTAGATTTCAGGTTTAGATTTGGGGTTAGGTTTAGATTTTAGGTTTAGATTTGGGGTTAGGTTTAGATTTGGGGTTAGGTTTAGATTTTAGGTTTAGATTTGGGGTTAGGTTTAGATTTGGGGTTAGGTTTAGATTTTAGGTTTAGATTTGGGGTTAGGTTTAGATTTTAGGTTTAGATTTGGGGTTAGGTTTAGATTTTAGGTTTAGATTTGGGGTTAGGTTTAGATTTGGGGTTAGGTTTAGATTTTAGGTTTGGATTTGGGGTTAGGTTTAGATTTGGGCTTAGGTTTAGATTTTAGGTTTATATTTGGGGTTAGGTTTAGATTTTAGGTTTAGATTTGGGGTTAGGTTTAGATTTGGGGTTAGGTTTAGATTTTAGGTTTAGATTTGGGGTTAGTTTTAGATTTGGGGTTAGGTTTAGATTTTAGGTTTAGATTTGGGGTTAGGTTTAGATTTGGGGTTAGGTTTAGATTTTAGGTTTAGATTTGGGGTTAGGTTTAGATTTTAGGTTTATATTTGGGGTAAGGTTTAGATTTGGGGTTAGGTTTAGATTTTAGGTTTAGATTTGGGGTTAGGTTTAGATTTTAGGTTTAGATTTGGGGTTAGATTTAGATTTGGGGTTAGGTTTAGATTTTAGGTTTAAATTTGGGCTTAGGTTTAGATTTGGGGTTAGGTTTAGATTTTAGGTTTAGATTTGGGGTTAGGTTTAGATTTGGGGTTAGGTTTAGATTTTAGGTTTAGATTTGGGGTTAGGTTTAGATTTTAGGTTTAGATTTGGGGTTAGGTTTAGATTTGGGATTAGGTTTAGATTTTAGTTTTAGATTTGGGGTTAGGTTTAGATTTGGGGTTAGGTTTAGATTTTAGGTTTAGATTTGGGGTTAGGTTTAGATTTTAGGTTTAGATTTGGGGTTAGGTTTAGATTTTAGGTTTAGATTTGGGGTTAGGTTTAGATTTGGGGTTAGGTTTAGATTTTAGGTTTAGATTTGGGGTTAGGTTTAGATTTGGGGTTAGGTTTAGATTTTAGGTTTAGATTTGGGGTTAGGTTTAGATTTGGGGTTAGGTTTAGATTTTAGGTTTAGATTTGGGGTTAGGTTTAGATTTGCGGTTAGGTTTAGATTTTAGGTTTAGATTTGGGGTTAGGTTTAGATTTTAGGTTTAGATTTGGGGTTAGGTTTAGATTTGGGGTTAGGTTTAGATTTTATGTTTAGATTTGGGGTTAGGTTTAGATTTGGGGTTAGGTTTAGATTTTAGGTTTAGATTTGGGGTTAGGTTTAGATTTTAGGTTTAGATTTTAGGTTTAGATGTGGGGTTAGGTTTAGATTTTAGGTTTAGATTTGGGGTTAGGTTTAGATTTGGGGTTAGGTTTAGATTTTAGGTTTAGATATGGGGTTAGGTTTAGATTTGAAGTTAGGTTTAGATTTTAGGTTTAGATTTGGGGTTAGGTTTAGATTTGGGGTTAGGTTTAGATTTCAGGTTTAGATTTGGGGTTAGGTTTAGATTTTAGGTTTAGATTTGGGGTTAGGTTTAGATTTGGGGTTAGGTTTAGATTTTGTGTTTAGATTTGGGGTTAGGTTTAGATTTGGGGTTAGATTTGGGGTTAGGTTTAGATTTTAGGTTTAGATTTGGGGTTAGGTTTAGATTTGGGGTTAGGTTTAGATTTGGGGTTAGGTTTAGATTTTAGGTTTAGATTTGGGCTTAGGTTTAGATTTGGGGTTAGGTTTAGATTTTAGGTTTAGATTTGGGGTTAGGTTTAGATTTGGGGTTAGGTTTAGATTTTAGGTTTAGATTTGGGGTTAGGTTTAGATTTTAGGTTTAGATTTGGGGTTAGGTTTAGATTTGGGGTTAGGTTTAGATTTGGGGTTAGGTTTAGATTTTAGGTTTAGATTTGGGGTTAGGTTTAGATTTGGGGTTAGGTTTAGATTTTAGGTTTAGATTTGGGGTTAGGTTTAGATTTTATGTTTAGATTTTAGGTTTAGATTTGGGGTTAGGTTTAGATTTTAGGTTTAGATTTGGGGTTAGGTTTAGATTCGGGGTTAGGTTTAGATTTTAGGTTTAGATATGGGGTTAGGTTTAGATTTGAAGTTAGGTTTAGATTTTAGGTTTAGATTTGGGGTTAGGTTTAGATTTGGGGTTAGGTTTAGATTTCAGGTTTAGATTTGGGGTTAGGTTTAGATTTTAGGTTTAGATTTGGGGTTAGGTTTAGATTTGGGGTTAGGTTTAGATTTTGTGTTTAGATTTGGGGTTAGGTTTAGATTTTAGGTTTAGATTTGGGGTTAGGTTTAGATTTTAGGTTTAGATTTGGGGTTAGGTTTAGATTTTAGGTTTAGATTTAGGGTTAGGTTTAGACTTGGGGTTAGGTTTAGATTTTGGGTTTAGATTTGGGGTTAGGTTTAGATTTTAGGTTTAAATTTGGGGTTAGGTTTAGATTTTAGGTTTAGATTTGGGGTTAGGTTTAGATTTGGGGTTAGGTTTAGATTTTAGGTTTAGATTTGGGGTTAGGTTTAGATTTTAGGTTTAGATTTGGGGTTAGGTTTAGATTTGGGGTTAGGTTTAGATTTGGGGTTAGGTTTAGATTTTAGGTTTAGATTTGGGGTTAGGTTTAGATTTGGGGTTAGGTTTAGATTTTAGGTTTAGATTTGGGGTTAGGTTTAGATTTTAGGTTTATATTTGGGGTAAGGTTTAGATTTGGGGTTAGGTTTAGATTTTAGGTTTAGATTTGGGGTTAGGTTCAGATTTTAGGTTTAGATTTGGGGTTAGGTTTAGATTTGGGGTTAGGTTTAGATTTTAGGTTTAGATTTGGGGTTAGGCTTAGATTTGGGGTTAGGTTTAGATTTTAGGTTTAGATTTGGGGTTAGGTTTAGATTTGGGGTTAGGTTTAGATTTTAGGTTTAGATTTGGGGTTAGGTTTAGATTTTAGGTTTAGATTTGGGGTTAGGTTTAGATTTGTGGTTAGGTTTACATTTTAGGTTTAGATTTGGGGTTAGGTTTAGATTTGGGGTTAGGTTTAGATTTTAGGTTTAGATTTGGGGTTAGGTTTAGATTTTAGGTTTAGATTTGGGGTTAGGTTTAGATTTGGGGTTAGGTTTAGATTTTAGGTTTAGATTTGGGGTTAGGTTTAGATTTTAGGTTTAGATTTGGGGTTAGGTTTAGATTTGGGGTTAGGTTTAGATTTTAGGTTTAGATTTTAGGTTTAGATTTGGGGTTAGGTTTAGATTTGGGTTTAGGTTTAGATTTTAGGTTTAGATTTGGGGTTAGGTTTAGATTTGGGGTTAGGTTTAGATTTTAGGTTTAGATTTGGGGTTAGGTTTAGATTTGGGTTTAGGTTTAGATTTTAGGTTTAGATTTGGGGTTAGGTTTAGATTTTACGTTTAGATTTGGGTTATGTTTAGATTATAGGTTTAGATTTGGGGTTAGGTTTAGATTTTAGGTTTAGATTTGGGGTTAGGTTTAGATTTGGGGTTAGGTTTAGATTTTAGGTTTAGATTAGGGGTTAGGTTTAGATTTGGGGTTAGGTTTAGATTTTAGGTTTAGATTTGGGGTTAGGTTTAGATTTTAGGTTTAGATTTGGGGTTAGGTTTAGATTTGGGGTTAGGTTTAGATTTTAGGTTTAGATTTTAGGTTTAGATTTGGGGTTAGGTTTAGATTTGGGTTTAGGTTTAGATTTTAGGTTTAGATTTGGGGTTAGGTTTAGATTTGGGGTTAGGTTTAGATTTTAGGTTTAGATTTTAGGTTTAGATTTGGGGTTAGGTTTAGATTTGGGTTTAGGTTTAGATTTTAGGTTTAGATTTGGGGTTAGGTTTAGATTTTACGTTTAGATTTGGGTTATGTTTAGATTATCGGTTTAGATTTGGGGTTAGGTTTAGATTTTAGGTTTAGATTTGGGGTTAGGTTTAGATTTGGGGTTAGGTTTAGATTTTAGGTTTAGATTAGGGGTTATGTGCAGATTTTAGGTTTAGATTTGGGTTCAGGTTTAGATTTTAGGTTTAGATTTGGGGTTTGGTATAGATTTGGGGTTAGGTTTAGATTTTCGGTTTAGATTTGGGGTTAGGTTTAGATTTTAGGTTCAGATTTGGGGTTAGGTTTAGATTTTAGGTTTAGATTTGGGGTTAGGTTTAGATTTGGGGTTAGGTTTAGATTTTAGGTTTAGATTTGGAGTTAGGTTTAGATTTGGGGTTAGGTTTAGATTTTAGGTTTAGATTTGGAGTTAGGTTTAGATTTGGGGTTAGGTTTAGATTTGGGGTTAGGTTTAGATTTTAGGTTTAGATTTGGGGTTAGGTTTAGATTTGGAGTTAGGTTTAGATTTGGAGTTAGGTTTAGATTTTAGGTTTAGATTTGGGGTTAGGTTTAGATTTGGAGTTAGGTTTAGATTTTAGGTTTAGATTTGGGGTTAGGTTTAGATTTTAGGTTTAGATTTGGGGTTAGGTTTAGATTTGGGGTTAGGTATAGATTTTAGGATTAGATTTGGGGTTAGGTTTAGATTTTAGGTTTAGATTTGGAGTTAGGTTTAGATTTGGGGTTAGGTTTAGATTTGGGGTTAGGTTTAGATTTTAGGTTTAGATTTGGGGTTAGGTTTAGATTTGGAGTTAGGTTTAGATTTGGAGTTAGGTTTAGATTTTAGGTTTAGATTTGGGGTTAGGTTTAGATTTGGAGTTAGGTTTAGATTTTAGGTTTAGATTTGGGGTTAGGTTTAGATTTGGGGTTAGGTTTAGATTTTAGGTTTAGATTTAGAGTTAGGTTTAGATTTGGAGTTAGGTTTAGATTTGGGGTTAGGTTTAGATTTTAGGTTTAGATTTGGGGTTAGGTTTAGATTTGGAGTTAGGTTTAGATTTTAGGTTTAGATTTGGGGTTAGGTTTAGATTTTAGGTTTAGATTTGGGGTAAGGTTTAGATTTGGGGTTAGGTTTAGATTTTAGGTTTAGATTTAAGGTTAGGTTTCGATTTCGGGTTACGTTTAGATTTTAGGTTTAGATTTGGGGTTAGGTTTAGATTTTAGGTTTAGATTTGGGGTTAGGTTTAGATTTCAGGTTTAGATTTGGGGTTAGGTTTAGATTTTAGGTTTAGATTTGGGGTTAGGTTTAGATTTGGGGTTAGGTTTAGATTTTAGGTTTAGATTTGGGGTTAGGTTTAGATTTGGGGTTAGGTTTAGATTTTAGGTTTAGATTTGGGGTTAGGTTTAGATTTTAGGTTTAGATTTGGGGTTAGGTTTAGATTTTAGGTTTAGATTTGGGGTTAGGTTTAGATTTGGGGTTAGGTTTAGATTTTAGGTTTAGATTTGGGGTTAGGTTTAGATTTGGGCTTAGGTTTAGATTTTAGGTTTAGATTTGGGGTTAGGTTTAGATTTTAGGTTTAGACTTGGGGTTAGGTTTAGATTTGGGGTTAGGTTTAGATTTTAGGTTTAGATTTGGGGTTAGGTTTAGATTTGGGGTTAGGTTTAGATTCTAGGTTTAGATTTGGGGTTAGGTTTAGATTTGGGGTTAGGTTTAGATTTTAGTTTTAGATTTGGGGTTAGGTTTAGATTTTAGGTTTAGATTTGGGGTTAGGTTTAGATTTGGGGTTAGGTTTAGATTTTAGGTTTAGATTTGGGGTTAGGTTTAGATTTTAGGTTTAGATTTGGGGTAAGGTTTAGATTTGGGGTTAGGTTTAGATTTTAGGTTTAGATTTGGGGTTAGGTTTAGATTTGGGGTTAGGTTTAGATTTTAGGTTTAGATTTGGGGTTAGGTTTAGATTTTAGGTTTAGATTTGGGGTTAGGTTTAGATTTGGGGTTAGGTTTAGATTTTAGGTTTAGATTTGGGCTTAGGTTTAGATTTGGGGTTAGGTTTAGATTTTAGGTTTAAATTTGGGGTTAGGTTTAGATTTGGGGTTAGGTTTAGATTTTAGGTTTAGATTTGGGGTTAGGTTTAGATTTTAGGTTTAGATTTGGGGTTAGGTTTAGATTTCAGGTTTAGATTTGGGGTTAGGTTTAGATTTTAGGTTTAGATTTGGGGTTAGGTTTAGATTTTAGGTTTAGATTTGGGGTTAGGTTTAGATTTGGGGTTAGGTTTAGATTTTAGGTTTAGATTTGGGGTTAGGTTTAGATTTTAGGTTTAGATTTGGGGTTAGGTTTAGATTTCAGGTTTAGATTTGGGGTTAGGTTTAGATTTTAGGTTTAGATTTGGGGTTAGGTTTAGATTTTAGGTTTAGATTTGGGGTTAGGTTTAGATTTGGGGTTAGGTTTAGATTTTAGGTTTGGATTTGGTGTTAGGTTTAGATTTTAGGTTTAGATTTGGGGTTAGGTTTAGATTTGGGGTTAGGTTTAGATTTTAGGAATAGATTTGGGTTTAGGTTTAGATTTTAGGTTTAGATTTGGGGTTAGGTTTAGATTTGGGGTTAGGTTTAGATTTTAGGTTTAGATTTGGGGTTAGGTTTAGATTTGGGTTTAGGTTTAGATTTTAGGTTTAGATTTGGGGTTAGGTTTAGATTTTACGTTTAGATTTGGGTTATGTTTAGATTATAGGTTTAGATTTGGGGTTAGGTTTAGATTTTAGGTTTAGATTTGGGGTTAGGTTTAGATTTGGGGTTAGGTTTAGATTTTAGGTTTAGATTAGGGGTTAGGTTTAGATTTGGGGTTAGGTTTAGATTTTAGGTTTAGATTTGGGGTTAGGTTTAGATTTTAGGTTTAGATTTGGGGTTAGGTTTAGATTTGGGGTTAGGTTTAGATTTTAGGTTTAGATTTTAGGTTTAGATTTGGGGTTAGGTTTAGATTTGGGTTTAGGTTTAGATTTTAGGTTTAGATTTGGGGTTAGGTTTAGATTTGGGGTTAGGTTTAGATTTTAGGTTTAGATTTTAGGTTTAGATTTGGGGTTAGGTTTAGATTTGGGTTTAGGTTTAGATTTTAGGTTTAGATTTGGGGTTAGGTTTAGATTTTACGTTTAGATTTGGGTTATGTTTAGATTATCGGTTTAGATTTGGGGTTAGGTTTAGATTTTAGGTTTAGATTTGGGGTTAGGTTTAGATTTGGGGTTAGGTTTAGATTTTAGGTTTAGATTAGGGGTTATGTGCAGATTTTAGGTTTAGATTTGGGTTCAGGTTTAGATTTTAGGTTTAGATTTGGGGTTTGGTATAGATTTGGGGTTAGGTTTAGATTTTCGGTTTAGATTTGGGGTTAGGTTTAGATTTTAGGTTCAGATTTGGGGTTAGGTTTAGATTTTAGGTTTAGATTTGGGGTTAGGTTTAGATTTGGGGTTAGGTTTAGATTTTAGGTTTAGATTTGGAGTTAGGTTTAGATTTGGGGTTAGGTTTAGATTTTAGGTTTAGATTTGGAGTTAGGTTTAGATTTGGGGTTAGGTTTAGATTTGGGGTTAGGTTTAGATTTTAGGTTTAGATTTGGGGTTAGGTTTAGATTTGGAGTTAGGTTTAGATTTGGAGTTAGGTTTAGATTTTAGGTTTAGATTTGGGGTTAGGTTTAGATTTGGAGTTAGGTTTAGATTTTAGGTTTAGATTTGGGGTTAGGTTTAGATTTTAGGTTTAGATTTGGGGTTAGGTTTAGATTTGGGGTTAGGTATAGATTTTAGGATTAGATTTGGGGTTAGGTTTAGATTTTAGGTTTAGATTTGGAGTTAGGTTTAGATTTGGGGTTAGGTTTAGATTTGGGGTTAGGTTTAGATTTTAGGTTTAGATTTGGGGTTAGGTTTAGATTTGGAGTTAGGTTTAGATTTGGAGTTAGGTTTAGATTTTAGGTTTAGATTTGGGGTTAGGTTTAGATTTGGAGTTAGGTTTAGATTTTAGGTTTAGATTTGGGGTTAGGTTTAGATTTGGGGTTAGGTTTAGATTTTAGGTTTAGATTTAGAGTTAGGTTTAGATTTGGAGTTAGGTTTAGATTTGGGGTTAGGTTTAGATTTTAGGTTTAGATTTGGGGTTAGGTTTAGATTTGGAGTTAGGTTTAGATTTTAGGTTTAGATTTGGGGTTAGGTTTAGATTTTAGGTTTAGATTTGGGGTAAGGTTTAGATTTGGGGTTAGGTTTAGATTTTAGGTTTAGATTTAAGGTTAGGTTTCGATTTCGGGTTACGTTTAGATTTTAGGTTTAGATTTGGGGTTAGGTTTAGATTTTAGGTTTAGATTTGGGGTTAGGTTTAGATTTCAGGTTTAGATTTGGGGTTAGGTTTAGATTTTAGGTTTAGATTTGGGGTTAGGTTTAGATTTGGGGTTAGGTTTAGATTTTAGGTTTAGATTTGGGGTTAGGTTTAGATTTGGGGTTAGGTTTAGATTTTAGGTTTAGATTTGGGGTTAGGTTTAGATTTTAGGTTTAGATTTGGGGTTAGGTTTAGATTTTAGGTTTAGATTTGGGGTTAGGTTTAGATTTGGGGTTAGGTTTAGATTTTAGGTTTAGATTTGGGGTTAGGTTTAGATTTGGGCTTAGGTTTAGATTTTAGGTTTAGATTTGGGGTTAGGTTTAGATTTTAGGTTTAGACTTGGGGTTAGGTTTAGATTTGGGGTTAGGTTTAGATTTTAGGTTTAGATTTGGGGTTAGGTTTAGATTTGGGGTTAGGTTTAGATTCTAGGTTTAGATTTGGGGTTAGGTTTAGATTTGGGGTTAGGTTTAGATTTTAGTTTTAGATTTGGGGTTAGGTTTAGATTTTAGGTTTAGATTTGGGGTTAGGTTTAGATTTGGGGTTAGGTTTAGATTTTAGGTTTAGATTTGGGGTTAGGTTTAGATTTTAGGTTTAGATTTGGGGTAAGGTTTAGATTTGGGGTTAGGTTTAGATTTTAGGTTTAGATTTGGGGTTAGGTTTAGATTTGGGGTTAGGTTTAGATTTTAGGTTTAGATTTGGGGTTAGGTTTAGATTTTAGGTTTAGATTTGGGGTTAGGTTTAGATTTGGGGTTAGGTTTAGATTTTAGGTTTAGATTTGGGCTTAGGTTTAGATTTGGGGTTAGGTTTAGATTTTAGGTTTAAATTTGGGGTTAGGTTTAGATTTGGGGTTAGGTTTAGATTTTAGGTTTAGATTTGGGGTTAGGTTTAGATTTTAGGTTTAGATTTGGGGTTAGGTTTAGATTTCAGGTTTAGATTTGGGGTTAGGTTTAGATTTTAGGTTTAGATTTGGGGTTAGGTTTAGATTTTAGGTTTAGATTTGGGGTTAGGTTTAGATTTGGGGTTAGGTTTAGATTTTAGGTTTAGATTTGGGGTTAGGTTTAGATTTTAGGTTTAGATTTGGGGTTAGGTTTAGATTTCAGGTTTAGATTTGGGGTTAGGTTTAGATTTTAGGTTTAGATTTGGGGTTAGGTTTAGATTTTAGGTTTAGATTTGGGGTTAGGTTTAGATTTGGGGTTAGGTTTAGATTTTAGGTTTGGATTTGGTGTTAGGTTTAGATTTTAGGTTTAGATTTGGGGTTAGGTTTAGATTTGGGGTTAGGTTTAGATTTTAGGAATAGATTTGGGGTTAGGTTTAGATTTTAGGTTTAGATTTGGGGTTAGGTTTAGATTTTAGGTTTAGATTTGGGGTTAGGTTTAGATTTGGGGTTAGGTTTAGATTTTAGGTTTAGATTTGGGGTTAGGTTTAGATTTTAGGTTTAGATTTGGGGTTAGGTTTAGATTTGGGGTTAGGTTTAGATTTGGGGTTAGGTTTAGATTTTAGGTTTAGATTTGGGGTTAGGTTTAGATTTTAGGTTTAGATTTTAGGTTTAGATTTGGGGTTAGGTTTAGATTTTAGGTTTAGATTTAAGGTTAGGTTTCGAGTTCGGGTTACGTTTAGATTTTAGGTTTAGATTTGGGTTTAGGTTTAGATTTTAGGTTTAGATTTGGGGTTAGGTTTAGATTTCAGGTTTAGATTTGGGGTTAGGTTTAGATTTTAGGTTTAGATTTGGGGTTAGGTTTAGATTTGGGGTTAGGTTTAGATTTTAGGTTTAGATTTGGGGTTAGGTTTAGATTTGGGGTTAGCTTTAGATTTTAGGTTTAGATTTGGGGTTAGGTTTAGATTTTAGGTTTAGATTTGGGGTTAGGTTTAGATTTGGGGTTAGGTTTAGATTTTAGGTTTAGATTTGGGGTTAGGTTTAGATTTGGGGTTAGGTTTAGATTTTAGGTTTAGATTTGGGGTTAGATTTAGATTTTAGATTTAGATTTGGGGTTAGGTTTAGATTTTAGGTTTATATTTTGGGTTAGGTTTAGATTTTTTGGTTTAGATTTGGGGTTAGGTTTAGATTTTAGGTTTAGATTTGGGGTTAGGTTTAGATTTGGGGTTAGGTTTAGATTTTAGGTTTAGATTTGGGATTAGGTTTAGATTTGGGGTTAGGTTTAGATTTTAGGTTTAGATTTTAGGTTTAGATTTGGGGTTAGGTTTAGATTTTAGGTTCAGATTTGGGGTTAGGTTTAGATTTTCGGTTTAGATTTGGGGTTAAGTTTAGATTTGGGGTTAGGTTTAGATTTTAGGTTTAGATTTGGGGTTAGGTTTAGATTTTAGGTTTAGATTTGGGGTTAGGTTTAGATTTTAGGTTTAGATTTGGGGTTAGGTTTAGATTTGGGGTTAGGTTAGATTTTAGGTTTAGATTTGGGGTTAGGTTTAGATTTTAGGTTTAGATTTGGGGTTAGGTTTAGATTTGGGGTTAGGTTTAGATTTTAGGTTTAGATTTGGGGTTAGGTTTAGATTTTAGGTTTAGATTTGGGGTTAGGTTTAGATTTGGGGTTAGGTTTAGATTTAAGGTTTAGATTTGGGGTTAGGTTTAGATTTGGGGTTAGGTTTAGATTTTAGGTTTAGATTTGGGGTTAGGTTTAGATTTTAGGTTTAGATTTGGGGTTAGGTTTAGATTTGGGGTTAGGTTTAGATTTTAGGTTTAGATTTGGGATTAGGTTTAGATTTGGGGTTAGGTTTAGATTTTAGGTTTAGATTTGGGGTTAGGTTTAGATTTTATGTTTAGATTTTAGGTTTAGATTTGGGGTTAGGTTTAGATTTTAGGTTTAGATTTGGGGTTAGGTTTAGATTTGGGGTTAGGTTTAGATTTTAGGTTTAGATTTGGGGTTAGGTTTAGATTTGGGGTTAGGTTTAGATTTTAGGTTTAGATTTGGGGTTAGGTTTAGATTTGGGGTTAGGTTTAGATTTTAGGTTTAGATTTGGGGTTAGGTTTAGATTTTAGGTTTAGATATGGGGTTAGGTTTAGATTTGGGGTTAGGTTTAGATTTTAGGTTTAGATTTGGGGTTAGGTTTAGATTTGGGGTTAGGTTTAGATTTTAGGTTTAGATTTGGGGTTAGGTTTAGATTTTAGGTTTAGATTTGGGGTTAGGTTTAGATTTGGGGTTAGGTTTAGATTTTATGTTTAGATTTGGGGTTAGGTTTAGATGTTAGGTTTAGACTTGGGGTTAGGTTTAGATTTTAGGTTTAGATTTGGGGTTAGGTTTAGATTTGGGGTTAGGTTTAGATTTTATGTTTAGATTTGGGGTTAGGTTTAGATTTTAGGTTTAGATTTGGGGTTAGGTTTAGATTTGGGGTTAGGTTTAGATTTTAGGTTTAAATTTGGGGTTAGGTTTAGATTTTAGGTTTAGATTTGGGGTTAGGTTTAGATTTTAGGTTTATATTTGGGGTAAGGTTTAGATTTGGGGTTAGGTTTAGATTTTAGGTTTAGATTTGGGGTTAGGTTTAGATTTGGGGTTAGGTTTAGATTTTAGGTTTAGATTTGGGGTTAGGTTTAGATTTTAGGTTTAGATTTGGGGTTAGGTTTAGATTTTAGGTTTAGATTTGGGGTTAGGTTTAGATTTGGGGTTAGGTTTAGATTTTAGGTTTAGATTTGGGGTTAGGTTTAGATTTTAGGTTTAGATTTGGGGTTAGGTTTAGATTTGGGGTTAGGTTTAGATTTTAGGTTTAGATTTGGGGTTAGGTTTAGATTTGGGGTTAGGTTTAGATTTTAGGTTTAGATTTGGGGTTAGGTTTAGATTTGGGGTTAGGTTTAGATTTTAGGTTTAGATTTGGGGTTAGGTTTAGATTTTAGGTTTAGATTTGGGGTTAGGTTTAGATTTGGGGTTAGGTTTAGATTTTAGGTTTAGATTTGGGGTTAGGTTTAGATTTTAGATTTATATTTGGGGTTAGGTTTAGATTTTAGGTTTAGATTTTAGGTTTAGATTTGGAGTTAGGTTTAGATTTTAGGTTTAGATTTGGGGTTAGGTTTAGATTTGGGGTTAGGTTTAGATTTTAGGTTTATATTTGGGGTTAGGTTTAGATTTGGGGTTAGGTTTAGATTTTAGGTTTAGATTTGGGGTTAGGTTTAGATTTGGGGTTAGGTTTAGATTTTAGGTTTAGATTTGGGGTTAGGTTTAGATTTGGGGTTAGGTTTAGATTTTAGGTTTAGATTTGGGTTTAGGCTTAGATTTGGGGTTAGGTTTAGATTTTAGGTTTAGATTTGGGGTTAGGTTTAGATTTGGGGTTAGGTTTAGATTTTAGGTTTAGATTTGGGGTTAGGTTTAGATTTTAGGTTTAGATTTGGGGTTAGGTTTAGATTTGGGGTTAGGTTTAGATTTTAGGTTTAGATTTGGGGTTAGGTTTAGATTTTAGGTTTAGATTTGGGGTTAGGTTTAGATTTGGGGTTAGGTTTAGATTTTAGGTTTAGATTTGGGGTTAGGTTTAGATTTGGGGTTAGGTTTAGATTTTAGGTTTAGATTTGGGGTTAGGTTTAGATTTTAGATTTAGATTTGGGGTTAGGTTTAGATTTTAGGTTTAGATTTTAGGTTTAGATTTGGAGTTAGGTTTAGATTTTAGGTTTAGATTTGGGGTTAGGTTTAGATTTGGGGTTAGGTTTAGATTTTAGGTTTAGATTTGGGGTTAGGTTTAGATTTTAGGTTTAGATTTGGGGTTAGGTTTAGATTTTAGGTTTAGATTTGGGGTTAGGTTTAGATTTTAGGTTTAGATTTGGGATTAGGTTTAGATTTGGGGTTAGGTTTAGATTTTAGGTTTAGATTTGGGGTTAGGTTTAGATTTTATGTTTAGATTTTAGGTTTAGATTTGGGGTTAGATTTAGATTTTAGATTTAGATTTGGGGTTAGGTTTAGATTTTAGGTTTATATTTTGGGTTAGGTTTAGATTTTTTGGTTTAGATTTGGGGTTAGGTTTAGATTTTAGGTTTAGATTTGGGGTTAGGTTTAGATTTGGGGTTAGGTTTAGATTTTAGGTTTAGATTTGGGATTAGGTTTAGATTTGGGGTTAGGTTTAGATTTTAGGTTTAGATTTTAGGTTTAGATTTGGGGTTAGGTTTAGATTTTAGGTTTAGATTTGGGGTTAGGTTTAGATTTTCGGTTTAGATTTGGGGTTAAGTTTAGATTTGCGGTTAGGTTTAGATTTGGGGTTAGGTTTAGATTTTAGGTTTAGATTTGGGGTTAGGTTTAGATTTGGGGTTAGGTTTAGATTTTAGATTTAGATTTGGGGTTAGGTTTAGATTTTAGGTTTAGATTTTAGGTTTAGATTTGGAGTTAGGTTTAGATTTTAGGTTTAGATTTGGGGTTAGGTTTAGATTTGGGGTTAGGTTTAGATTTTAGGTTTAGATTTGGGGTTAGGTTTAGATTTTAGGTTTAGATTTGGGGTTAGGTTTAGATTTTAGGTTTAGATTTGGGGTTAGGTTTAGATTTGGGGTTAGGTTGTATTTTAGGTTTAGATTTGGGGTTAGGTTTAGATTTTAGGTTTAGATTTGGGGTTAGGTTTAGATTTGGGGTTAGGTTTAGATTTTGTGTTTAGATTTGGGGTTAGGTTTAGATTTTAGGTTTAGATTTGGGGTTAGGTTTAGATTTTAGGTTTAGATTTGGGGTTAGGTTTAGATTTGGGGTTAGGTTTAGATTTTAGGTTTAGATTTGGGGTTAGGTTTAGATTTAAGGTTTAGATTTGGGGTTAGGTTTAGATTTGGGGTTAGGTTTAGATTTTAGGTTTAGATTTGGGGTTAGGTTTAGATTTTAGGTTTAGATTTGGGGTTAGGTTTAGATTTGGGGTTAGGTTTAGATTTTAGGTTTAGATTTGGGATTAGGTTTAGATTTGGGGTTAGGTTTAGATTTTAGGTTTAGATTTGGGGTTAGGTTTAGATTTTATGTTTAGATTTTAGGTTTAGATTTGGGGTTAGGTTTAGATTTTAGGTTTAGATTTGGGGTTAGGTTTAGATTTTAGGTTTAGATTTGGGGTTAGGTTTAGATTTGGGGTTAGGTTTAGATTTTAGGTTTAGATTTGGGGTTAGGTTTAGATTTGGGGTTAGGTTTAGATTTTAGGTTTAGATATGGGGTTAGGTTTAGATTTGGGGTTAGGTTTAGATTTTAGGTTTAGATTTGGGGTTAGGTTTAGATTTGGGGTTAGGTTTAGATTTTAGGTTTAGATTTGGGGTTAGGTTTAGATTTTAGGTTTAGATTTGGGGTTAGGTTTAGATTTGGGGTTAGGTTTAGATTTTATGTTTAGATTTGGGGTTAGGTTTAGATTTTAGGTTTAGATTTGGGGTTAGGTTTAGATTTTAGGTTTAGATTTGGGGTTAGGTTTAGATTTGGGGTTAGGTTTAGATTTTATGTTTAGATTTGGGGTTAGGTTTAGATTTTAGGTTTAGATTTGGGGTTAGGTTTAGATTTGGGGTTAGGTTTAGATTTTAGGTTTAGATTCGGGGTTAGGTTTAGATTTTAGGTTTAGATTTGGGGTTAGGTTTAGATTTTAGGTTTATATTTGGGGTAAGGTTTAGATTTGGGGTTAGGTTTAGATTTTAGGTTTAGATTTGGGGTTAGGTTTAGATTTGGGGTTAGGTTTAGATTTTAGGTTTAGATTTGGGGTTAGGTTTAGATTTTAGGTTTAGATTTGGGTTTAGGCTTAGATTTGGGGTTAGGTTTAGATTTTAGGTTTAGATTTGGGGTTAGGTTTAGATTTGGGGTTAGGTTTAGATTTTAGGTTTAGATTTGGGGTTAGGTTTAGATTTGGGGTTAGGTTTAGATTTTAGGTTTAGATTTGGGGTTAGGTTTAGATTTGGGGTTAGGTTTAGATTTTAGGTTTAGATTTGGGGTTAGGTTTAGATTTTAGGTTTAGATTTGGGGTTAGGTTTAGATTTGGGGTTAGGTTTAGATTTTAGGTTTAGATTTGGGGTTAGGTTTAGATTTGGGGTTAGGTTTAGATTTTAGGTTTAGATTTGGGGTTAGGTTTAGATTTTAGATTTATGTTTGGGGTTAGGTTTAGATTTTAGGTTTAGATTTTAGGTTTAGATTTTAGGTTTAGATTTGGGGTTAGGTTTAGATTTGGGGTTAGGTTTAGATTTTAGGTTTAGATTTGGGGTTAGGTTTAGATTTGGGGTTAGGTTTAGATTTTAGGTTTAGATTTGGGGTTAGGTTTAGATTTGGGGTTAGGTTTAGATTTTAGGTTTAGATTTGGGGTTAGGTTTAGATTTGGGTTTAGGTTTAGATTTTAGGTTTAGATTTGGGTTTAGGCTTAGATTTGGGGTTAGGTTTAGATTTTAGGTTTAGATTTGGGGTTAGGTTTAGATTTGGGGTTAGGTTTAGATTTTAGGTTTAGATTTGGGGTTAGGTTTAGATTTAAGGTTTAGATTTGGGGTTAGGTTTAGATTTGGGGTTAGGTTTAGATTTAAGGTTTAGATTTGGGGTTAGGTTTAGATTTGGGGTTAGGTTTAGATGTTAGGTTTAGATTTGGGGTTAGGTTTAGATTTGGGGTTAGGTTTAGATTTTAGGTTTAGATTTGGGGTTAGGTTTAGATTTTAGATTTAGATTTGGGGTTAGGTTTAGATTTTAGGTTTAGATTTTAGGTTTAGATTTGGGGTTAGGTTTAGATTTTAGGTTTAGATTTGGGGTTAGGTTTAGATTTTAGGTTTAGATTTGGGGTTAGGTTTAGATTTTAGGTTTAGATTTGGGGTTAGGTTTAGATTTTATGTTTAGATTTTAGGTTTAGATTTGGGGTTAGGTTTAGATTTTAGGTTTAGATTTGGGGTTAGGTTTAGATTTTAGGTTTAGATTTGGGGTTAGGTTTAGATTTGGGGTTAGGTTTAGATTTTAGATTTAGATTTGGGGTTAGGTTTAGATTTGGGGTTAGGTTTAGATTTTAGGTTTAGATTTGGGGTTAGGTTTAGATTTTAGGTTTAGATTTGGGGTTAGGTTTAGATTTGGGGTTAGGTTTAGATTTTAGGTTTAGATTTGGGGTTAGGTTTAGATTTGGGGTTAGGTTTAGATTTTAGGTTTAGATTTGGGGTTAGGTTTAGATTTTAGGTTTAGATTTGGGGTTAGGTTTAGATTTGGGGTTAGGTTTAGATTTTAGGTTTAGATTTGGGGTTAGGTTTAGATTTGGGGTTAGGTTTAGATTTTAGGTTTAGATTTGGGGTTAGGTTTAGATTTGGGGTTAGGTTTAGATTTTAGGTTTAGATTTGGGGTTAGGTTTAGATTTTAGGTTTAGATTTGGGGTTAGGTTTAGATTTGGGGTTAGGTTTAGATTTTAGGTTTAGATTTGGGGTTAGGTTTAGATTTGGGGTTAGGTTTAGATTTTAGGTTTAGATTTGGGGTTAGGTTTAGATTTGGGGTTAGGTTTAGATTTTAGGTTTAGATTTGGGGTTAGGTTTAGATTTGGGGTTAGGTTTAGATTTTAGGTTTAGATTTGGGTTTAGGCTTAGATTTGGGGTTAGGTTTAGATTTTAGGTTTAGATTTGGGGTTAGGTTTAGATTTGGGGTTAGGTTTAGATTTTAGGTTTAGATTTGGGGTTAGGTTTAGATTTTAGGTTTAGATTTGGGGTTAGGTTTAGATTTGGGGTTAGGTTTAGATTTTAGGTTTAGATTTGGGGTTAGGTTTAGATTTGGGGTTAGGTTTAGATTTTAGGTTTAGATTTGGGGTTAGGTTTAGATTTGGGGTTAGGTTTAGATTTTAGGTTTAGATTTGGGGTTAGGTTTAGATTTGGGGTTAGGTTTAGATTTTAGGTTTAGATTTGGGGTTAGGTTTAGATTTTAGATTTAGATTTGGGGTTAGGTTTAGATTTTAGGTTTAGATTTTAGGTTTAGATTTGGAGTTAGGTTTAGATTTTAGGTTTAGATTTGGGGTTAGGTTTACATTTGGGGTTAGGTTTAGATTTTAGGTTTAGATTTGGGGTTAGGTTTAGATTTGGGGTTAGGTTTAGATTTTAGGTTTAGATTTGGGGTTAGGTTTAGATTTGGGGTTAGGTTTAGATTTTAGGTTTAGATTTGGGGTTAGGTTTAGATTTGGGGTTAGGTTTAGATTTTAGGTTTAGATTTGGGTTTAGGCTTAGATTTGGGGTTAGGTTTAGATTTTAGGTTTAGATTTGGGGTTAGGTTTAGATTTGGGGTTAGGTTTAGATTTTAGGTTTAGATTTGGGGTTAGGTTTAGATTTTAGGTTTAGATTTGGGGTTAGGTTTAGATTTGGGGTTAGGTTTAGATTTTAGGTTTAGATTTGGGGTTAGGTTTAGATTTGGGGTTAGGTTTAGATTTTAGGTTTAGATTTGGGGTTAGGTTTAGATTTTAGATTTAGATTTGGGGTTAGGTTTAGATTTTAGGTTTAGATTTGGGGTTAGGTTTAGATTTGGGGTTAGGTTTAGATTTTCGGTTTAGATTTGGGGTTAGGTTTAGATTTTAGGTTTAGATTTGGGGTTAGGTTTAGATTTTAGGTTTAGATTTGGGGTTAGGCTTAGATTTGGGGTTAGGTTTAGATTTTAGGTTTAGATTTGGGGTTAGGTTTAGATTTGGGGTTAGGTTTAGATTTTAGGTTTAGATTTGGGGTTAGGTTTAGATTTTAGGTTTAGATTTGGGGTTAGGTTTAGATTTGGGGTTAGGTTTAGATTTTAGGTTTAGATTTGGGGTTAGGTTTAGATTTTAGGTTTAGATTTGGGGTTAGGTTTAGATTTGGGGTTAGGTTTAGATTTAAGGTTTAGATTTGGGGTTAGGTTTAGATTTGGGGTTAGGTTTAGATTTTAGGTTTAGATTTGGGGTTAGGTTTAGATTTTAGGTTTAGATTTGGGGTTAGGTTTAGATTTGGGGTTAGGTTTAGATTTTAGGTTTAGATTTGGGGTTAGGTTTAGATTTTAGATTTAGATTTGGGGTTAGGTTTAGATTTTAGGTTTAGATTTTAGGTTTAGATTTGGAGTTAGGTTTAGATTTTAGGTTTAGATTTGGGGTTAGGTTTAGATTTGGGGTTAGGTTTAGATTTTAGGTTTAGATTTGGGGTTAGGTTTAGATTTTAGGTTTAGATTTGGGGTTAGGTTTAGATTTGGGGTTAGGTTTAGATTTTAGGTTTAGATTTGGGATTAGGTTTAGATTTGGGGTTAGGTTTAGATTTTAGGTTTAGATTTGGGGTTAGGTTTAGATTTTATGTTTAGATTTTAGGTTTAGATTTGGGGTTAGGTTTAGATTTTAGGTTTAGATTTGGGGTTAGGTTTAGATTTTAGGTTTAGATTTGGGGTTAGGTTTAGATTTGGGGTTAGGTTTAGATTTTAGATTTAGATTTGGGGTTAGGTTTAGATTTGGGGTTAGGTTTAGATTTTAGGTTTAGATTTGGGGTTAGGTTTAGATTTGGGGTTAGGTTTAGATTTTAGGTTTAGATTTGGGGTTAGGTTTAGATTTGGGGTTAGGTTTAGATTTTAGGTTTAGATTTGGGGTTAGGTTTAGATTTTAGGTTTAGATTTGGGGTTAGGTTTAGATTTGGGGTTAGGTTTAGATTTTAGGTTTAGATTTGGGGTTAGGTTTAGATTTGGGGTTAGGTTTAGATTTTAGGTTTAGATTTGGGGTTAGGTTTAGATTTGGGGTTAGGTTTAGATTTTAGGTTTAGATTTGGGGTTAGGTTTAGATTTTAGGTTTAGATTTGGGGTTAGGTTTAGATTTGGGGTTAGGTTTAGATTTTAGGTTTAGATTTGGGGTTAGGTTTAGATTTGGGGTTAGGTTTAGATTTTAGGTTTAGATTTGGGGTTAGGTTTAGATTTTAGATTTATATTTGGGGTTAGGTTTAGATTTTAGGTTTAGATTTTAGGTTTAGATTTGGAGTTAGGTTTAGATTTTAGGTTTAGATTTGGGGTTAGGTTTAGATTTGGGGTTAGGTTTAGATTTTAGGTTTAGATTTGGGGTTAGGTTTAGATTTGGGGTTAGGTTTAGATTTTAGGTTTAGATTTGGGGTTAGGTTTAGATTTGGGGTTAGGTTTAGATTTTAGGTTTAGATTTGGGGTTAGGTTTAGATTTGGGGTTAGGTTTAGATTTTAGGTTTAGATTTGGGTTTAGGCTTAGATTTGGGGTTAGGTTTAGATTTTAGGTTTAGATCTGGGGTTAGGTTTAGATTTGGGGTTAGGTTTAGATTTTAGGTTTAGATTTGGGGTTAGGTTTAGATTTTAGGTTTAGATTTGGGGTTAGGTTTAGATTTGGGGTTAGGTTTAGATTTTAGGTTTAGATTTGGGGTTAGGTTTAGATTTGGGGTTAGGTTTAGATTTTAGGTTTAGATTTGGGGTTAGGTTTAGATTTTAGATTTAGATTTGGGGTTAGGTTTAGATTTTAGGTTTAGATTTTAGGTTTAGATTTGGGGTTAGGTTTAGATTTGGGGTTAGGTTTAGATTTTCGGTTTAGATTTGGGGTTAGGTTTAGATTTTAGGTTTAGATTTGGGGTTAGGTTTAGATTTTAGGTTTAGATTTGGGGTTAGGTTTAGATTTGGGGTTAGGTTTAGATTTTAGGTTTAGATTTGGGATTAGGTTTAGATTTGGGGTTAGGTTTAGATTTTAGGTTTAGATTTGGGGTTAGGTTTAGATTTTATGTTTAGATTTTAGGTTTAGATTTGGGGTTAGGTTTAGATTTTAGGTTTAGATTTGGGGTTAGGTTTAGATTTTAGGTTTAGATTTGGGGTTAGGTTTAGATTTGGGGTTAGGTTTAGATTTTAGGTTTAGATTTGGGGTTAGGTTTAGATTTGGGGTTAGGTTTAGATTTTAGGTTTAGATTTGGGGTTAGGTTTAGATTTTAGGTTTAGATTTGGGGTTAGGTTTAGATTTGGTGTTAGGTTTAGATTTCAGGTTTAGATTTGGGGTTAGGTTTAGATTTGGGGTTAGGTTTAGATTTTAGGTTTAGATTTGGGGTTAGGTTTAGATTTTAGGTTTAGATTTGGGGTTAGGTTTAGATTTGGGGTTAGGTTTAGATTTTAGGTTTAGATTTGGGGTTAGGTTTAGATTTGGGGTTAGGTTTAGATTTTAGGTTTAGATTTGGGGTTAGGTTTAGATTTTAGATTTAGATTTGGGGTTAGGTTTAGATTTTAGGTTTAGATTTTAGGTTTAGATTTGGAGTTAGGTTTAGATTTTAGGTTTAGATTTGGGGTTAGGTTTAGATTTGGGGTTAGGTTTAGATTTTAGGTTTAGATTTGGGGTTAGGTTTAGATTTTAGGTTTAGATTTGGGGTTAGGTTTAGATTTGGGGTTAGGTTTAGATTTTAGGTTTAGATTTGGGATTAGGTTTAGATTTGGGGTTAGGTTTAGATTTTAGGTTTAGATTTGGGGTTAGGTTTAGATTTTATGTTTAGATTTTAGGTTTAGATTTGGGGTTAGGTTTAGATTTTAGGTTTAGATTTGGGGTTAGGTTTAGATTTTAGGTTTAGATTTGGGGTTAGGTTTAGATTTGGGGTTAGGTTTAGATTTTAGATTTAGATTTGGGGTTAGGTTTAGATTTGGGGTTAGGTTTAGATTTTAGGTTTAGATTTGGGGTTAGGTTTAGATTTTAGGTTTAGATTTGGGGTTAGGTTTAGATTTGGGGTTAGGTTTAGATTTTAGGTTTAGATTTGGGGTTAGGTTTAGATTTGGGGTTAGGTTTAGATTTTAGGTTTAGATTTGGGGTTAGGTTTAGATTTTAGGTTTAGATTTGGGGTTAGGTTTAGATTTGGGGTTAGGTTTAGATTTTAGGTTTAGATTTGGGGTTAGGTTTAGATTTGGGGTTAGGTTTAGATTTTAGGTTTAGATTTGGGGTTAGGTTTAGATTTGGGGTTAGGTTTAGATTTTAGGTTTAGATTTGGGGTTAGGTTTAGATTTTAGGTTTAGATTTGGGGTTAGGTTTAGATTTGGGGTTAGGTTTAGATTTTAGGTTTAGATTTGGGGTTAGGTTTAGATTTGGGGTTAGGTTTAGATTTTAGGTTTAGATTTGGGGTTAGGTTTAGATTTTAGATTTATATTTGGGGTTAGGTTTAGATTTTAGGTTTAGATTTTAGGTTTAGATTTGGAGTTAGGTTTAGATTTTAGGTTTAGATTTGGGGTTAGGTTTAGATTTGGGGTTAGGTTTAGATTTTAGGTTTAGATTTGGGGTTAGGTTTAGATTTTAGGTTTAGATTTGGGGTTAGGTTTAGATTTGGGGTTAGGTTTAGATTTTAGTTTCAGATTTCGGGTTAGGTTTAGATTTTAGGTTCAGATTTGGGGTTAGGTTTAGATTTTAGGTTTATATTTGGGGTTAGGTTTAGATTTTAGGTTTAGATTTGGGGTTTAGATTTGGGGTTAGGTTTAGATTTGGGGTTTAGATTTGGGGTTAGGTTTAGATTTTAGGTTTAAATTTGGGGTTAGGTTTAGATTTGGGGTTAGGTTTAGATTTTAGGTTTAGATTTGGGGTTAGGTTTAGATTTTTGGTTTAGATTTGAGGTTAGGTTTAGATTTTAGGTTTAGATTTAAGGCTAGGTTTAGATTTGGGGTTAGGTTTAGATTTTAGGTTTAGATTTGGGGTTAGGTTTAGATTTAGGGTTAGATTTGGGGTTAGGTTTAGATTTGGGGTTAGGTTTAGATTTTAGGTTTAGATTTGGGGTTAGGTTTAGATTTTAGGTTTAGATTTGGGGTCAGGTTTAGATTTGGGGTTAGGTTTAGATTTTAGGTTTAGATTTGGGGTTAGGTTTAGATTTGGGGTTAGGTTTAGATTTGGGGTTAGGTTTAGATTTTAGGTTTAGTTTTGGGGTTAGGTTTAGATTTTAGGTTTAGATTTGGGGTTAGGTTTAGATTTGGGGTTAGGTTTAGATTTTAGGTTTAGATTTGGGGTTAGGTTTAGATTTTGTGTTTAGATTTGGGGTTAGGTTTAGATTTGGGGTTAGGTTTAGATTTTAGGTTTAGATTTGGGGTTAGGTTTAGATTTTAGGTTTAGATTTGGGGTTAGGTTTAGATTTGGGGTTAGGTTTAGATTTTAGGTTTAGATTTGGGGTTAGGTTTAGATTTTAGGTTTAGATTTGGGGTTAGGTTTAGATTTTAGGTTTAGATTTGGGGTTAGGTTTAGATTTTAGGTTTAGATTTGGGGTTAGGTTTAGATTTGGGGTTAGGTTTAGATTTTAGGTTTAGATTTGGGGTTAGGTTTAGATTTTAGGTTTAGATTTGGGGTTAGGTTTAGATTTGGGGCTTGGTTTAGATTTTAGGTTTAGATTTGGGGTTAGGTTTAGATTTTAGGTTTAGATTTGGGGTTAGGTTTAGATTTGGTGTTAGGTTTAGATTTCAGGTTTAGATTTGGGGTTAGGTTTAGATTTGGGGTTAGGTTTAGATTTTAGGTTTAGATTTGGGGTTAGGTTTAGATTTTAGGTTTAGATTTGGGGTTAGGTTTAGATTTGGGGTTAGGTTTAGATTTTAGGTTTAGATTTGGGGTTACGTTTAGATTTGGGGTTAGGTTTAGATTTTAGGTTTAGATTTGGGGTTAGGTTTAGATTTTAGGTTTAGATTTGGGGTTAGGTTTAGATTTGGGGTTAGGTTTAGATTTTAGGTTTAGATTTGGGGTTAGGTTTAGATTTTAGGTTTAGATTTGGGGTTAGGTTTAGATTTGGGGTTAGGTTTAGATTTTAGGTTTAGATTTGGGGTTAGGTTTAGATTTTAGGTTTAGATTTGGGGTTAGGTTTAGATTTTAGGTTTCGATTTGGGGTTAGGTTTAGATTTAAGGTTAGGTTTAGATTTTAGGTTTAGATTTGGGGTTAGGTTTAGATTTTAGGTTCAGATTTCGGGTTAGGTTTAGATTTTAGGTTCAGATTTGGGGTTAGGTTTAGATTTTAGGTTTAGATTTGGGGTTAGGTTTAGATTTTAGGTTTAGATTTGGGGTTTAGATTTGGGTTTAGGTTTAGATTTTAGGTTTAGATTTGGAGTTAGGTTTAGATTTTAGGTTTAGATTTGGGGTTAGGTTTAGATTTGGGGTTAGGTTTAGATTTTAGGTTTAGATTTGGGGTTAGATTTGGGGTTAGGTTTAGATTTTAGGTTTAGATTTAGGGTTAGGTTTAGATTTGGGGTTAGGTTTAGATTTCAGGTTTAGATTTGGGGTTAGGTTTAGATTTTAGGTTTAGATTTGGGGTTAGGTTTAGATTTGGGGTTAGGTTTAGATTTTAGGTTTAGATTTGGGGTTAGGTTTAGATTTTAGGTTTAGATTTGGGGTTAGGTTTAGATTTTAGGTTCAGATTTGGGGTTAGGTTTAGATTTTAGGTTTAGATTTGGGGTTAGGTTTAGATTTGGGGTTAGGTTTAGATTTTAGGTTTAGATTTGGGGTTAGGTTTAGATTTGGGGTTAGGTTTAGATTTTAGGATTAGATTTGGGGTTAGGTTTAGATTTGGGGTTAGGTTTAGATTTTAGGTTTAGATTTGGGGTTAGGTTTAGATTTTAGGTTTAGATTTGGGTTTAGGTTTAGATTTGGTGTTAGGTTTAGATTTTAGGTTTAGATTTGGGGTTAGGTTTAAATTTGGGGTTAGGTTTAGATTTTAGGTTTAGATTTGGGGTTAGGTTTAGATTTGGGGTTAGGTTTAGATTTTAGGTTTAGATTTGGGGTTAGGTTTAGATTTTAGGTTTAGATTTGGGGTTAGGTTTAGATTTGGGGTTTAGATTTGGGGTTAGGTTTAGATTTTAGGTTTAGATTTGGGGTTAGGTTTAGATTTGGGGTTAGATTTGGGGTTAGGTTTAGATTTGGGGTTAGGTTTAGATTTTAGTTTTAGATTTGGGGTTAGGTTTAGATTTTAGGTTTAGATTTGGGGTTAGGTTTAGATTTGGGGTTAGGTTTAGATTTTAGGTTTAGATTTGGGGTTAGGTTTAGATTTTAGGTTTAGATTTGGGGTTAGGTTTAGATTTTAGGTTTAGATTTGGGGTTAGGTTTAGATTTGGGGTTAGGTTTAGATTTTAGGTTTAGATTTGGGGTTAGGTTTAGATTTTAGGTTTAGATTTGGGGTTAGGTTTAGATTTGGGGTTAGGTTTAGATTTTAGGTTCAGATTTGGGGTTAGATTTAGATTTTAGGTTCAGATTTCGGGTTAGGTTCAGATTTTAGGTTCAGATTTGGGGTTAGGTTTAGATTTTAGGTTTAGATTTGGGGTTAGGTTTAGATTTTAGGTTTAGATTTGGGGTTTAGATTTGGGGTTAGGTTTAGATTTGGGGTTTAGATTTGGGGTTAGGTTTAGATTTTAGGTTTAGATTTGGGGTTAGGTTTAGATTTTTGGTTTAGATTTGGGGTTAGGTTTAGATTTGGGGTTAGGTTTAGATTTTAGGATTAGATTTGGGGTTAGGTTTAGATTTTTGGTTTAGATTTGGGGTTAGGTTTAGATTTGGGGTTAGGTTTAGATTTTAGGATTAGATTTGGGGTTAGGTTTAGATTTTTGGTTTAGATTTCGGGTTAGGTTTAGATTTTAGGTTTAGATTTGGGGCTAGGTTTAGATTTGGGGTTAGGTTTAGATTTTAGGTTTAGATTTGGGGTTAGGTTTAGATTTAGGGTTAGATTTGGAGTTAGGTTTAGATTTGGGGTTAGGTTTAGATTTTTGGTTTAGATTTGGGGTTAGGTTTAGATTTTAGGTTTAGATTTGGGGTTAGGTTTAGATTTGGGGTTAGGTTTAGATTTTAGGTTTAGATTTGGAGTTAGGTTTAGATTTTAGGTTTAGATTTGGGGTTAGGTTTAGATTTGGGGTTAGGTTTAGATTTGGGGTTAGCTTTAGATTTTAGGTTTAGATTTGGGGTTAGGTTTAGATTTTAGGTTTAGATTTGGGGTTAGGTTTAGATTGGGGGTTAGGTTTAGATTTTAGGTTTAGATTTGGGGTTAGGTTTAGATTTGGGGTTAGGTTTAGATTTTAGGTTTAGATTTGGGGTTAGGTTTAGATTTGGGGTTTAGATTTGCGGTTAGGTTTAGATTTTAGGTTTAGATTTGGGGTTAGGTTTAGATTTTAGGTTCAGATTTCGGGTTAGGTTTAGATTTTAGGTTCACATTTGGGGTTAGGTTTAGATTTTAGGTTTAGATTTGTGGTTAGGTTTAGATTTTAGGTTTAGATTTGGGGTTAGGTTTAGATTTGGGGTTAGGTTTAGATTTTAGGTTTAGATTTGGGGTTAGGTTTAGATTTTAGGTTCAGATTTCGGGATAGGTTCAGATTTTAGGTTCAGACTTGGGGTTAGGTTTATATTTTAGGTTTAGATTTGGGGTTAGGTTTAGATTTTAGGTTTAGATTTGGGGTTTAGATTTGGGGTTAGGTTTAGATTTGGGGTTTAGATTTGGGGTTAGGTTTAGATTTTAGGTTTAGATTTGGGGTTAGGTTTAGATTTGGGGTTAGGTTTAGATTTTTGGTTTAGATTTGGGGTTAGGTTTAGATTTTAGGTTTAGATTTGGGGCTAGGTTTAGATTTGGGGTTACGTTTAGATTTTAGGTTTAGATTTGGGGTTAGGATTAGATTTTAGGTTTAGATTTGGAGTTAGGTTTAGATTTGGGGTTAGGTTTAGATTTTAGGTTTAGATTTGGGGTTAGGTTTAGATTTTAGGTTTAGATTTGGGGTTAGGTTTAGATTTGGGGTTAGGTTTAGATTTTAGGTTTAGATTTGGGGTTAGGTTTGATTTGGTGTTAGGTTTAGATTTTAGGTCTAGATTTGGGGTAGGTTTAGATTTTCGGTTTAGATTTGGGGTTAGGTTTAGATTTTAGGTTAAGATTTGGGGTTAGGTTTAGATTTGGGCTTAGGTTTAGATTTTAGGTTTAGATTTGGGGTTAGGTTTAGATTTGGGGTTAGGTTTAGATTTTAGGTTTAGATTTGGGGTTAGGTTTAGATTTGGGGTTTAGATTTGGGGTTAGGTTTAGATTTTAGGTTTAGATTTGAGGTTAGGTTTAGATTTGGGGTTAGGTTTAGATTTTAGGTTTAGATTTGGGGTTAGGTTTAGATTTTAGGTTTAGATTTGGGGTTAGGTTTAGATTTTTGGTTTAGATTTGGGGTTAGGTTTAGATTTGGGGTTAGGTTTAGATTTTAGGATTAGATTTGGGGTTAGGTTTAGATTTTTGGTTTAGATTTCGGGTTAGGTTTAGATTTTAGGTTTAGATTTGGGGCTAGGTTTAGATTTGGGGTTAGGTTTAGATTTTAGGTTTAGATTTGGGGTTAGGTTTAGATTTAGGGTTAGATTTGGAGTTAGGTTTAGATTTGGGGTTAGGTTTAGATTTTTGGTTTAGATTTGGGGTTAGGTTTAGATTTTAGGTTTAGATTTGGGGTTAGGTTTAGATTTGGGGTTAGGTTTAGATTTTAGGTTTAGATTTGGGGTTAGGTTTAGATTTTAGGTTTAGATTTGGGGTTAGGTTTAGATTTGGGGTTAGGTTTAGATTTTAGGTTTAGATTTGGGGTTAGGTTTAGATTTGGGGTTAGGTTTAGATTTTAGGTTTAGATTTGGGGTTAGGTTTAGATTTTAGGTTTAGATTTGGGGTTAGGTTTAGATTTTAGGTTTAGATTTGGGGTTAGGTTTAGATTTAGGTTTAGATTTGGGGTTAGGTTTAGATTTGGGGTTAGGTTTAGATTTTAGGTTTAGATTTGGGGTTAGGTTTAGATTTTAGGTTAAGATTTGGGTTTAGGTTTAGATTTTAGGTTTAGATTTGGGGTTAGGTTTAGATTTTAGGTTTAGATTTGGGGTTAGGTTTAGATTTGGGGTTAGGTTTAGATTTTAGGTTTAGATTTGGGGTTAGGTTTAGATTTGGGGTTTAGATTTGGGGTTAGGTTTAGATTTTAAGTTTAGATTTGGGGTTAGGTTTAGATTTGCGGTTAGGTTTAGATTTTAGGTTTAGATTTGGGGTTAGGTTTAGATTTTAGGTTCAGATTTCGGGTTAGGTTTAGATTTTAGGTTCACATTTGGGGTTAGGTTTAGATTTTAGGTTTAGATTTGTGGTTAGGTTTAGATTTTAGGTTTAGATTTGGGGTTAGGTTTAGATTTGGGGTTAGGTTTAGATTTTAGGTTTAGATTTGGGGTTAGGTTTAGATTTTAGGTTCAGATTTCGGGATAGGTTCAGATTTTAGGTTCAGATTTGGGGTTAGGTTTAGATTTTAGGTTTAGATTTGGGGTTAGGTTTAGATTTTAGGTTTAGATTTGGGGTTTAGATTTGGGGTTAGGTTTAGATTTTTGGTTTAGATTTGGGGTTAGGTTTAGATTTTAGGTTTAGATTTGGGGCTAGGTTTAGATTTGGGGTTAGGTTTAGATTTTAGGTTTAGATTTGGGGTTAGGTTTAGATTTGGGGTTAGGTTTAGATTTTAGGTTTAGATTTGGGGTTAGGTTTAGATTTGGGGTTTAGATTTGGGGTTAGGTTTAGATTTTAAGTTTAGATTTGGGGTTAGGTTTAGATTTGCGGTTAGGTTTAGATTTTAGGTTTAGATTTGGGGTTAGGTTTAGATTTTAGGTTCAGATTTCGGGTTAGTTTTAGATTTTAGGTTCACATTTGGAGTTAGGTTTAGATTTTAGGTTTAGATTTGTGGTTAGGTTTAGATTTTAGGTTTAGATTTGGGGTTAGGTTTAGATTTGGGGTTAGGTTTAGATTTTAGGTTTAGATTTGGGGTTAGGTTTAGATTTTAGGTTCAGATTTCGGGATAGGTTCAGATTTTAGGTTCAGATTTGGGGTTAGGTTTATATTTTAGGTTTAGATTTGGGGTTAGGTTTAGATTTTAGGTTTAGATTTGGGGTTTAGATTTGGGGTTAGGTTTAGATTTGGGGTTTAGATTTGGGGTTAGGTTTAGATTTTAGGTTTAGATTTGGGGTTAGGTTTAGATTTGGGGTTAGGTTTAGATTTTTGGTTTAGATTTGGGGTTAGGTTTAGATTTTAGGTTTAGATTTGGGGCTAGGTTTAGATTTGGGGTTAGGTTTAGATTTTAGGTTTAGATTTGGGGTTAGGATTAGATTTTAGGTTTAGATTTGGAGTTAGGTTTAGATTTGGGGTTAGGTTTAGATTTTAGGTTTAGATTTGGGGTTAGGTTTAGATTTTAGGTTTAGATTTGGGGTTAGGTTTAGATTTGGGGTTAGGTTTAGATTTTAGGTTTAGATTTGGGGTTAGGTTTAGATTTTAGGTTTAGATTTGGGGTTAGGTTTAGATTTGGGGTTAGGTTTAGATTTTAGGTTTAGATTTGGGGTTAGGTTTAGATTTGGGGTTTAGATTTCGGGTTAGGTTTAGATTTTAAGTTTAGATTTGGGGTTAGGTTTAGATTTGCGGTTAGGTTTAGATTTTAGGTTTAGATTTGGGGTTAGGTTTAGATTTTAGGTTCAGATTTCGGGTTAGGTTTAGATTTTAGGTTCACATTTGGGGTTAGGTTTAGATTTTAGGTTTAGATTTGTGGTTAGGTTTAGATTTTAGGTTTAGATTTGGGGTTAGGTTTAGATTTGGGGTTAGGTTTAGATTTTAGGTTTAGATTTGGGGTTAGGTTTAGATTTTAGGTTCAGATTTCGGGATAGGTTCAGATTTTAGGTTCAGATTTGGGGTTAGGTTTAGATTTTAGGTTTAGATTTGGGGTTAGGTTTAGATTTTAGGTTTAGATTTGGGGTTTAGATTTGGGGTTAGGTTTAGATTTTTGGTTTAGATTTGGGGTTAGGTTTAGATTTTAGGTTTAGATTTGGGGCTAGGTTTAGATTTGGGGTTAGGTTTAGATTTTAGGTTTAGATTTGGGGTTAGGTTTAGATTTGGGGTTAGGTTTAGATTTTAGGTTTAGATTTGGGGTTAGGTTTAGATTTGGGGTTTAGATTTGGGGTTAGGTTTAGATTTTAAGTTTAGATTTGGGGTTAGGTTTAGATTTGCGGTTAGGTTTAGATTTTAGGTTTAGATTTGGGGTTAGGTTTAGATTTTAGGTTCAGATTTCGGGTTAGTTTTAGATTTTAGGTTCACATTTGGAGTTAGGTTTAGATTTTAGGTTTAGATTTGTGGTTAGGTTTAGATTTTAGGTTTAGATTTGGGGTTAGGTTTAGATTTGGGGTTAGGTTTAGATTTTAGGTTTAGATTTGGGGTTAGGTTTAGATTTTAGGTTCAGATTTCGGGATAGGTTCAGATTTTAGGTTCAGATTTGGGGTTAGGTTTATATTTTAGGTTTAGATTTGGGGTTACGTTTAGATTTTAGGTTTAGATTTGGGGTTTAGATTTGGGGTTAGGTTTAGATTTGGGGTTTAGATTTGGGGTTAGGTTTAGATTTTAGGTTTAGATTTGGGGTTAGGTTTAGATTTGGGGTTAGGTTTAGATTTTTGGTTTAGATTTGGGATTAGGTTTAGATTTTAGGTTTAGATTTGGGGCTAGGTTTAGATTTGGGGTTAGGTTTAGATTTTAGGTTTAGATTTGGGGTTAGGATTAGATTTTAGGTTTAGATTTGGAGTTAGGTTTAGATTTGGGGTTAGGTTTAGATTTTAGGTTTAGATTTGGGGTTAGGTTTAGATTTTAGGTTTAGATTTGGGGTTAGGTTTAGATTTGGGGTTAGGTTTAGATTTTAGGTTTAGATTTGGGGTTAGGTTTAGATTTGGGGTTAGGTTTAGATTTTAGGTTTAGATTTGGGGTTAGGTTTGATTTGGTGTTAGGTTTAGATTTTAGGTCTAGATTTGGGGTAGGTTTAGATTTTCGGTTTAGATTTGGGGTTAGGTTTAGATTTTAGGTTAAGATTTGGGGTTAGGTTTAGATTTGGGCTTAGGTTTAGATTTTAGGTTTAGATTTGGGGTTAGGTTTAGATTTGGGGTTAGGTTTAGATTTTAGGTTTAGATTTGGGGTTAGGTTTAGATTTGGGGTTTAGATTTGGGGTTAGGTTTAGATTTTAGGTTTAGATTTGGGGTTAGGTTTAGATTTGGGGTTAGGTTTAGATTTTAGGTTTAGATTTGGGGTTAGGTTTAGATTTTAGGTTTAGATTTGGGGTTAGGTTTAGATTTGGGGTTAGGTTTAGATTTTAGGATTAGATTTGGGGTTAGGTTTAGATTTTTGGTTTAGATTTCGGGTTAGGTTTAGATTTTAGGTTTAGATTTGGGGCTAGGTTTAGATTTGGGGTTAGGTTTAGATTTTAGGTTTAGATTTGGGGTTAGGTTTAGATTTAGGGTTAGATTTGGAGTTAGGTTTAGATTTGGGGTTAGGTTTAGATTTTTGGTTTAGATTTGGGGTTAGGTTTAGATTTTAGGTTTAGATTTGGGGTTAGGTTTAGATTTGGGGTTAGGTTTAGATTTTAGGTTTAGATTTGGGGTTAGGTTTAGATTTTAGGTTTAGATTTGGGGTTAGGTTTAGATTTGGGGTTAGGTTTAGATTTGGGGTTAGGTTTAGATTTTAGGTTTAGATTTGGGGTTAGGTTTAGATTTGGGGTTAGGTTTAGATTTTAGGTTTAGATTTGGGGTTAGGTTTAGATTTTAGGTTTAGATTTGGGGTTAGGTTTAGATTTGGGGTTAGGTTTAGATTTTAGGTTTAGATTTGGGGTTAGGTTTAGATTTAGGTTTAGATTTGGGGTTAGGTTTAGATTTGGGGTTAGGTTTAGATTTTAGGTTTAGATTTGGGGTTAGGTTTAGATTTTAGGTTAAGATTTGGGTTTAGGTTTAGATTTTAGGTTTAGATTTGGGGTTAGGTTTAGATTTTAGGTTTAGATTTGGGGTTAGGTTTACATTTGGGGTTAGGTTTAGATTTTAGGTTTAGATTTGGGGTTAGGTTTAGATTTGGGGTTTAGATTTGGGGTTAGGTTTAGATTTTAAGTTTAGATTTGGGGTTAGGTTTAGATTTGCGGTTAGGTTTAGATTTTAGGTTTAGATTTGGGGTTAGGTTTAGATTTTAGGTTCAGATTTCGGGTTAGGTTTAGATTTTAGGTTCACATTTGGGGTTAGGTTTAGATTTTAGGTTCACATTTGGGGTTAGGTTTAGATTTTAGGTTTAGATTTGTGGTTAGGTTTAGATTTTAGGTTTAGATTTGGGGTTAGGTTTAGATTTGGGGTTAGGTTTAGATTTTAGGTTTAGATTTGGGGTTAGGTTTAGATTTTAGGTTTAGATTTGGGGTTAGGTTTAGATTTGGGGTTAGGTTTAGATTTTAGGTTTAGATTTGGGGTTAGGTTTAGATTTTAGGTTCAGATTTCGGGTTAGTTTTAGATTTTAGGTTCACATTTGGAGTTAGGTTTAGATTTTAGGTTTAGATTTGTGGTTAGGTTTAGATTTTAGGTTTAGATTTGGGGTTAGGTTTAGATTTGGGGTTAGGTTTAGATTTTAGGTTTAGATTTGGGGTTAGGTTTAGATTTTAGGTTCAGATTTCGGGATAGGTTCAGATTTTAGGTTCAGATTTGGGGTTAGGTTTATATTTTAGGTTTAGATTTGGGGTTAGGTTTAGATTTTAGGTTTAGATTTGGGGTTTAGATTTGGGGTTAGGTTTAGATTTGGGGTTTAGATTTGGGGTTAGGTTTAGATTTTAGGTTTAGATTTGGGGTTAGGTTTAGATTTGGGGTTAGGTTTAGATTTTTGGTTTAGATTTGGGATTAGGTTTAGATTTTAGGTTTAGATTTGGGGCTAGGTTTAGATTTGGGGTTAGGTTTAGATTTTAGGTTTAGATTTGGGGTTAGGATTAGATTTTAGGTTTAGATTTGGAGTTAGGTTTAGATCTGGGGTTAGGTTTAGATTTTAGGTTTAGATTTGGGGTTAGGTTTAGATTTTAGGTTTAGATTTGGGGTTAGGTTTAGATTTGGGGTTAGGTTTAGATTTTAGGTTTAGATTTGGGGTTAGGTTTAGATTTTAGGTTTAGATTTGGGGTTAGGTTTGATTTGGTGTTAGGTTTAGATTTTAGGTCTAGATTTGGGGTAGGTTTAGATTTTCGGTTTAGATTTGGGGTTAGGTTTAGATTTTAGGTTAAGATTTGGGGTTAGGTTTAGATTTGGGCTTAGGTTTAGATTTTAGGTTTAGATTTGGGGTTAGGTTTAGATTTGGGGTTAGGTTCAGATTGTAGGTTTAGATTTGGGGTTAGGTTTAGATTTGGGGTTTAGATTTGGGGTTAGGTTTAGATTTTAGGTTTAGATTTGGGGTTAGGTTTAGATTTGGGGTTAGGTTTAGATTTTAGGTTTAGATTTGGGGTTAGGTTTAGATTTTTGGTTTAGATTTGGGGTTAGGTTTAGATTTGGGGTTAGGTTTAGATTTTAGGATTAGATTTGGGGTTAGGTTTAGATTTTTGGTTTAGATTTCGGGTTAGGTTTAGATTTTAGGTTTAGATTTGGGGCTAGGTTTAGATTTGGGGTTAGGTTTAGATTTTAGGTTTAGATTTGGGGTTAGGTTTAGATTTAGGGTTAGATTTGGAGTTAGGTTTAGATTTGGGGTTAGGTTTAGATTTTTGGTTTAGATTTGGGGTTAGGTTTAGATTTTAGGTTTAGATTTGGGGTTAGGTTTAGATTTTAGGTTTAGATTTGGGGTTAGGTTTAGATTTGGGGTTAGGTTTAGATTTGGGGTTAGGTTTAGATTTTAGGTTTAGATTTGGGGTTAGGTTTAGATTTGGGGTTAGGTTTAGATTTTAGGTTTAGATTTGGGGTTAGGTTTAGATTTTAGGTTTAGATTTGGGGTTAGGTTTAGATTTGGGGTTAGGTTTAGATTTTAGGTTTAGATTTGGGGTTAGGTTTAGATTTAGGTTTAGATTTGGGGTTAGGTTTAGATTTGGGGTTAGGTTTAGATTTTAGGTTTAGATTTGGGGTTAGGTTTAGATTTTAGGTTAAGATTTGGGTTTAGGTTTAGATTTTAGGTTTAGATTTGGGGTTAGGTTTAGATTTTAGGTTTAGATTTGGGGTTAGGTTTACATTTGGGGTTAGGTTTAGATTTTAGGTTTAGATTTGGGGTTAGGTTTAGATTTGGGGTTTAGATTTGGGGTTAGGTTTAGATTTTAAGTTTAGATTTGGGGTTAGGTTTAGATTTGCGGTTAGGTTTAGATTTTAGGTTTAGATTTGGGGTTAGGTTTAGATTTTAGGTTCAGATTTCGGGTTAGGTTTAGATTTTAGGTTCACATTTGGGGTTAGGTTTAGATTTTAGGTTCACATTTGGGGTTAGGTTTAGATTTTAGGTTTAGATTTGTGGTTAGGTTTAGATTTTAGGTTTAGATTTGGGGTTAGGTTTAGATTTGGGGTTAGGTTTAGATTTTAGGTTTAGATTTGGGGTTAGGTTTAGATTTTAGGTTCAGATTTCGGGATAGGTTCAGATTTTAGGTTCAGATTTGGGGTTAGGTTTAGATTTTAGGTTTAGATTTGGGGTTAGGTTTAGATTTTAGGTTTAGATTTGGGGTTTAGATTTGGGGTTAGGTTTAGATTTTTGGTTTAGATTTGGGGTTAGGTTTAGATTTTAGGTTTAGATTTGGGGCTAGGTTTAGATTTGGGGTTAGGTTTAGATTTTAGGTTTAGATTTGGGGTTAGGTTTAGATTTGGGGTTAGGTTTAGATTTTAGGTTTAGATTTGGGGTTAGGTTTAGATTTTAGGTTTAGATTTGGGATTAGGTTTAGATTTGGGGTTTAGATTTGGGGTTAGTTTTAGATTTTAAGTTTAGATTTGGGGTTAGGTTTAGATTTGCGGTTAGGTTTAGATTTTAGGTTTAGATTTGGGGTTAGGTTTAGATTTTAGGTTCAGATTTCGGGTTAGTTTTAGATTTTAGGTTCACATTTGGAGTTAGGTTTAGATTTTAGGTTTAGATTTGTGGTTAGGTTTAGATTTTAGGTTTAGATTTGGGGTTAGGTTTAGATTTGGGGTTAGGTTTAGATTTTAGGTTTAGATTTGGGGTTAGGTTTAGATTTTAGGTTCAGATTTCGGGATAGGTTCAGATTTTAGGTTCAGATTTGGGGTTAGGTTTATATTTTAGGTTTAGATTTGGGGTTAGGTTTAGATTTTAGGTTTAGATTTGGGGTTTAGATTTGGGGTTAGGTTTAGATTTGGGGTTTAGATTTGGGGTTAGGTTTAGATTTTAGGTTTAGATTTGGGGTTAGGTTTAGATTTGGGGTTAGGTTTAGATTTTTGGTTTAGATTTGGGGTTAGGTTTAGATTTTAGGTTTAGATTTGGGGCTAGGTTTAGATTTGGGGTTAGGTTTAGATTTTAGGTTTAGATTTGGGGTTAGGATTAGATTTTAGGTTTAGATTTGGAGTTAGGTTTAGATTTGGGGTTAGGTTTAGATTTTAGGTTTAGATTTGGGGTTAGGTTTAGATTTTAGGTTTAGATTTGGGGTTAGGTTTAGATTTGGGGTTAGGTTTAGATTTTAGGTTTAGATTTGGGGTTAGGTTTAGATTTGGGGTTAGGTTTAGATTTTAGGTTTAGATTTGGGGTTAGGTTTAGATTTTAGGTTTAGATTTTAGGTTTAGATTTTAGGTTTAGATTTGGGGTTAGGTTTAGATTTTAGGTTTAGATTTGGGGTTAGGTTTAGATTTGGGGTTAGGTTTAGATTTTAGGTTTAGATTTGGGGTTAGGTTTAGATTTTAGGTTTAGATTTGGGGTTAGGTTTGATTTGGTGTTAGGTTTAGATTTTAGGTCTAGATTTGGGGTAGGTTTAGATTTGGGGTTAGGTTTAGATTTTAGGTTTAGATTTGGGGTTAGGTTTAGATTTTCGATTTAGATTTGGGGTTAGGTTTAGATTTTAGGTTAAGATTTGGGGTTAGGTTTAGATTTGGGCTTAGGTTTAGATTTTAGGTTTAGATTTGGGGTTAGGTTTAGATTTGGGGTTAGGTTTAGATTTTAGGTTTAGATTTGGGGTTAGGTTTAGATTTGGGGTTAGGTTTAGATTTTAGGTTTAGATTTGGGGTTAGGTTTAGATTTGGGGTTAGGTTTAGATTTTAGGTTTAGATTTGGGGTTAGGTTTAGATTTTAGGTTCAGATTTCGGGTTAGGTTTAGATTTTAGGTTCAGATTTCGGGTTAGGTTTAGATTTTAGGTTTAGATTTGGGGTTAGGTTTAGATTTGGGGTTAGGTTTAGATTTTAGGTTTAGATTTGGGGTTAGGTTTAGATTTTAGGTTTAGATTTGGGGTTAGGTTTAGATTTTAGGTTTAGATTTGCGGTTAGGTTTAGATTTGGGGTTAGGTTTAGATTTTAGGTTTAGATTTGGGGTTAGTTTTAGATTTTAGGTTTAGATTTGGGGATAGGTTTAGATTTGGGGTTAGGTTTACATTTTAGGTTTAGATTTGGGGTTAGGTTTAGATTTGGGGTTAGGTTTAGATTTTCGGTTTAGATTTGGGGTTAGGTTTAGATTTTAGGTTTAGATTTGGGGTTAGGTTTAGATTTGAGGTTTAGATATGGGGTTAGGTTTAGATTTTAGGTTTAGATTTGGGGTTAGGTTTAGATTTTAGGTTTAGATTTGGGGTTAGGTTTAGATTTGGGGTTAGGTTTAGATTTTAGGTTTAGATTTGGGGTTAGGTTTAGATTTGGGGTTAGGTTTAGATTTTAGGTTTAGATTTGGGGTTAGGTTTAGATTTTAGGTTTAGATTTGGGGTTAGGTTTAGATTTGGGGTTAGGTTTAGATTTGGGGTTAGGTTTAGATTTTAGGTTTAGATTTGGGGTTAGGTTTAGATTTTAGGTTTAGATTTGGGGTTAGGTTTAGATTTGGGGTTAGGTTTAGATTTTAGGTTTAGATTTGGGGTTAGGTTTAGATTTAGGTTTAGATTTGGGGTTAGGTTTAGATTTGGGGTTAGGTTTAGATTTTAGGTTTAGATTTGGGGTTAGGTTTAGATTTTAGGTTAAGATTTGGGTTTAGGTTTAGATTTTAGGTTTAGATTTGGGGTTAGGTTTAGATTTTAGGTTTAGATTTGGGGTTAGGTTTAGATTTGGGGTTAGGTTTAGATTTTAGGTTTAGATTTGGGGTTAGGTTTAGATTTGGGGTTTAGATTTGGGGTTAGGTTTAGATTTTAAGTTTAGATTTGGGGTTAGGTTTAGATTTGCGGTTAGGTTTAGATTTTAGGTTTAGATTTGGGGTTAGGTTTAGATTTTAGGTTCAGATTTCGGGTTAGGTTTAGATTTTAGGTTCACATTTGGGGTTAGGTTTAGATTTTAGGTTTAGATTTGTGGTTAGGTTTAGATTTTAGGTTAAGATTTGGGGTTAGGTTTAGATTTGGGGTTAGGTTTAGATTTTAGGTTTAGATTTGGGGTTAGGTTTAGATTTTAGGTTCAGATTTCGGGATAGGTTCAGATTTTAGGTTCAGATTTGGGGTTAGGTTTAGATTTTAGGTTTAGATTTGGGGTTAGGTTTAGATTTTAGGTTTAGATTTGGGGTTTAGATTTGGGGTTAGGTTTAGATTTTTGGTTTAGATTTGGGGTTAGGTTTAGATTTTAGGTTTAGATTTGGGGCTAGGTTTAGATTTGGGGTTAGGTTTAGATTTTAGGTTTAGATTTGCGGTTAGGTTTAGATTTGGGGTTAGGTTTAGATTTTAGGTTTAGATTTGGGGTTAGGTTTAGATTTTAGGTTCAGATTTCGGGTTAGGTTTAGATTTTAGGTTTAGATTTGGGGTTAGGTTTAGATTTGGGGTTAGGTTTAGATTTTAGGTTTAGATTTGGGGTTAGGTTTAGATTTTAGGTTTAGATTTGGGGTTAGGTTTAGATTTTAGGTTTAGATTTGCGGTTAGGTTTAGATTTGGGGTTAGGTTTAGATTTTAGGTTTAGATTTGGGGTTAGGTTTAGATTTTAGGTTTAGATTTGGGGATAGGTTTAGATTTGGGGTTAGGTTTACATTTTAGGTTTAGATTTGGGGTTAGGTTTAGATTTGGGGTTAGGTTTAGATTTTCGGTTTAGATTTGGGGTTAGGTTTAGATTTTAGGTTTAGATTTGGGGTTAGGTTTAGATTTGAGGTTTAGATTTGGGGTTAGGTTTAGATTTTAGGTTTAGATTTGGGGTTAGGTTTAGATTTTAGGTTTAGATTTGGGGTTAGGTTTAGATTTGGGGTTAGGTTTAGATTTTAGGTTTAGATTTGGGGTTAGGTTTAGATTTGGGGTTAGGTTTAGATTTTAGGTTTAGATTTGGGGTTAGGTTTAGATTTTAGGTTTAGATTTGGGGTTAGGTTTAGATTTGGGGTTAGGTTTAGATTTGGGGTTAGGTTTAGATTTTAGGTTTAGATTTGGGGTTAGGTTTAGATTTTAGGTTTAGATTTGGGGTTAGGTTTAGATTTTAGGTTTAGATTTGGGGTTAGGTTTAGATTTGGGGTTAGGTTTAGATTTTAGGTTTAGATTTGGGGTTAGGTTTAGATTTAGGTTTAGATTTGGGGTTAGGTTTAGATTTGGGGTTAGGTTTAGATTTTAGGTTTAGATTTGGGGTTAGGTTTAGATTTTAGGTTAAGATTTGGGTTTAGGTTTAGATTTTAGGTTTAGATTTGGGGTTAGGTTTAGATTTTAGGTTTAGATTTGGGGTTAGGTTTAGATTTGGGGTTAGGTTTAGATTTTAGGTTTAGATTTGGGGTTAGGTTTAGATTTGGGGTTTAGATTTGGGGTTAGGTTTAGATTTTAAGTTTAGATTTCGGGTTAGGTTTAGATTTGCGGTTAGGTTTAGATTTTAGGTTTAGATTTGGGGTTAGGTTTAGATTTTAGGTTCAGATTTCGGGTTAGGTTTAGATTTTAGGTTCACATTTGGGGTTAGGTTTAGATTTTAGGTTTAGATTTGTGGTTAGGTTTAGATTTTAGGTTAAGATTTGGGGTTAGGTTTAGATTTGGGGTTAGGTTTAGATTTTAGGTTTAGATTTGGGGTTAGGTTTAGATTTTAGGTTCAGATTTCGGGATAGGTTCAGATTTTAGGTTCAGATTTGGGGTTAGGTTTAGATTTTAGGTTTAGATTTGGGGTTAGGTTTAGATTTTAGGTTTAGATTTGGGGTTTAGATTTGGGGTTAGGTTTAGATTTTTGGTTTAGATTTGGGGTTAGGTTTAGATTTTAGGTTTAGATTTGGGGCTAGGTTTAGATTTGGGGTTAGGTTTAGATTTTAGGTTTAGATTTGCGGTTAGGTTTAGATTTGGGGTTAGGTTTAGATTTTAGGTTTAGATTTGGGGTTAGGTTTAGATTTGGGGTTTAGATTTGGGGTTAGGTTTAGATTTTAAGTTTAGATTTGGGGTTAGGTTTAGATTTGCGGTTAGGTTTAGATTTTAGGTTTAGATTTGGGGTTAGGTTTAGATTTTAGGTTCAGATTTCGGGTTAGTTTTAGATTTTAGGTTCACATTTGGAGTTAGGTTTAGATTTTAGGTTTAGATTTGTGGTTAGGTTTAGATTTTAGGTTTAGATTTGGGGTTAGGTTTAGATTTGGGGTTAGGTTTAGATTTTAGGTTTAGATTTGGGGTTAGGTTTAGATTTTAGGTTCAGATTTCGGGATAGGTTCAGATTTTAGGTTCAGATTTGGGGTTAGGTTTATATTTTAGGTTTAGATTTGGGGTTAGGTTTAGATTTTAGGTTTAGATTTGGGGTTTAGATTTGGGGTTAGGTTTAGATTTTAGGTTTAGATTTGGGGTTAGGTTTAGATTTTTGGTTTAGATTTGAGGTTAGGTTTAGATTTTAGGTTTAGATTTAAGGCTAGGTTTAGATTTGGGGTTAGGTTTAGATTTTAGGTTTAGATTTGGGGTTAGGTTTAGATTTAGGGTTAGATTTGGGGTTAGGTTTAGATTTGGGGTTAGGTTTAGATTTTAGGTTTAGATTTGGGGTTAGGTTTAGATTTTAGGTTTAGATTTGGGGTCAGGTTTAGATTTGGGGTTAGGTTTAGATTTTAGGTTTAGATTTGGGGTTAGGTTTAGATTTGGGGTTAGGTTTAGATTTGGGGTTAGGTTTAGATTTTAGGTTTAGTTTTGGGGTTAGGTTTAGATTTTAGGTTTAGATTTGGGGTTAGGTTTAGATTTGGGGTTAGGTTTAGATTTTAGGTTTAGATTTGGGGTTAGGTTTAGATTTTAGGTTTAGATTTGGGGTTAGGTTTAGATTTGGGGTTAGGTTTAGATTTTAGGTTTAGATTTGGGGTTAGGTTTAGATTTTAGGTTTAGATTTGGGGTTAGGTTTAGATTTGGGGTTAGGTTTAGATTTTAGGTTTAGATTTGGGGTTAGGTTTAGATTTTAGGTTTAGATTTGGGGTTAGGTTTAGATTTTAGGTTTAGATTTGGGGTTAGGTTTAGATTTTAGGTTTAGATTTGGGGTTAGGTTTAGATTTGGGGTTAGGTTTAGATTTTAGGTTTAGATTTGGGGTTAGGTTTAGATTTTAGGTTTAGATTTGGGGTTAGGTTTAGATTTGGGGCTTGGTTTAGATTTTAGGTTTAGATTTGGGGTTAGGTTTAGATTTTAGGTTTAGATTTGGGGTTAGGTTTAGATTTGGTGTTAGGTTTAGATTTCAGGTTTAGATTTGGGGTTAGGTTTAGATTTGGGGTTAGGTTTAGATTTTAGGTTTAGATTTGGGGTTAGGTTTAGATTTTAGGTTTAGATTTGGGGTTAGGTTTAGATTTGGGGTTAGGTTTAGATTTTAGGTTTAGATTTGGGGTTAGGTTTAGATTTGGGGTTAGGTTTAGATTTTAGGTTTTGATTTGGGGTTAGGTTTAGATTTTAGGTTTAGATATGGGGTTAGGTTTAGATTTGGGGTTAGGTTTAGATTTTAGGTTTAGATTTGGGGTTAGGTTTAGATTTGGGGTTAGGTTTAGATTTTAGGTTTAGATTTGGGGTTAGGTTTAGATTTTAGGTTTCGATTTGGGGTTAGGTTTAGATTTAAGGTTAGGTTTAGATTTTAGGTTTAGATTTGGGGTTAGGTTTAGATTTTAGGTTCAGATTTCGGGTTAGGTTTAGATTTTAGGTTCAGATTTGGGGTTAGGTTTAGATTTTAGGTTTAGATTTGGGGTTAGGTTTAGATTTTAGGTTTAGATTTGGGGTTTAGATTTGGGTTTAGGTTTAGATTTTAGGTTTAGATTTGGAGTTAGGTTTAGATTTTAGGTTTAGATTTGGGGTTAGGTTTAGATTTGGGGTTAGGTTTAGATTTTAGGTTTAGATTTGGGGTTAGATTTGGGGTTAGGTTTAGATTTTAGGTTTAGATTTAGGGTTAGGTTTAGATTTGGGGTTAGGTTTAGATTTTAGGTTTAGATTTGGGGTTAGGTTTAGATTTGGGGTTTAGATTTGGGGTTAGGTTTAGATTTTAAGTTTAGATTTGGGGTTAGGTTTAGATTTGCGGTTAGGTTTAGATTTTAGGTTTAGATTTGGGGTTAGGTTTAGATTTTAGGTTCAGATTTCGGGTTAGTTTTAGATTTTAGGTTCACATTTGGAGTTAGGTTTAGATTTTAGGTTTAGATTTGTGGTTAGGTTTAGATTTTAGGTTTAGATTTGGGGTTAGGTTTAGATTTGGGGTTAGGTTTAGATTTTAGGTTTAGATTTGGGGTTAGGTTTAGATTTTAGGTTCAGATTTCGGGATAGGTTCAGATTTTAGGTTCAGATTTGGGGTTAGGTTTATATTTTAGGTTTAGATTTGGGGTTAGGTTTAGATTTTAGGTTTAGATTTGGGGTTTAGATTTGGGGTTAGGTTTAGATTTTAGGTTTAGATTTGGGGTTAGGTTTAGATTTTTGGTTTAGATTTGAGGTTAGGTTTAGATTTTAGGTTTAGATTTAAGGCTAGGTTTAGATTTGGGGTTAGGTTTAGATTTTAGGTTTAGATTTGGGGTTAGGTTTAGATTTAGGGTTAGATTTGGGGTTAGGTTTAGATTTGGGGTTAGGTTTAGATTTTAGGTTTAGATTTGGGGTTAGGTTTAGATTTTAGGTTTAGATTTGGGGTCAGGTTTAGATTTGGGGTTAGGTTTAGATTTTAGGTTTAGATTTGGGGTTAGGTTTAGATTTGGGGTTAGGTTTAGATTTTAGGTTTAGATTTGGGGTTAGGTTTAGATTTTAGGTTCAGATTTCGGGATAGGTTCAGATTTTAGGTTCAGATTTGGGGTTAGGTTTATATTTTAGGTTTAGATTTGGGGTTAGGTTTAGATTTTAGGTTTAGATTTGGGGTTTAGATTTGGGGTTAGGTTTAGATTTTAGGTTTAGATTTGGGGTTAGGTTTAGATTTTTGGTTTAGATTTGAGGTTAGGTTTAGATTTTAGGTTTAGATTTAAGGCTAGGTTTAGATTTGGGGTTAGGTTTAGATTTTAGGTTTAGATTTGGGGTTAGGTTTAGATTTAGGGTTAGATTTGGGGTTAGGTTTAGATTTGGGGTTAGGTTTAGATTTTAGGTTTAGATTTGGGGTTAGGTTTAGATTTTAGGTTTAGATTTGGGGTCAGGTTTAGATTTGGGGTTAGGTTTAGATTTTAGGTTTAGATTTGGGGTTAGGTTTAGATTTGGGGTTAGGTTTAGATTTGGGGTTAGGTTTAGATTTTAGGTTTAGTTTTGGGGTTAGGTTTAGATTTTAGGTTTAGATTTGGGGTTAGGTTTAGATTTGGGGTTAGGTTTAGATTTTAGGTTTAGATTTGGGGTTAGGTTTAGATTTTAGGTTTAGATTTGGGGTTAGGTTTAGATTTGGGGTTAGGTTTAGATTTTAGGTTTAGATTTGGGGTTAGGTTTAGATTTTAGGTTTAGATTTGGGGTTAGGTTTAGATTTGGGGTTAGGTTTAGATTTTAGGTTTAGATTTGGGGTTAGGTTTAGATTTTAGGTTTAGATTTGGGGTTAGGTTTAGATTTTAGGTTTAGATTTGGGGTTAGGTTTAGATTTTAGGTTTAGATTTGGGGTTAGGTTTAGATTTGGGGTTAGGTTTAGATTTTAGGTTTAGATTTGGGGTTAGGTTTAGATTTTAGGTTTAGATTTGGGGTTAGGTTTAGATTTGGGGCTTGGTTTAGATTTTAGGTTTAGATTTGGGGTTAGGTTTAGATTTTAGGTTTAGATTTGGGGTTAGGTTTAGATTTGGTGTTAGGTTTAGATTTCAGGTTTAGATTTGGGGTTAGGTTTAGATTTGGGGTTAGGTTTAGATTTTAGGTTTAGATTTGGGGTTAGGTTTAGATTTTAGGTTTAGATTTGGGGTTAGGTTTAGATTTGGGGTTAGGTTTAGATTTTAGGTTTAGATTTGGGGTTAGGTTTAGATTTGGGGTTAGGTTTAGATTTTAGGTTTTGATTTGGGGTTAGGTTTAGATTTTAGGTTTAGATATGGGGTTAGGTTTAGATTTGGGGTTAGGTTTAGATTTTAGGTTTAGATTTGGGGTTAGGTTTAGATTTGGGGTTAGGTTTAGATTTTAGGTTTAGATTTGGGGTTAGGTTTAGATTTTAGGTTTCGATTTGGGGTTAGGTTTAGATTTAAGGTTAGGTTTAGATTTTAGGTTTAGATTTGGGGTTAGGTTTAGATTTTAGGTTCAGATTTCGGGTTAGGTTTAGATTTTAGGTTCAGATTTGGGGTTAGGTTTAGATTTTAGGTTTAGATTTGGGGTTAGGTTTAGATTTTAGGTTTAGATTTGGGGTTTAGATTTGGGTTTAGGTTTAGATTTTAGGTTTAGATTTGGAGTTAGGTTTAGATTTTAGGTTTAGATTTGGGGTTAGGTTTAGATTTGGGGTTAGGTTTAGATTTTAGGTTTAGATTTGGGGTTAGATTTGGGGTTAGGTTTAGATTTTAGGTTTAGATTTAGGGTTAGGTTTAGATTTGGGGTTAGGTTTAGATTTTAGGTTTAGATTTGGGGTTAGGTTTAGATTTGGGGTTTAGATTTGGGGTTAGGTTTAGATTTTAAGTTTAGATTTGGGGTTAGGTTTAGATTTGCGGTTAGGTTTAGATTTTAGGTTTAGATTTGGGGTTAGGTTTAGATTTTAGGTTCAGATTTCGGGTTAGTTTTAGATTTTAGGTTCACATTTGGAGTTAGGTTTAGATTTTAGGTTTAGATTTGTGGTTAGGTTTAGATTTTAGGTTTAGATTTGGGGTTAGGTTTAGATTTGGGGTTAGGTTTAGATTTTAGGTTTAGATTTGGGGTTAGGTTTAGATTTTAGGTTCAGATTTCGGGATAGGTTCAGATTTTAGGTTCAGATTTGGGGTTAGGTTTATATTTTAGGTTTAGATTTGGGGTTAGGTTTAGATTTTAGGTTTAGATTTGGGGTTTAGATTTGGGGTTAGGTTTAGATTTTAGGTTTAGATTTGGGGTTAGGTTTAGATTTTTGGTTTAGATTTGAGGTTAGGTTTAGATTTTAGGTTTAGATTTAAGGCTAGGTTTAGATTTGGGGTTAGGTTTAGATTTTAGGTTTAGATTTGGGGTTAGGTTTAGATTTAGGGTTAGATTTGGGGTTAGGTTTAGATTTGGGGTTAGGTTTAGATTTTAGGTTTAGATTTGGGGTTAGGTTTAGATTTTAGGTTTAGATTTGGGGTCAGGTTTAGATTTGGGGTTAGGTTTAGATTTTAGGTTTAGATTTGGGGTTAGGTTTAGATTTGGGGTTAGGTTTAGATTTGGGGTTAGGTTTAGATTTTAGGTTTAGTTTTGGGGTTAGGTTTAGATTTTAGGTTTAGATTTGGGGTTAGGTTTAGATTTGGGGTTAGGTTTAGATTTTAGGTTTAGATTTGGGGTTAGGTTTAGATTTTAGGTTTAGATTTGGGGTTAGGTTTAGATTTGGGGTTAGGTTTAGATTTTAGGTTTAGATTTGGGGTTAGGTTTAGATTTTAGGTTTAGATTTGGGGTTAGGTTTAGATTTGGGGTTAGGTTTAGATTTTAGGTTTAGATTTGGGGTTAGGTTTAGATTTTAGGTTTAGATTTGGAGTTAGGTTTAGATTTTAGGTTTAGATTTGGGGTTAGGTTTAGATTTTAGGTTTAGATTTGGGGTTAGGTTTAGATTTTAGGTTTAGATTTGGGGTTAGGTTTAGATTTGGGGTTAGGTTTAGATTTTAGGTTTAGATTTGGGGTTAGGTTTAGATTTTAGGTTTAGATTTGGGGTTAGGTTTAGATTTGGGGCTTGGTTTAGATTTTAGGTTTAGATTTGGGGTTAGGTTTAGATTTTAGGTTTAGATTTGGGGTTAGGTTTAGATTTGGTGTTAGGTTTAGATTTCAGGTTTAGATTTGGGGTTAGGTTTAGATTTGGGGTTAGGTTTAGATTTTAGGTTTAGATTTGGGGTTAGGTTTAGATTTTAGGTTTAGATTTGGGGTTAGGTTTAGATTTGGGGTTAGGTTTAGATTTTAGGTTTAGATTTGGGGTTAGGTTTAGATTTGGGGTTAGGTTTAGATTTTAGGTTTAGATTTGGGGTTAGGTTTAGATTTTAGGTTTAGATATGGGGTTAGGTTTAGATTTGGGGTTAGGTTTAGATTTTAGGTTTAGATTTGGGGTTAGGTTTAGATTTGGGGTTAGGTTTAGATTTTAGGTTTAGATTTGGGGTTAGGTTTAGATTTTAGGTTTCGATTTGGGGTTAGGTTTAGATTTAAGGTTAGGTTTAGATTTTAGGTTTAGATTTGGGGTTAGGTTTAGATTTTAGGTTCAGATTTCGGGTTAGGTTTAGATTTTAGGTTCAGATTTGGGGTTAGGTTTAGATTTTAGGTTTAGATTTGGGGTTAGGTTTAGATTTTAGGTTTAGATTTGGGGTTTAGATTTGGGTTTAGGTTTAGATTTTAGGTTTAGATTTGGAGTTAGGTTTAGATTTTAGGTTTAGATTTGGGGTTAGGTTTAGATTTGGGGTTAGGTTTAGATTTTAGGTTTAGATTTGGGGTTAGATTTGGGGTTAGGTTTAGATTTTAGGTTTAGATTTAGGGTTAGGTTTAGATTTGGGGTTAGGTTTAGATTTCAGGTTTAGATTTGGGGTTAGGTTTAGATTTTAGGTTTAGATTTGGGGTTAGGTTTAGATTTTAGGTTTAGATTTGGGGTTAGGTTTAGATTTTAGGTTCAGATTTGGGGTTAGGTTTAGATTTTAGGTTTAGATTTGGGGTTAGGTTTAGATTTGGGGTTAGGTTTAGATTTTAGGTTTAGATTTGGGGTTAGGTTTAGATTTGGGGTTAGGTTTAGATTTTAAGATTAGATTTGGGGTTAGGTTTAGATTTGGGGTTAGGTTTAGATTTTAGGTTTAGATTTGGGGTTAGGTTTAGATTTTAGGTTTAGATTTGGGTTTAGGTTTAGATTTGGTGTTAGGTTTAGATTTTAGGTTTAGATTTGGGGTTAGGTTTAAATTTGGGGTTAGGTTTAGATTTTAGGTTTAGATTTGGGGTTAGGTTTAGATTTGGGGTTAGGTTTAGATTTTAGGTTTAGATTTGGGGTTAGGTTTAGATTTGGGGTTTAGATTTGGGGTTAGGTTTAGATTTTAGGTTTAGATTTGGGGTTAGGTTTAGATTTGGGGTTAGATTTGGGGTTAGGTTTAGATTTGGGGTTAGGTTTAGATTTTAGGTTTAGATTTGGGGTTAGGTTTAGATTTGGGGTTAGGTTTAGATTTTAGGTTTAGATTTGGGGTTAGGTTTAGATTTTAGGTTTAGATTTGGGGTTAGGTTTAGATTTTAGGTTCAGATTTGGGGTTAGATTTAGATTTTAGGTTCAGATTTCGGGTTAGGTTCAGATTTTAGGTTCAGATTTGGGGTTAGGTTTAGATTTTAGGTTTAGATTTGGGGTTAGGTTTAGATTTTAGGTTTAGATTTGGGGTTTAGATTTGGGGTTAGGTTTAGATTTGGGGTTTAGATTTGGGGTTAGGTTTAGATTTTAGGTTTAGATTTGGGGTTAGGTTTAGATTTTTGGTTTAGATTTGGGGTTAGGTTTAGATTTGGGGTTAGGTTTAGATTTTAGGATTAGATTTGGGGTTAGGTTTAGATTTTTGGTTTAGATTTGGGGTTAGGTTTAGATTTTAGGTTTAGATTTGGGGTTTAGATTTGGGGTTAGGTTTAGATTTGGGGTTTAGATTTGGGGTTAGGTTTAGATTTTAGGTTTAGATTTGGGGTTAGGTTTAGATTTTTGGTTTAGATTTGGGGTTAGGTTTAGATTTTAGGATTAGATTTGGGGTTAGGTTTAGATTTTTGGTTTAGATTTCGGGTTAGGTTTAGATTTTAGGTTTAGATTTGGGGCTAGGTTTAGATTTGGGGTTAGGTTTAGATTTTAGGTTTAGATTTGGGGTTAGGTTTAGATTTAGGGTTAGATTTGGAGTTAGGTTTAGATTTGGGGTTAGGTTTAGATTTTTGGTTTAGATTTGGGGTTAGGTTTAGATTTTAGGTTTAGATTTGGGGTTAGGTTTAGATTTGGGGTTAGGTTTATATTTTAGGTTTAGATTTGGAGTTAGGTTTAGATTTTAGGTTTAGATTTGGGGTTAGGTTTAGATTTGGGGTTAGGTTTAGATTTGGGGTTAGGTTTAGATTTTAGGTTTAGATTTGGGGTTAGGTTTAGATTTTAGGTTTAGATTTGGGGTTAGGTTTAGATTGGGGGTTAGGTTTAGATTTTAGGTTTAGATTTGGGGTTAGGTTTAGATTTGGGGTTAGGTTTAGATTTTAGGTTTAGATTTGGGGTTAGGTTTAGATTTGGGGTTTAGATTTGCGGTTAGGTTTAGATTTTAGGTTTAGATTTGGGGTTAGGTTTAGATTTTAGGTTCAGATTTCGGGTTAGGTTTAGATTTTAGGTTCACATTTGGGGTTAGGTTTAGATTTTAGGTTTAGATTTGTGGTTAGGTTTAGATTTTAGGTTTAGATTTGGGGTTAGGTTTAGATTTGGGGTTAGGTTTAGATTTTAGGTTTAGATTTGGGGTTAGGTTTAGATTTTAGGTTCAGACTTGGGGTTAGGTTTATATTTTAGGTTTAGATTTGGGGTTAGGTTTAGATTTTAGGTTTAGATTTGGGGTTTAGATTTGGGGTTAGGTTTAGATTTGGGGTTTAGATTTGGGGTTAGGTTTAGATTTTAGGTTTAGATTTGGGGTTAGGTTTAGATTTGGGGTTAGGTTTAGATTTTTGGTTTAGATTTGGGGTTAGGTTTAGATTTTAGGTTTAGATTTGGGGCTAGGTTTAGATTTGGGGTTACGTTTAGATTTTAGGTTTAGATTTGGGGTTAGGATTAGATTTTAGGTTTAGATTTGGAGTTAGGTTTAGATTTGGGGTTAGGTTTAGATTTTAGGTTTAGATTTGGGGTTAGGTTTAGATTTTAGGTTTAGATTTGGGGTTAGGTTTAGATTTGGGGTTAGGTTTAGATTTTAGGATTAGATTTGGGGTTAGGTTTAGATTTTTGGTTTAGATTTGGGGTTAGGTTTAGATTTTAGGTTTAGATTTGGGGTTTAGATTTGGGGTTAGGTTTAGATTTGGGGTTTAGATTTGGGGTTAGGTTTAGATTTTAGGTTTAGATTTGGGGTTAGGTTTAGATTTTTGGTTTAGATTTGGGGTTAGGTTTAGATTTTAGGATTAGATTTGGGGTTAGGTTTAGATTTTTGGTTTAGATTTCGGGTTAGGTTTAGATTTTAGGTTTAGATTTGGGGCTAGGTTTAGATTTGGGGTTAGGTTTAGATTTTAGGTTTAGATTTGGGGTTAGGTTTAGATTTAGGGTTAGATTTGGAGTTAGGTTTAGATTTGGGGTTAGGTTTAGATTTTTGGTTTAGATTTGGGGTTAGGTTTAGATTTTAGGTTTAGATTTGGGGTTAGGTTTAGATTTGGGGTTAGGTTTATATTTTAGGTTTAGATTTGGAGTTAGGTTTAGATTTTAGGTTTAGATTTGGGGTTAGGTTTAGATTTGGGGTTAGGTTTAGATTTGGGGTTAGGTTTAGATTTTAGGTTTAGATTTGGGGTTAGGTTTAGATTTTAGGTTTAGATTTGGGGTTAGGTTTAGATTGGGGGTTAGGTTTAGATTTTAGGTTTAGATTTGGGGTTAGGTTTAGATTTGGGGTTAGGTTTAGATTTTAGGTTTAGATTTGGGGTTAGGTTTAGATTTGGGGTTTAGATTTGCGGTTAGGTTTAGATTTTAGGTTTAGATTTGGGGTTAGGTTTAGATTTTAGGTTCAGATTTCGGGTTAGGTTTAGATTTTAGGTTCACATTTGGGGTTAGGTTTAGATTTTAGGTTTAGATTTGTGGTTAGGTTTAGATTTTAGGTTTAGATTTGGGGTTAGGTTTAGATTTGGGGTTAGGTTTAGATTTTAGGTTTAGATTTGGGGTTAGGTTTAGATTTTAGGTTCAGACTTGGGGTTAGGTTTATATTTTAGGTTTAGATTTGGGGTTAGGTTTAGATTTTAGGTTTAGATTTGGGGTTTAGATTTGGGGTTAGGTTTAGATTTGGGGTTTAGATTTGGGGTTAGGTTTAGATTTTAGGTTTAGATTTGGGGTTAGGTTTAGATTTGGGGTTAGGTTTAGATTTTTGGTTTAGATTTGGGGTTAGGTTTAGATTTTAGGTTTAGATTTGGGGCTAGGTTTAGATTTGGGGTTACGTTTAGATTTTAGGTTTAGATTTGGGGTTAGGATTAGATTTTAGGTTTAGATTTGGAGTTAGGTTTAGATTTGGGGTTAGGTTTAGATTTTAGGTTTAGATTTGGGGTTAGGTTTAGATTTTAGGTTTAGATTTGGGGTTAGGTTTAGATTTGGGGTTAGGTTTAGATTTTAGGTTTAGATTTGGGTTTAGGTTTAGATTTGGGGTTAGGTTTAGATTTTAGGTTTAGATTTGGGTTTAGGTTTAGATTTGGGGTTAGGTTTAGATTTTAGGTTTAGATTTGGGGTTAGGTTTAGATTTTAGGTTTAGATTTGGGGTAGGTTTAGATTTTCGGTTTAGATTTGGGGTTAGGTTTAGATTTTAGGTTAAGATTTGGTTTTAGGTTTAGATTTGGGCTTAGGTTTAGATTTTAGGTTTAGATTTGGGGTTAGGTTTAGATTTGGGGTTAGGTTTAGATTTTAGGTTTAGATTTGGGGTTAGGTTTAGATTTGGGGTTTAGATTTGGGGTTAGGTTTAGATTTTAGGTTTAGATTTGGGGTTAGGTTTAGATTTGGGGTTAGGTTTAGATTTTAGGTTTAGATTTGGGGTTAGGTTTAGATTTTAGGTTTAGATTTGGGGTTAGGTTTAGATTTTTGTTTTAGATTTGGGCTTAGGTTTAGATTTGGGGTTAGGTTTAGATTTTAGGATTAGATTTGGGGTTAGGTTTAGATTTTTGGTTTAGATTTGGGGTTAGGTTTAGATTTAGGGTTAGATTTGGAGTTAGGTTTAGATTTGGGGTTAGGTTTAGATTTTTGGTTTAGATTTGGGGTTAGGTTTAGATTTTAGGTTTAGATTTGGGGTTAGGTTTAGATTTTAGGTTTAGATTTGGGGTTAGGTTTAGATTTTAGGTTTAGATTTGGGGTTAGGTTTAGATTTGGGGTTAGGTTTAGATTTTAGGTTTAGATTTGGGGTTAGGTTTAGATTTGGGGTTAGGTTTAGATTTTAGGTTTAGATTTGGGGTTAGGTTTAGATTTTAGGTTTAGATTTGGGGCTAGGTTTAGATTTGGGGTTAGGTTTAGATTTTAGGTTTAGATTTGGGGTTAGGTTTAGATTTAGGGTTAGATTTGGAGTTAGGTTTAGATTTGGGGTTAGGTTTAGATTTTTGGTTTAGATTTGGGGTTAGGTTTAGATTTTAGGTTTAGATTTGGGGTTAGGTTTAGATTTGGGGTTAGGTTTAGATTTTAGGTTTAGATTTGGGGTTAGGTTTAGATTTTAGGTTTAGATTTGGGGTTAGGTTTAGATTTGGGGTTAGGTTTAGATTTGGGGTTAGGTTTAGATTTTAGGTTTAGATTTGGGGTTAGGTTTAGATTTGGTGTTAGGTTTAGATTTCAGGTTTAGATTTGGGGTTAGGTTTAGATTTGGGGTTAGGTTTAGATTTTAGGTTTAGATTTGGGGTTAGGTTTAGATTTTAGGTTTAGATTTGGGGTTAGGTTTAGATTTGGGGTTAGGTTTAGATTTTAGGTTTAGATTTGGGGTTAGGTTTAGATTTGGGGTTAGGTTTAGATTTTAGGTTTAGATTTGGGGTTAGGTTTAGATTTTAGGTTTAGATATGGGGTTAGGTTTAGATTTGGGGTTAGGTTTAGATTTTAGGTTTAGATTTGGGGTTAGGTTTAGATTTGGGGTTAGGTTTAGATTTTAGGTTTAGATTTGGGGTTAGGTTTAGATTTTAGGTTTCGATTTGGGGTTAGGTTTAGATTTAAGGTTAGGTTTAGATTTTAGGTTTAGATTTGGGGTTAGGTTTAGATTTTAGGTTCAGATTTCGGGTTAGGTTTAGATTTTAGGTTCAGATTTGGGGTTAGGTTTAGATTTTAGGTTTAGATTTGGGGTTAGGTTTAGATTTTAGGTTTAGATTTGGGGTTTAGATTTGGGTTTAGGTTTAGATTTTAGGTTTAGATTTGGAGTTAGGTTTAGATTTTAGGTTTAGATTTGGGGTTAGGTTTAGATTTGGGGTTAGGTTTAGATTTTAGGTTTAGATTTGGGGTTAGATTTGGGGTTAGGTTTAGATTTTAGGTTTAGATTTAGGGTTAGGTTTAGATTTGGGGTTAGGTTTAGATTTCAGGTTTAGATTTGGGGTTAGGTTTAGATTTTAGGTTTAGATTTGGGGTTAGGTTTAGATTTGGGGTTAGGTTTAGATTTTAGGTTTAGATTTGGGGTTAGGTTTAGATTTTAGCTTTAGATTTGGGGTTAGGTTTAGATTTTAGGTTCAGATTTGGGGTTAGGTTTAGATTTTAGGTTTAGATTTGGGGTTAGGTTTAGATTTGGGGTTAGGTTTAGATTTTAGGTTTAGATTTGGGGTTAGGTTTAGATTTGGGGTTAGGTTTAGATTTTAAGATTAGATTTGGGGTTAGGTTTAGATTTGGGGTTAGGTTTAGATTTTAGGTTTAGATTTGGGGTTAGGTTTAGATTTTAGGTTTAGATTTGGGTTTAGGTTTAGATTTGGTGTTAGGTTTAGATTTTAGGTTTAGATTTGGGGTTAGGTTTAAATTTGGGGTTAGGTTTAGATTTTAGGTTTAGATTTGGGGTTAGGTTTAGATTTGGGGTTAGGTTTAGATTTTAGGTTTAGATTTGGGGTTAGGTTTAGATTTTAGGTTTAGATTTGGAGTTAGGTTTAGATTTGGGGTTTAGATTTGGGGTTAGGTTTAGATTTTAGGTTTAGATTTGGGGTTAGGTTTAGATTTGGGGTTAGATTTGGGGTTAGGTTTAGATTTGGGGTTAGGTTTAGATTTTAGTTTTAGATTTGGGGTTAGGTTTAGATTTTAGGTTTAGATTTGGGGTTAGGTTTAGATTTTAGGTTTAGATTTGGGGTTAGGTTTAGATTTTAGGTTTAGATTTGGGGTTAGGTTTAGATTTGGGGTTAGGTTTAGATTTTAGGTTTAGATTTGGGGTTAGGTTTAGATTTTAGGTTTAGATTTGGGGTTAGGTTTAGATTTGGGGTTAGGTTTAGATTTTAGGTTCAGATTTGGGGTTAGATTTAGATTTTAGGTTCAGATTTCGGGTTAGGTTCAGATTTTAGGTTCAGATTTGGGGTTAGGTTTAGATTTTAGGTTTAGATTTGGGGTTAGGTTTAGATTTTAGGTTTAGATTTGGGGTTTAGATTTGGGGTTAGGTATAGATTTGGGGTTTAGATTTGGGGTTAGGTTTAGATTTTAGGTTTAGATTTGGGGTTAGGTTTAGATTTTTGGTTTAGATTTGGGGTTAGGTTTAGATTTGGGGTTAGGTTTAGATTTTAGGATTAGATTTGGGGTTAGGTTTAGATTTTTGGTTTAGATTTGGGGTTAGGTTTAGATTTTAGGTTTAGATTTGGGGTTTAGATTTGGGGTTAGGTTTAGATTTGGGGTTTAGATTTGGGGTTAGGTTTAGATTTTAGGTTTAGATTTGGGGTTAGGTTTAGATTTTTGGTTTAGATTTGGGGTTAGGTTTAGATTTTAGGATTAGATTTGGGGTTAGGTTTAGATTTTTGGTTTAGATTTCGGGTTAGGTTTAGATTTTAGGTTTAGATTTGGGGCTAGGTTTAGATTTGGGGTTAGGTTTAGATTTTAGGTTTAGATTTGGGGTTAGGTTTAGATTTAGGGTTAGATTTGGAGTTAGGTTTAGATTTGGGGTTAGGTTTAGATTTTTGGTTTAGATTTGGGGTTAGGTTTAGATTTTAGGTTTAGATTTGGGGTTAGGTTTAGATTTGGGGTTAGGTTTATATTTTAGGTTTAGATTTGGAGTTAGGTTTAGATTTGGGGTTAGGTTTAGATTTGGGGTTAGGTTTAGATTTGGGGTTAGGTTTAGATTTTAGGTTTAGATTTGGGGTTAGGTTTAGATTTTAGGTTTAGATTTGGGGTTAGGTTTAGATTGGGGGTTAGGTTTAGATTTTAGGTTTAGATTTGGGGTTAGGTTTAGATTTGGGGTTAGGTTTAGATTTTAGGTTTAGATTTGGGGTTAGGTTTAGATTTGGGGTTTAGATTTGCGGTTAGGTTTAGATTTTAGGTTTAGATTTGGGGTTAGGTTTAGATTTTTGGTTTAGATTTGGGGTTAGGTTTAGATTTGGGGTTAGGTTTAGATTTTAGGATTAGATTTGGGGTTAGGTTTAGATTTTTGGTTTAGATTTGGGGTTAGGTTTAGATTTTAGGTTTAGATTTGGGGTTTAGATTTGGGGTTAGGTTTAGATTTGGGGTTTAGATTTGGGGTTAGGTTTAGATTTTAGGTTTAGATTTGGGGTTAGGTTTAGATTTTTGGTTTAGATTTGGGGTTAGGTTTAGATTTTAGGATTAGATTTGGGGTTAGGTTTAGATTTTTGGTTTAGATTTCGGGTTAGGTTTAGATTTTAGGTTTAGATTTGGGGCTAGGTTTAGATTTGGGGTTAGGTTTAGATTTTAGGTTTAGATTTGGGGTTAGGTTTAGATTTTAGGTTTAGATTTGGGGTTAGGTTTAGATTTTAGGTTTAGATTTGGGGTTAGGTTTAGATTGGGGGTTAGGTTTAGATTTTAGGTTTAGATTTGGGGTTAGGTTTAGATTTGGGGTTAGGTTTAGATTTTAGGTTTAGATTTGGGGTTAGGTTTAGATTTGGGGTTTAGATTTGCGGTTAGGTTTAGATTTTAGGTTTAGATTTGGGGTTAGGTTTAGATTTGGGGTTAGGTTTAGATTTTAGGTTTAGATTTGGGGTTAGGTTTAGATTTGGGGTTAGGTTTAGATTTTAGGTTTAGATTTGGGGTTAGGTTTAGATTTTAGGTTTAGATATGGGGTTAGGTTTAGATTTGGGGTTAGGTTTAGATTTTAGGTTTAGATTTGGGGTTAGGTTTAGATTTGGGGTTAGGTTTAGATTTTAGGTTTAGATTTGGGGTTAGGTTTAGATTTTAGGTTTCGATTTGGGGTTAGGTTTAGATTTAAGGTTAGGTTTAGATTTTAGGTTTAGATTTGGGGTTAGGTTTAGATTTTAGGTTCAGATTTCGGGTTAGGTTTAGATTTTAGGTTCAGATTTGGGGTTAGGTTTAGATTTTAGGTTTAGATTTGGGGTTAGGTTTAGATTTTAGGTTTAGATTTGGGGTTTAGATTTGGGTTTAGGTTTAGATTTTAGGTTTAGATTTGGAGTTAGGTTTAGATTTTAGGTTTAGATTTGGGGTTAGGTTTAGATTTGGGGTTAGGTTTAGATTTTAGGTTTAGATTTGGGGTTAGATTTGGGGTTAGGTTTAGATTTTAGGTTTAGATTTAGGGTTAGGTTTAGATTTGGGGTTAGGTTTAGATTTCAGGTTTAGATTTGGGGTTAGGTTTAGATTTTAGGTTTAGATTTGGGGTTAGGTTTAGATTTGGGGTTAGGTTTAGATTTTAGGTTTAGATTTGGGGTTAGGTTTAGATTTTAGCTTTAGATTTGGGGTTAGGTTTAGATTTTAGGTTCAGATTTGGGGTTAGGTTTAGATTTTAGGTTTAGATTTGGGGTTAGGTTTAGATTTGGGGTTAGGTTTAGATTTTAGGTTTAGATTTGGGGTTAGGTTTAGATTTGGGGTTAGGTTTAGATTTTAAGATTAGATTTGGGGTTAGGTTTAGATTTGGGGTTAGGTTTAGATTTTAGGTTTAGATTTGGGGTTAGGTTTAGATTTTAGGTTTAGATTTGGGTTTAGGTTTAGATTTGGTGTTAGGTTTAGATTTTAGGTTTAGATTTGGGGTTAGGTTTAAATTTGGGGTTAGGTTTAGATTTTAGGTTTAGATTTGGGGTTAGGTTTAGATTTGGGGTTAGGTTTAGATTTTAGGTTTAGATTTGGGGTTAGGTTTAGATTTTAGGTTTAGATTTGGAGTTAGGTTTAGATTTGGGGTTTAGATTTGGGGTTAGGTTTAGATTTTAGGTTTAGATTTGGGGTTAGGTTTAGATTTGGGGTTAGATTTGGGGTTAGGTTTAGATTTGGGGTTAGGTTTAGATTTTAGTTTTAGATTTGGGGTTAGGTTTAGATTTTAGGTTTAGATTTGGGGTTAGGTTTAGATTTTAGGTTTAGATTTGGGGTTAGGTTTAGATTTTAGGTTTAGATTTGGGGTTAGGTTTAGATTTGGGGTTAGGTTTAGATTTTAGGTTTAGATTTGGGGTTAGGTTTAGATTTTAGGTTTAGATTTGGGGTTAGGTTTAGATTTGGGGTTAGGTTTAGATTTTAGGTTCAGATTTGGGGTTAGATTTAGATTTTAGGTTCAGATTTCGGGTTAGGTTCAGATTTTAGGTTCAGATTTGGGGTTAGGTTTAGATTTTAGGTTTAGATTTGGGGTTAGGTTTAGATTTTAGGTTTAGATTTGGGGTTTAGATTTGGGGTTAGGTATAGATTTGGGGTTTAGATTTGGGGTTAGGTTTAGATTTTAGGTTTAGATTTGGGGTTAGGTTTAGATTTTTGGTTTAGATTTGGGGTTAGGTTTAGATTTGGGGTTAGGTTTAGATTTTAGGATTAGATTTGGGGTTAGGTTTAGATTTTTGGTTTAGATTTGGGGTTAGGTTTAGATTTTAGGTTTAGATTTGGGGTTTAGATTTGGGGTTAGGTTTAGATTTGGGGTTTAGATTTGGGGTTAGGTTTAGATTTTAGGTTTAGATTTGGGGTTAGGTTTAGATTTTTGGTTTAGATTTGGGGTTAGGTTTAGATTTTAGGATTAGATTTGGGGTTAGGTTTAGATTTTTGGTTTAGATTTCGGGTTAGGTTTAGATTTTAGGTTTAGATTTGGGGCTAGGTTTAGATTTGGGGTTAGGTTTAGATTTTAGGTTTAGATTTGGGGTTAGGTTTAGATTTAGGGTTAGATTTGGAGTTAGGTTTAGATTTGGGGTTAGGTTTAGATTTTTGGTTTAGATTTGGGGTTAGGTTTAGATTTTAGGTTTAGATTTGGGGTTAGGTTTAGATTTGGGGTTAGGTTTATATTTTAGGTTTAGATTTGGAGTTAGGTTTAGATTTGGGGTTAGGTTTAGATTTGGGGTTAGGTTTAGATTTGGGGTTAGGTTTAGATTTTAGGTTTAGATTTGGGGTTAGGTTTAGATTTTAGGTTTAGATTTGGGGTTAGGTTTAGATTGGGGGTTAGGTTTAGATTTTAGGTTTAGATTTGGGGTTAGGTTTAGATTTGGGGTTAGGTTTAGATTTTAGGTTTAGATTTGGGGTTAGGTTTAGATTTGGGGTTTAGATTTGCGGTTAGGTTTAGATTTTAGGTTTAGATTTGGGGTTAGGTTTAGATTTTTGGTTTAGATTTGGGGTTAGGTTTAGATTTGGGGTTAGGTTTAGATTTTAGGATTAGATTTGGGGTTAGGTTTAGATTTTTGGTTTAGATTTGGGGTTAGGTTTAGATTTTAGGTTTAGATTTGGGGTTTAGATTTGGGGTTAGGTTTAGATTTGGGGTTTAGATTTGGGGTTAGGTTTAGATTTTAGGTTTAGATTTGGGGTTAGGTTTAGATTTTTGGTTTAGATTTGGGGTTAGGTTTAGATTTTAGGATTAGATTTGGGGTTAGGTTTAGATTTTTGGTTTAGATTTCGGGTTAGGTTTAGATTTTAGGTTTAGATTTGGGGCTAGGTTTAGATTTGGGGTTAGGTTTAGATTTTAGGTTTAGATTTGGGGTTAGGTTTAGATTTTAGGTTTAGATTTGGGGTTAGGTTTAGATTTTAGGTTTAGATTTGGGGTTAGGTTTAGATTGGGGGTTAGGTTTAGATTTTAGGTTTAGATTTGGGGTTAGGTTTAGATTTGGGGTTAGGTTTAGATTTTAGGTTTAGATTTGGGGTTAGGTTTAGATTTGGGGTTTAGATTTGCGGTTAGGTTTAGATTTTAGGTTTAGATTTGGGGTTAGGTTTAGATTTTAGGTTCAGATTTCGGGTTAGGTTTAGATTTTAGCTTCACATTTGGGGTTAGGTTTAGATTTTAGGTTTAGATTTGTGGTTAGGTTTAGATTTTAGGTTTAGATTTGGGGTTAGGTTTAGATTTGGGGTTAGGTTTAGATTTTAGGTTTAGATTTGGGGTTCGGTTTAGATTTTAGGTTCAGATTTCGGGATAGGTTCAGATTTTAGGTTCAGACTTGGGGTTAGGTTTATATTTTAGGTTTAGATTTGGGGTTAGGTTTAGATTTTAGGTTTAGATTTGGGGTTTAGATTTGGGGTTAGGTTTAGATTTGGGGTTTAGATTTGGGGTTAGGTTTAGATTTTAGGTTTAGATTTGGGGTTAGGTTTAGATTTGGGGTTAGGTTTAGATTTTTGGTTTAGATTTGGGGTTAGGTTTAGATTTTAGGTTTAGATTTGGGGCTAGGTTTAGATTTGGGGTTACGTTTAGATTTTAGGTTTAGATTTGGGGTTAGGATTAGATTTTAGGTTTAGATTTGGAGTTAGGTTTAGATTTGGGGTTAGGTTTAGATTTTAGGTTTAGATTTGGGGTTAGGTTTAGATTTTAGGTTTAGATTTGGGGTTAGGTTTAGATTTGGGGTTAGGTTTAGATTTTAGGTTTAGATTTGGGTTTAGGTTTAGATTTGGGGTTAGGTTTAGATTTTAGGTTTAGATTTGGGGTTAGGTTTAGATTTTAGGTTTAGATTTGGGGTTAGGTTTGATTTGGTGTTAGGTTTAGATTTTAGGTCTAGATTTGGGGTAGGTTTAGATTTTCGGTTTAGATTTGGGGTTAGGTTTAGATTTTAGGTTAAGATTTGGTTTTAGGTTTAGATTTGGGCTTAGGTTTAGATTTTAGGTTTAGATTTGGGGTTAGGTTTAGATTTGGGGTTAGGTTTAGATTTTAGGTTTAGATTTGGGGTTAGGTTTAGATTTGGGGTTTAGATTTGGGGTTAGGTTTAGATTTTAGGTTTAGATTTGGGGTTAGGTTTAGATTTGGGGTTAGGTTTAGATTTTAGGTTTAGATTTGGGGTTAGGTTTAGATTTTAGGTTTAGATTTGGGGTTAGGTTTAGATTTTTGGTTTAGATTTGGGGTTAGGTTTAGATTTGGGGTTAGGTTTAGATTTTAGGATTAGATTTGGGGTTAGGTTTAGATTTTTGGTTTAGATTTCGGGTTAGGTTTAGATTTTAGGTTTAGATTTGGGGCTAGGTTTAGATTTGGGGTTAGGTTTAGATTTTAGGTTTAGATTTGGGGTTAGGTTTAGATTTAGGGTTAGATTTGGAGTTAGGTTTAGATTTGGGGTTAGGTTTAGATTTTTGGTTTAGATTTGGGGTTAGGTTTAGATTTTAGGTTTAGATTTGGGGTTAGGTTTAGATTTGGGGTTAGGTTTAGATTTTAGGTTTAGATTTGGGGTTAGGTTTAGATTTTAGGTTTAGATTTGGGGTTAGGTTTAGATTTGGGGTTAGGTTTAGATTTGGGGTTAGGTTTAGATTTTAGGTTTAGATTTGGGGTTAGGTTTAGATTTGGGGTTAGGTTTAGATTTTAGGTTTAGATTTGGGGTTAGGTTTAGATTTTAGGTTTAGATTTGGGGTTAGGTTTAGATTTGGGGTTAGGTTTAGATTTTAGGTTTAGATTTGGGGTTAGGTTTAGATTTAGGTTTAGATTTGGGGTTAGGTTTAGATTTGGGGTTAGGTTTAGATTTTAGGTTTAGATTTGGGGTTAGGTTTAGATTTGGGGTTTAGATTTGGGGTTAGGTTTAGATTTTAAGTTTAGATTTGGGGTTAGGTTTAGATTTGCGGTTAGGTTTAGATTTTAGGTTTAGATTTGGGGTTAGGTTTAGATTTTAGGTTCAGATTTCGGGTTAGGTTTAGATTTTAGGTTCACATTTGGGGTTAGGTTTAGATTTTAGGTTTAGATTTGTGGTTAGGTTTAGATTTTAGGTTTAGATTTGGGGTTAGGTTTAGATTTGGGGTTAGGTTTAGATTTTAGGTTTAGATTTGGGGTTAGGTTTAGATTTTAGGTTCAGATTTCGGGATAGGTTCAGATTTTAGGTTCAGATTTGGGGTTAGGTTTAGATTTTAGGTTTAGATTTGGGGTTAGGTTTAGATTTTAGGTTTAGATTTGGGGTTTAGATTTGGGGTTAGGTTTAGATTTTTCGTTTAGATTTGGGGTTAGGTTTAGATTTTAGGTTTAGATTTGGGGCTAGGTTTAGATTTGGGGTTAGGTTTAGATTTTAGGTTTAGATTTGGGGTTAGGTTTAGATTTGGGGTTAGGTTTAGATTTTAGGTTTAGATTTGGGGTTAGGTTTAGATTTGGGGTTTAGATTTGGGGTTAGGTTTAGATTTTAAGTTTAGATTTGGGGTTAGGTTTAGATTTGCGGTTAGGTTTAGATTTTAGGTTTAGATTTGGGGTTAGGTTTAGATTTTAGGTTCAGATTTGGGGTTAGGTTTGATTTGGTGTTAGGTTTAGATTTTAGGTCTAGATTTGGGGTAGGTTTAGATTTTCGGTTTAGATTTGGGGTTAGGTTTAGATTTTAGGTTAAGATTTGGGGTTAGGTTTAGATTTGGGCTTAGGTTTAGATTTTAGGTTTAGATTTGGGGTTAGGTTTAGATTTGGGGTTAGGTTTAGATTTTAGGTTTAGATTTGGGGTTAGGTTTAGATTTGGGGTTTAGATTTGGGGTTAGGTTTAGATTTTAGGTTTAGATTTGGGGTTAGGTTTAGATTTGGGGTTAGGTTTAGATTTTAGGTTTAGATTTGGGGTTAGGTTTAGATTTTTGGTTTAGATTTGGGGTTAGGTTTAGATTTGGGGTTAGGTTTAGATTTTAGGATTAGATTTGGGGTTAGGTTTAGATTTTTGGTTTAGATTTCGGGTTAGGTTTAGATTTTAGGTTTAGATTTGGGGCTAGGTTTAGATTTGGGGTTAGGTTTAGATTTTAGGTTTAGATTTGGGGTTAGGTTTAGATTTAGGGTTAGATTTGGAGTTAGGTTTAGATTTGGGGTTAGGTTTAGATTTTTGGTTTAGATTTGGGGTTAGGTTTAGATTTTAGGTTTAGATTTGGGGTTAGGTTTAGATTTGGGGTTAGGTTTAGATTTTAGGTTTAGATTTGGGGTTAGGTTTAGATTTTAGGTTTAGATTTGGGGTTAGGTTTAGATTTGGGGTTAGGTTTAGATTTGGGGTTAGGTTTAGATTTGGGGTTAGGTTTAGATTTTAGGTTTAGATTTGGGGTTAGGTTTAGATTTTAGGTTTAGATTTGGGGTTAGGTTTAGATTTGGGGTTAGGTTTAGATTTTAGGTTTAGATTTGGGGTTAGGTTTAGATTTAGGTTTAGATTTGGGGTTAGGTTTAGATTTGGGGTTAGGTTTAGATTTTAGGTTTAGATTTGGGGTTAGGTTTAGATTTTAGGTTAAGATTTGGGTTTAGGTTTAGATTTTAGGTTTAGATTTGGGGTTAGGTTTAGATTTTAGGTTTAGATTTGGGGTTAGGTTTAGATTTGGGGTTAGGTTTAGATTTTAGGTTTAGATTTGGGGTTAGGTTTAGATTTGGGGTTAGGTTTAGATTTTAGGTTTAGATTTTAAGTTTAGATTTGGGGTTAGGTTTAGATTTGCGGTTAGGTTTAGATTTTAGGTTTAGATTTGGGGTTAGGTTTAGATTTGCGGTTAGGTTTAGATTTTAGGTTTAGATTTGGGGTTAGGTTTAGATTTTAGGTTCAGATTTCGGGTTAGGTTTAGATTTTAGGTTCACATTTGGGGTTAGGTTTAGATTTTAGGTTTAGATTTGTGGTTAGGTTTAGATTTTAGGTTTAGATTTGGGGTTAGGTTTAGATTTGGGGTTAGGTTTAGATTTTAGGTTTAGATTTGGGGTTAGGTTTAGATTTTAGGTTTAGATTTGGGGTTTAGATTTGGGGTTAGGTTTAGATTTTTGGTTTAGATTTGGGGTTAGGTTTAGATTTTAGGTTTAGATTTGGGGCTAGGTTTAGATTTGGGGTTAGGTTTAGATTTTAGGTTTAGATTTGGGGTTAGGTTTAGATTTGGGGTTAGGTTTAGATTTTAGGTTTAGATTTGGGGTTAGGTTTGATTTGGTGTTAGGTTTAGATTTTAGGTCTAGATTTGGGGTAGGTTTAGATTTTCGGTTTAGATTTGGGGTTAGGTTTAGATTTGGGGTTAGGTTTAGATTTTAGGATTAGATTTGGGGTTAGGTTTAGATTTTTGGTTTAGATTTCGGGTTAGGTTTAGATTTTAGGTTTAGATTTGGGGCTAGGTTTAGATTTGGGGTTAGGTTTAGATTTTAGGTTTAGATTTGGGGTTAGGTTTAGATTTTAGGGTTAGATTTGGGGTTAGGTTTAGATTTAGGGTTAGATTTGGAGTTAGGTTTAGATTTGGGGTTAGGTTTAGATTTTTGGTTTAGATTTGGGGTTAGGTTTAGATTTTAGGTTTAGATTTGGGGTTAGGTTTAGATTTTAGGTTTAGATTTGGGGTTAGGTTTAGATTTTAGGTTTAGATTTGGGGTTAGGTTTAGATTTGGGGTTAGGTTTAGATTTGGGGTTAGGTTTAGATTTTAGGTTTAGATTTGGGGTTAGGTTTAGATTTGGGGTTAGGTTTAGATTTTAGGTTTAGATTTGGGGTTAGGTTTAGATTTGGGGTTAGGTTTAGATTTTAGGTTTAGATTTGGGGTTAGGTTTAGATTTAGGTTTAGATTTGGGGTTAGGTTTAGATTTGGGGTTAGGTTTAGATTTTAGGTTTAGATTTGGGGTTAGGTTTAGATTTTAGGTTAAGATTTGGGTTTAGGTTTAGATTTTAGGTTTAGATTTGGGGTTAGGTTTAGATTTTAGGTTTAGATTTGGGGTTAGGTTTAGATTTGGGGTTAGGTTTAGATTTTAGGTTTAGATTTGGGGTTAGGTTTAGATTTGGGGTTTAGATTTGGGGTTAGGTTTAGATTTTAAGTTTAGATTTGGGGTTAGGTTTAGATTTGCGGTTAGGTTTAGATTTTAGGTTTAGATTTGGGGTTAGGTTTAGATTTTAGGTTCAGATTTCGGGTTAGGTTTAGATTTTAGGTTCACATTTGGGGTTAGGTTTAGATTTTAGGTTTAGATTTGTGGTTAGGTTTAGATTTTAGGTTTAGATTTGGGGTTAGGTTTACATTTGGGGTTAGGTTTAGATTTTAGGTTTAGATTTGGGGTTAGGTTTAGATTTTAGGTTCAGATTTCGGGATAGGTTCAGATTTTAGGTTCAGATTTGGGGTTAGGTTTAGATTTTAGGTTTAGATTTGGGGTTAGGTTTAGATTTTAGGTTTAGATTTGGGGTTTAGATTTGGGGTTAGGTTTAGATTTTTGGTTTAGATTTGGGGTTAGGTTTAGATTTTAGGTTTAGATTTGGGGCTAGGTTTAGATTTGGGGTTAGGTTTAGATTTTAGGTTTAGATTTGGGGTTAGGTTTAGATTTGGGGTTAGGTTTAGATTTTAGGTTTAGATTTGGGGTTAGGTTTAGATTTGGGGTTTAGATTTGGGGTTAGGTTTAGATTTTAAGTTTAGATTTGGGGTTAGGTTTAGATTTGCGGTTAGGTTTAGATTTTAGGTTTAGATTTGGGGTTGGGTTTAGATTTTAGGTTCAGATTTCGGGTTAGTTTTAGATTTTAGGTTCACATTTGGAGTTAGGTTTAGATTTTAGGTTTAGATTTGGGGTTAGGTTTAGATTTTAGGTTTAGATTTGGGGTTAGGTTTAGATTTGGGGTTAGGTTTAGATTTTAGGTTTAGATTTGGGGTTAGGTTTAGATTTTAGGTTCAGATTTCGGGATAGGTTCAGATTTTAGGTTCAGATTTGGGGTTAGGTTTATATTTTAGGTTTAGATTTGGGGTTAGGTTTAGATTTTAGGTTTAGATTTGGGGTTTAGATTTGGGGTTAGGTTTAGATTTGGGGTTTAGATTTGGGGTTAGGTTTAGATTTTAGGTTTAGATTTGGGGCTAGGTTTAGATTTGGGGTTAGGTTTAGATTTTTGGTTTAGATTTGGGGTTAGGATTAGATTTTAGGTTTAGATTTGGAGTTAGGTTTAGATTTGGGGTTAGGTTTAGATTTTAGGTTTAGATTTGGGGTTAGGTTTAGATTTTAGGTTTAGATTTGGGGTTAGGTTTAGATTTGGGGTTAGGTTTAGATTTTAGGTTTAGATTTGGGGTTAGGTTTAGATTTGGGGTTAGGTTTAGATTTTAGGTTTAGATTTGGGGTTAGGTTTAGATTTTAGGTTTAGATTTTAGGTTTAGATTTTAGGTTTAGATTTGGGGTTAGGTTTAGATTTTAGGTTTAGATTTGGGGTTAGGTTTAGATTTGGGGTTAGGTTTAGATTTTAGGTTTAGATTTGGGGTTAGGTTTAGATTTTAGGTTTAGATTTGGGGTTAGGTTTGATTTGGTGTTAGGTTTAGATTTTAGGTCTAGATTTGGGGTAGGTTTAGATTTGGGGTTAGGTTTAGATTTTAGGTTTAGATTTGGGGTTAGGTTTAGATTTTCGGTTTAGATTTGGGGTTAGGTTTAGATTTTAGGTTAAGATTTGGGGTTAGGTTTAGATTTGGGCTTAGGTTTAGATTTTAGGTTTAGATTTGGGGTTAGGTTTAGATTTGGGGTTAGGTTTAGATTTTAGGTTTAGATTTGGGGTTAGGTTTAGATTTGGGGTTAGGTTTAGATTTTAGGTTTAGATTTGGGGTTAGGTTTAGATTTGGGGTTAGGTTTAGATTTTAGGTTTAGATTTGGGGTTAGGTTTAGATTTTAGGTTCAGATTTCGGGTTAGGTTTAGATTTTAGGTTCAGATTTCGGGTTAGGTTTAGATTTTAGGTTTAGATTTGGGGTTAGGTTTAGATTTGGGGTTAGGTTTAGATTTTAGGTTTAGATTTGGGGTTAGGTTTAGATTTTAGGTTTAGATTTGGGGTTAGGTTTAGATTTTAGGTTTAGATTTGCGGTTAGGTTTAGATTTGGGGTTAGGTTTAGATTTTAGGTTTAGATTTGGGGTTAGGTTTAGATTTTAGGTTTAGATTTGGGGATAGGTTTAGATTTGGGGTTAGGTTTACATTTTAGGTTTAGATTTGGGGTTAGGTTTAGATTTGGGGTTAGGTTTAGATTTTCGGTTTAGATTTGGGGTTAGGTTTAGATTTTAGGTTTAGATTTGGGGTTAGGTTTAGATTTGAGGTTTAGATTTGGGGTTAGGTTTAGATTTTAGGTTTAGATTTGGGGTTAGGTTTAGATTTTAGGTTTAGATTTGGGGTTAGGTTTAGATTTGGGGTTAGGTTTAGATTTTAGGTTTAGATTTGGGGTTAGGTTTAGATTTGGGGTTAGGTTTAGATTTTAGGTTTAGATTTGCGGTTAGGTTTAGATTTTAGGTTTAGATTTGGGGTTAGGTTTAGATTTTAGGTTTAGATTTGGGGTTAGGTTTAGATTTGGGGTTAGGTTTAGATTTTAGGTTTAGATTTGTGGTTAGGTTTAGATTTTAGGTTTAGATTTGGGGTTAGGTTTACATTTGGGGTTAGGTTTAGATTTTAGGTTTAGATTTGGGGTTAGGTTTAGATTTGCGGTTAGGTTTAGATTTTAGGTTTAGATTTGGGGTTAGGTTTAGATTTGGGGTTAGGTTTAGATTTTAGGTTTAGATTTGGGGTTAGGTTTAGATTTTAGGTTTAGATTTGGGGTTAGGTTTAGATTTGGTGTTAGGTTTAGATTTCAGGTTTAGATTTGGGGTTAGGTTTAGATTTGGGGTTAGGTTTAGATTTTAGGTTTAGATTTGGGGTTAGGTTTAGATTTTAGGTTTAGATTTGGGGTTAGGTCTAGATTTGGGGTTAGGTTTAGATTTTAGGTTTAGATTTGGGGTTAGGTTTAGATTTGGGGTTAGGTTTAGATTTTAGGTTTAGATTTGGGGTTAGGTTTAGATTTTAGGTTTAGATTTGGGGTTAGGTTTAGATTTGGGGTTAGGTTTAGATTTTAGATTTAGAGTTGGGGTTAGGTTTAGATTTTAGGTTTAGATTTGGGGTTAGGTTTAGATTTGGGGTTAGGTTTAGATTTTAGGTTTAGATTTGGGGTTAGGTTTAGATTTTAGGTTTCGATTTGGGGTTAGGTTTAGATTTAAGGTTAGGTTTAGATTTTAGGTTTAGATTTGGGGTTAGGTTTAGATTTTAGGTTCAGATTTCGGGTTAGGTTTAGATTTTAGGTTCAGATTTCGGGTTAGGTTTAGATTTTAGGTTTAGATTTGGGGTTAGGTTTAGATTTTAGGTTTAGATGTGGGGATTAGATTTGGGGTTAGGTTTAGATTTGGGGTTTAGATTTGGGGTTAGGTTTAGATTTTAGGTTTAGATTTGCGGTTAGGTTTAGATTTGGGGTTAGGTTTAGATTTTAGGTTTAGATTTGGGGTTAGGTTTAGATTTTAGGTTTAGATTTGGGAATAGGTTTAGATTTGGGGTTAGGTTTACATTTTAGGTTTAGATTTGGGGTTAGGTTTAGATTTGGGGTTAGGTTTAGATTTTCGGTTTAGATTTGGGGTTAGGTTTATATTTTAGGTTTAGATTTGGGGTTAGGTTTAGATTTGAGGTTTAGATTTGGGGTTAGGTTTAGATTTTAGGTTTAGATTTGGGGTTAGGTTTAGATTTTAGGTTTAGATTTGGGGTTAGGTTTAGATTTGGGGTTAGGTTTAGATTTTAGGTTTAGATTTGGGGTTAGGTTTAGATTTGGGGTTAGGTTTAGATTTTAGGTTTAGATTTGCGGTTAGGTTTAGATTTTAGGTTTAGATTTGGGGTTAGGTTTAGATTTTAGGTTTAGATTTGGGGTTAGGTTTAGATTTGGGGTTAGGTTTAGATTTTAGGTTTAGATTTGTGGTTAGGTTTAGATTTTAGGTTTAGATTTGGGGTTAGGTTTACATTTGGGGTTAGGTTTAGATTTTAGGTTTAGATTTGGGGTTAGGTTTAGATTTGCGGTTAGGTTTAGATTTTAGGTTTAGATTTGGGGTTAGGTTTAGATTTGGGGTTAGGTTTAGATTTTAGGTTTAGATTTGGGGTTAGGTTTAGATTTTAGGTTTAGATTTGGGGTTAGGTTTAGATTTGGTGTTAGGTTTAGATTTCAGGTTTAGATTTGGGGTTAGGTTTAGATTTGGGGTTAGGTTTAGATTTTAGGTTTAGATTTGGGGTTAGGTTTAGATTTTAGGTTTAGATTTGGGGTTAGGTTTAGATTTGGGGTTAGGTTTAGATTTTAGGTTTAGATTTGGGGTTAGGTTTAGATTTGGGGTTAGGTTTAGATTTTAGGTTTAGATTTGGGGTTAGGTTTAGATTTTAGGTTTAGATTTGGGGTTAGGTTTAGATTTGGGGTTAGGTTTAGATTTTAGATTTAGATTTGGGGTTAGGTTTAGATTTTAGGTTTAGATTTGGGGTTAGGTTTAGATTTGGGGTTAGGTTTAGATTTTAGGTTTAGATTTGGGGTTAGGTTTAGATTTTAGGTTTCGATTTGGGGTTAGGATTAGATTTAAGGTTAGGTTTAGATTTTAGGTTTAGATTTGGGGTTAGGTTTAGATTTTAGGTTCAGATTTCGGGTTAGGTTTAGATTTTAGGTTCAGATTTCGGGTTAGGTTTAGATTTTAGGTTTAGATTTGGGGTTTAGATTTGGGGTTAGGTTTAGATTTGGGGTTTAGATTTGGGGTTAGGTTTAGATTTTAGGTTTAGATTTGGAGTTAGGTTTAGATTTTAGGTTTAGATTTGGGGTTAGGTTTAGATTTTAGGTTTAGATTTGGGGTTAGGTTTAGATTTTAGGTTTAGATTTGGGGTTAGGTTTAGATTTGGGGTTAGGTTTAGATTTTAGGTTTAGATTTGGGGTTAGGTTTAGATTTGGGGTTAGGTTTAGATTTTAGGTTTAGATTTGGGGTTAGGATTAGATTTAGGTTTAGATTTGGGGTTAGGTTGAGATTTGGGGTTAGGTTTAGATTTTAGGTTTAGATTTGGGGTTAGGTTTAGATTTGGGGTTAGGTTTAGATTTTAGGTTTAGATTTGGGGTTAGGTTTAGATTTTAGGTTTAGATTTGGGGTTAGGTTTAGATTTGGGGTTAGGTTTAGATTTTAGGTTTAGATTTGGGGTTAGGTTTAGATTTAGGTTTAGATTTGGGGTTAGGTTTAGATTTGGGGTTAGGTTTAGATTTTAGGTTTAGATTTGGGGTTAGGTTTAGATTTTAGGTTTAGATTTGCGGTTAGGTTTAGATTTGGGGTTAGGTTTAGATTTTAGGTTCAGATTTCGGGTTAGGTTTAGATTTTAGGTTTAGATTTGGGGTTAGGTTTAGATTTTAGGTTTAGATTTGCGGTTAGGTTTAGATTTGGGGTTAGGTTTAGATTTTAGGTTCAGATTTCGGGTTAGGTTTAGATTTTAGGTTTAGATTTGGGGTTAGGTTTAGATTTGGGGTTAGGTTTAGATTTTAGGTTTAGATTTGGGGTTAGGTTTAGATTTTAGGTTTAGATTTGGGGTTAGGTTTAGATTTTAGGTTTAGATTTGCGGTTAGGTTTAGATTTGGGGTTAGGTTTAGATTTTAGGTTTAGATTTGGGGTTAGGTTTAGATTTTAGGTTTAGATTTGGGGATAGGTTTAGATTTGGGGTTAGGTTTACATTTTAGGTTTAGATTTGGGGTTAGGTTTAGATTTGGGGTTAGGTTTAGATTTTCGGTTTAGATTTGGGGTTAGGTTTAGATTTTAGGTTTAGATTTGGGGTTAGGTTTAGATTTTAGGTTTAGATTTGCGGTTAGGTTTAGATTTTAGGTTTAGATTTGGGGTTAGGTTTAGATTTTAGGTTTAGATTTGGGGTTAGGTTTAGATTTGGGGTTAGGTTTAGATTTTAGGTTTAGATTTGTGGTTAGGTTTAGATTTTAGGTTTAGATTTGGGGTTAGGTTTACATTTGGGGTTAGGTTTAGATTTTAGGTTTAGATTTGGGGTTAGGTTTAGATTTGCGGTTAGGTTTAGATTTTAGGTTTAGATTTGGGGTTAGGTTTAGATTTGGGGTTAGGTTTAGATTTTAGGTTTAGATTTGGGGTTAGGTTTAGATTTTAGGTTTAGATTTGGGGTTAGGTTTAGATTTGGTGTTAGGTTTAGATTTCAGGTTTAGATTTGGGGTTAGGTTTAGATTTGGGGTTAGGTTTAGATTTTAGGTTTAGATTTGGGGTTAGGTTTAGATTTTAGGTTTAGATTTGGGGTTAGGTCTAGATTTGGGGTTAGGTTTAGATTTTAGGTTTAGATTTGGGGTTAGGTTTAGATTTGGGGTTAGGTTTAGATTTTAGGTTTAGATTTGGGGTTAGGTTTAGATTTTAGGTTTAGATTTGGGGTTAGGTTTAGATTTGGGGTTAGGTTTAGATTTTAGATTTAGAGTTGGGGTTAGGTTTAGATTTTAGGTTTAGATTTGGGGTTAGGTTTAGATTTGGGGTTAGGTTTAGATTTTAGGTTTAGATTTGGGGTTAGGTTTAGATTTTAGGTTTCGATTTGGGGTTAGGTTTAGATTTAAGGTTAGGTTTAGATTTTAGGTTTAGATTTGGGGTTAGGTTTAGATTTTAGGTTCAGATTTCGGGTTAGGTTTAGATTTTAGGTTCAGATTTCGGGTTAGGTTTAGATTTTAGGTTTAGATTTGGGGTTAGGTTTAGATTTTAGGTTTAGATTTGGGGATTAGATTTGGGGTTAGGTTTAGATTTGACGTTTAGATTTGGGGTTAGGTTTAGATTTTAGGTTTAGATTTGCGGTTAGGTTTAGATTTGGGGTTAGGTTTAGATTTTAGGTTTAGATTTGGGGTTAGGTTTAGATTTTAGGTTTAGATTTGGGGATAGGTTTAGATTTGGGGTTAGGTTTACATTTTAGGTTTAGATTTGGGGTTAGGTTTAGATTTGGGGTTAGGTTTAGATTTTCGGTTTAGATTTGGGGTTAGGTTTATATTTTAGGTTTAGATTTGGGGTTAGGTTTAGATTTGAGGTTTAGATTTGGGGTTAGGTTTAGATTTTAGGTTTAGATTTGGGGTTAGGTTTAGATTTTAGGTTTAGATTTGGGGTTAGGTTTAGATTTGGGGTTAGGTTTAGATTTTAGGTTTAGATTTGGGGTTAGGTTTAGATTTGGGTTTAGGTTTAGATTTTAGGTTTAGATTTGCGGTTAGGTTTAGATTTTAGGTTTAGATTTGGGGTTAGGTTTAGATTTTAGGTTTAGATTTGGGGTTAGGTTTAGATTTGGGGTTAGGTTTAGATTTTAGGTTTAGATTTGTGGTTAGGTTTAGATTTTAGGTTTAGATTTGGGGTTAGGTTTACATTTGGGGTTAGGTTTAGATTTTAGGTTTAGATTTGGGGTTAGGTTTAGATTTGCGGTTAGGTTTAGATTTTAGGTTTAGATTTGGGGTTAGGTTTAGATTTGGGGTTAGGTTTAGATTTTAGGTTTAGATTTGGGGTTAGGTTTAGATTTTAGGTTTAGATTTGGGGTTAGGTTTAGATTTGGTGTTAGGTTTAGATTTCAGGTTTAGATTTGGGGTTAGGTTTAGATTTGGGGTTAGGTTTAGATTTTAGGTTTAGATTTGGGGTTAGGTTTAGATTTTAGGTTTAGATTTGGGGTTAGGTTTAGATTTGGGGTTAGGTTTAGATTTTAGGTTTAGATTTGGGGTTAGGTTTAGATTTGGGGTTAGGTTTAGATTTTAGGTTTAGATTTGGGGTTAGGTTTAGATTTTAGGTTTAGATTTGGGGTTAGGTTTAGATTTGGGGTTAGGTTTAGATTTTAGATTTAGATTTGGGGTTAGGTTTAGATTTTAGGTTTAGATTTGGGGTTAGGTTTAGATTTGGGGTTAGGTTTAGATTTTAGGTTTAGATTTGGGGTTAGGTTTAGATTTTAGGTTTCGATTTGGGGTTAGGTTTAGATTTAAGGTTAGGTTTAGATTTTAGGTTTAGATTTGGGGTTAGGTTTAGATTTTAGGTTCAGATTTCGGGTTAGGTTTAGATTTTAGGTTCAGATTTCGGGTTAGGTTTAGATTTTAGGTTTAGATTTGGGGTTTAGATTTGGGGTTAGGTTTAGATTTGGGGTTTAGATTTGGGGTTAGGTTTAGATTTTAGGTTTAGATTTGGAGTTAGGTTTAGATTTTAGGTTTAGATTTGGGGTTAGGTTTAGATTTGGGGTTAGGTTTAGATTTTAGGTTTAGATTTGGGGTTAGGTTTAGATTTTAGGTTTAGATTTGGGGTTAGGTTTAGATTTGGGGTTAGGTTTAGATTTTAGGTTTAGATTTGGGGTTAGGTTTAGATTTGGGGTTAGGTTTAGATTTTAGGTTTAGATTTGGGGTTAGGATTAGATTTAGGTTTAGATTTGGGGTTAGGTTTAGATTTGGGGTTAGGTTTAGATTTTAGGTTTAGATTTGGGGTTAGGTTTAGATTTGGGGTTAGGTTTAGATTTTAGGTTTAGATTTGGGGTTAGGTTTAGATTTTAGGTTTAGATTTGGGGTTAGGTTTAGATTTGGGGTTAGGTTTAGATTTTAGGTTTAGATTTGGGGTTAGGTTTAGATTTGGGGTTTAGATTTGGGGTTAGGTTTAGATTTTAAGTTTAGATTTGGGGTTAGGTTTAGATTTGCGGTTAGGTTTAGATTTTAGGTTTAGATTTGGGGTTAGGTTTAGATTTTAGGTTCAGATTTCGGGTTAGGTTTAGATTTTAGGTTCACATTTGGGGTTAGGTTTAGATTTTAGGTTTAGATTTGTGGTTAGGTTTAGATTTTAGGTTTAGATTTGGGGTTAGGTTTAGATTTGGGGTTAGGTTTAGATTTTAGATTTAGATTTGGGGTTAGGTTTAGATTTTAGGTTTAGATTTGGGGTTAGGTTTAGATTTGGGGTTAGGTTTAGATTTTAGGTTTAGATTTGGGGTTAGGTTTAGATTTTAGGTTTCGATTTGGGGTTAGGTTTAGATTTAAGGTTAGGTTTAGATTTTAGGTTTAGATTTGGGGTTAGGTTTAGATTTTAGGTTCAGATTTCGGGTTAGGTTTAGATTTTAGGTTCAGATTTCGGGTTAGGTTTAGATTTTAGGTTTAGATTTGGGGTTTAGATTTGGGGTTAGGTTTAGATTTGGGGTTTAGATTTGGGGTTAGGTTTAGATTTTAGGTTTAGATTTGGAGTTAGGTTTAGATTTTAGGTTTAGATTTGGGGTTAGGTTTAGATTTGGGGTTAGGTTTAGATTTTAGGTTTAGATTTGGGGTTAGGTTTAGATTTTAGGTTTAGATTTGGGGTTAGGTTTAGATTTGGGGTTAGGTTTAGATTTTAGGTTTAGATTTGGGGTTAGGTTTAGATTTTAGGTTTAGATTTGGGGTTAGGTTTAGATTTGGGGTTAGGTTTAGATTTTAGGTTTAGATTTGGGGTTAGGTTTAGATTTGGGGTTAGGTTTAGATTTTAGGTTTAGATTTGGGGTTAGGATTAGATTTAGGTTTAGATTTGGGGTTAGGTTTAGATTTGGGGTTAGGTTTAGATTTTAGGTTTAGATTTGGGGTTAGGTTTAGATTTGGGGTTAGGTTTAGATTTTAGGTTTAGATTTGGGGTTAGGTTTAGATTTTAGGTTTAGATTTGGGGTTAGGTTTAGATTTGGGGTTAGGTTTAGATTTTAGGTTTAGATTTGGGGTTAGGTTTATATTTAGGTTTAGATTTGGGGTTAGGTTTAGATTTGGGGTTAGGTTTAGATTTTAGGTTTAGATTTGGGGTTAGGTTTAGATTTTAGTTTAAGATTTGGGGTTAGGCTTAGATTTGGGGTTAGGTTTAGATTTTAGGTTTAGATTTGGGGTTAGGTTTAGATTTTAGGTTTAGATTTGGGGTTAGGTTTAGATTTGGGGTTAGGTTTAGATTTTAGGTTTAGATTTGGGGTTAGGTTTAGATTTGGGGTTAGGTTTAGATTTTAGGTTTAGATTTGGGGTTAGGTTTAGATTTGGGGTTTAGATTTGGGGTTAGGTTTAGATTTTAAGTTTAGATTTGGGGTTAGGTTTAGATTTGCGGTTAGGTTTAGATTTTAGGTTTAGATTTGGGGTTAGGTTTAGATTTTAGGTTCAGATTTCGGGTTAGGTTTAGATTTTAGGTTCACATTTGGGGTTAGGTTTAGATTTTAGGTTTAGATTTGTGGTTAGGTTTAGATTTTAGGTTTAGATTTGGGGTTAGGTTTAGATTTGGGGTTAGGTTTAGATTTTAGGTTTAGATTTGGGGTTAGGTTTAGATTTTAGGTTCAGATTTCGGGATAGGTTCAGATTTTAGGTTCAGATTTGGGGTTAGGTTTAGATTTTAGGTTTAGATTTGGGGTTAGGTTTAGATTTTAGGTTTAGATTTGGGGTTTAGATTTGGGGTTAGGTTTAGATTTGGGGTTTAGATTTGGGGTTAGGTTTAGATTTGGGGTTAGGTTTAGATTTTAGGTTTAGATTTGGGGTTAGGTTTAGATTTGGGGTTAGGTTTAGATTTTAGGTTTAGATTTGCGGTTAGGTTTAGATTTTAGGTTTAGATTTGGGGTTTAGATTTGGGGTTAGGTTTAGATTTTAGGTTTAGATTTGGGGCTAGGTTTAGATTTGGGGTTAGGTTTAGATTTTAGGTTTAGATTTGGGGTTAGGTTTAGATTTGGGGTTAGGTTTAGATTTTAGGTTTAGATTTGGGGTTAGGTTTAGATTTAGGGTTAGATTTGGAGTTAGGTTTAGATTTGGGGTTAGGTTTAGATTTGCGGTTAGGTTTAGATTTTAGGTTTAGATTTGGGGTTAGGTTTAGATTTTAGGTTCAGATTTCGGGTTAGGTTTAGATTTTCGGTTCACATTTGGGGTTAGGTTTAGATTTTAGGTTTAGATTTGTGGTTAGGTTTAGATTTTAGGTTTAGATTTGGGGTTAGGTTTAGATTTGGGGTTAGGTTTAGATTTTAGGTTTAGATTTGGGGTTAGGTTCAGATTTTAGGTTCAGATTTGGGGTTAGGTTTATATTTTAGGTTTAGATTTGGGGTTAGGTTTAGATGTTAGGTTTAGATTTGGGGTTTAGATTTGGGGTTAGGTTTAGATTTGGGGTTTAGATTTGGGGTTAGGTTTAGATTTTAGGTTTAGATTTGGGGTTAGGTTTAGATTTGGGGTTAGGTTTAGATTTTAGGTTTAGATTTGGGGTTAGGTTTAGATTTTAGGTTTAGATTTGGGGCTAGGTTTAGATTTGGGGTTAGGTTTAGATTTTAGGTTTAGATTTGGGGTTAGGATTAGATTTTAGGTTTAGATTTGGGGTTAGGTTTAGATTTGGGGTTAGGTTTAGATTTTAGGTTTAGATTTGGGGTTAGGTTTAGATTTGGGGTTAGGTTTAGATTTTAGGTTTAGATTTGGGGTTAGGTTTAGATTTTAGGTTTAGATTTTAGGTTTAGATTTTAGGTTTAGATTTGGGGTTAGGTTTAGATTTTAGGTTTAGATTTGGGGTTAGGTTTAGATTTGGGGTTAGGTTTAGATTTTAGGTTTAGATTTGGGGTTAGGTTTAGATTTTAGGTTTAGATTTGGGGTTAGGTTTGATTTGGTGTTAGGTTTAGATTTTAGGTCTAGATTTGGGGTAGGTTTAGATTTGGGGTTAGGTTTAGATTTTAGGTTTAGATTTGGGGTTAGGTTTAGATTTTCGGTTTAGATTTGGGGTTAGGTTTAGATTTTAGGTTAAGATTTGAGGTTAGGTTTAGATTTGGGCTATAGGTTTAGATTTTAGGTTTAGATTTGGGGTTAGGTTTAGATTTGGGGTTAGGTTTAGATTTTAGGTTTAGATTTGGGGTTAGGTTTAGATTTGGGGTTTAGATTTGGGGTTAGGTTTAGATTTTAGGTTTAGATTTGGGGTTAGGTTTAGATTTGGGGTTAGGTTTAGAATTTAGGTTTAGATTTGGGGTTAGGTTTAGATTTTAGGTTCAGATTTCGGGTTAGGTTTAGATTTTAGGTTCAGATTTCGGGTTAGGTTTAGATTTTAGGTTTAGATTTGGGGTTAGGTTTAGATTTGGGGTTAGGTTTAGATGTTAGGTTTAGATTTGGGGTTAGGTTTAGATTTTAGGTTTAGATTTGCGGTTAGGTTTAGATTTGGGGTTAGGTTTAGATTTTTGGTTTAGATTTGGGGTTAGGTTTAGATTTTAGGTTTAGATTTGGGGTTAGGTTTAGATTTGGGGTTAGGTTTACATTTTAGGTTTAGATTTGGGGTTAGGTTTAGATTTGGGGTTAGGTTTAGATTTTCGGTTTAGATTTGGGGTTAGGTTTAGATTTTAGGTTTAGATTTGGGGTTAGGTTTAGATTTTAGGTTTAGATTTGGGGTTAGGTTTAGATTTGGGGTTAGGTTTAGATTTTAGGTTTAGATTTGGGGTTAGGTTTAGATTTTAGGTTTAGATTTGGGGTTAGGTTTAGATTTGGGGTTAGGTTTAGATTTTAGGTTTAGATTTGCGATTAGGTTTAGATTTGGGGTTAGGTTTAGATTTTAGGTTTAGATTTGGGGTTAGGTTTAGATTTTAGGTTTAGATTTGGGGTTAGGTTTAGATTTGGGGTTAGGTTTAGATTTTAGGTTTAGATTTGTGGTTAGGTTTAGATTTTAGGTTTAGATTTGGGGTTAGGTTTACATTTGGGGTTAGGTTTAGATTTTAGGTTTAGATTTGGGGTTAGGTTTAGATTTTAGGTTTAGATTTGGGGTTAGGTTTAGATTTTAGGTTTAGATTTGGGGTTAGGTTTAGATTTGGGGTTAGGTTTAGATTTTAGGTTTAGATTTGGGGTTAGGTTTAGATTTGGGGTTAGGTTTAGATTTTAGGTTTAGATTTGGGGTTAGGATTAGATTTAGGTTTAGATTTGGGGTTAGGTTTAGATTTGGGGTTAGGTTTAGATTTTAGGTTTAGATTTGGGGTTAGGTTTAGATTTGGGGTTAGGTTTAGATTTTAGGTTTAGATTTGGGGTTAGGTTTAGATTTTAGGTTTAGATTTGGGGTTAGGTTTAGATTTGGGGTTAGGTTTAGATTTTAGGTTTAGATTTGGGGTTAGGTTTAGATTTAGGTTTAGATTTGGGGTTAGGTTTAGATTTGGGGTTAGGTTTAGATTTTAGGTTTAGATTTGGGGTTAGGTTTAGATTTTAGTTTAAGATTTGGGGTTAGGCTTAGATTTGGGGTTAGGTTTAGATTTTAGGTTTAGATTTGGGGTTAGGTTTAGATTTTAGGTTTAGATTTGGGGTTAGGTTTAGATTTGGGGTTAGGTTTAGATTTTAGGTTTAGATTTGGGGTTAGGTTTAGATTTGGGGTTAGGTTTAGATTTTAGGTTTAGATTTGGGGTTAGGTTTAGATTTGGGGTTTAGATTTGGGGTTAGGTTTAGATTTTAAGTTTAGATTTGGGGTTAGGTTTAGATTTGCGGTTAGGTTTAGATTTTAGGTTTAGATTTGGGGTTAGGTTTAGATTTTAGGTTCAGATTTCGGGTTAGGTTTAGATTTTAGGTTCACATTTGGGGTTAGGTTTAGATTTTAGGTTTAGATTTGTGGTTAGGTTTAGATTTTAGGTTTAGATTTGGGGTTAGGTTTAGATTTGGGGTTAGGTTTAGATTTTAGGTTTAGATTTGGGGTTAGGTTTAGATTTTAGGTTCAGATTTCGGGATAGGTTCAGATTTTAGGTTCAGATTTGGGGTTAGGTTTAGATTTTAGGTTTAGATTTGGGGTTAGGTTTAGATTTTAGGTTTAGATTTGGGGTTTAGATTTGGGGTTAGGTTTAGATTTGGGGTTTAGATTTGGGGTTAGGTTTAGATTTGGGGTTAGGTTTAGATTTTAGGTTTAGATTTGGGGTTAGGTTTAGATTTGGGGTTAGGTTTAGATTTTAGGTTTAGATTTGCGGTTAGGTTTAGATTTTAGGTTTAGATTTGGGGTTTAGATTTGGGGTTAGGTTTAGATTTTAGGTTTAGATTTGGGGTTAGGTTTAGATTTGGGGTTAGGTTTAGATTTTAGGTTTAGATTTGGGGTTAGGTTTAGATTTAGGGTTAGATTTGGAGTTAGGTTTAGATTTGGGGTTAGGTTTAGATTTGCGGTTAGGTTTAGATTTTAGGTTTAGATTTGGGGTTAGGTTTAGATTTTAGGTTCAGATTTCGGGTTAGGTTTAGATTTTCGGTTCACATTTGGGGTTAGGTTTAGATTTTAGGTTTAGATTTGTGGTTAGGTTTAGATTTTAGGTTTAGATTTGGGGTTAGGTTTAGATTTGGGGTTAGGTTTAGATTTTAGGTTTAGATTTGGGGTTAGGTTCAGATTTTAGGTTCAGATTTGGGGTTAGGTTTATATTTTAGGTTTAGATTTGGGGTTAGGTTTAGATGTTAGGTTTAGATTTGGGGTTTAGATTTGGGGTTAGGTTTAGATTTGGGGTTTAGATTTGGGGTTAGGTTTAGATTTTAGGTTTAGATTTGGGGTTAGGTTTAGATTTGGGGTTAGGTTTAGATTTTAGGTTTAGATTTGGGGTTAGGTTTAGATTTTAGGTTTAGATTTGGGGCTAGGTTTAGATTTGGGGTTAGGTTTAGATTTTAGGTTTAGATTTGGGGTTAGGATTAGATTTTAGGTTTAGATTTGGGGTTAGGTTTAGATTTGGTGTTAGGTTTAGATTTTAGGTCTAGATTTGGGGTAGGTTTAGATTTGGGGTTAGGTTTAGATTTTAGGTTTAGATTTGGGGTTAGGTTTAGATTTTCGGTTTAGATTTGGGGTTAGGTTTAGATTTTAGGTTAAGATTTGAGGTTAGGTTTAGATTTGGGCTATAGGTTTAGATTTTAGGTTTAGATTTGGGGTTAGGTTTAGATTTGGGGTTAGGTTTAGATTTTAGGTTTAGATTTGGGGTTAGGTTTAGATTTGGGGTTTAGATTTGGGGTTAGGTTTAGATTTTAGGTTTAGATTTGGGGTTAGGTTTAGATTTGGGGTTAGGTTTAGATTTTAGGTTTAGATTTGGGGTTAGGTTTAGATTTTAGGTTCAGATTTCGGGTTAGGTTTAGATTTTAGGTTCAGATTTCGGGTTAGGTTTAGATTTTAGGTTTAGATTTGGGGTTAGGTTTAGATTTGGGGTTAGGTTTAGATGTTAGGTTTAGATTTGGGGTTAGGTTTAGATTTTAGGTTTAGATTTGCGGTTAGGTTTAGATTTGGGGTTAGGTTTAGATTTTTGGTTTAGATTTGGGGTTAGGTTTAGATTTTAGGTTTAGATTTGGGGTTAGGTTTAGATTTGGGGTTAGGTTTACATTTTAGGTTTAGATTTGGGGTTAGGTTTAGATTTGGGGTTAGGTTTAGATTTTCGGTTTAGATTTGGGGTTAGGTTTAGATTTTAGGTTTAGATTTGGGGTTAGGTTTAGATTTTAGGTTTAGATTTGGGGTTAGGTTTAGATTTGGGGTTAGGTTTAGATTTTAGGTTTAGATTTGGGGTTAGGTTTAGATTTTAGGTTTAGATTTGGGGTTAGGTTTAGATTTGGGGTTAGGTTTAGATTTTAGGTTTAGATTTGCGATTAGGTTTAGATTTGGGGTTAGGTTTAGATTTTAGGTTTAGATTTGGGGTTAGGTTTAGATTTTAGGTTTAGATTTGGGGTTAGGTTTAGATTTGGGGTTAGGTTTAGATTTTAGGTTTAGATTTGTGGTTAGGTTTAGATTTTAGGTTTAGATTTGGGGTTAGGTTTACATTTGGGGTTAGGTTTAGATTTTAGGTTTAGATTTGGGGTTAGGTTTAGATTTGCGGTTAGGTTTAGATTTTAGGTTTAGATTTGGTGTTAGGTTTAGATTTCAGGTTTAGATTTGGGGTTAGGTTTAGATTTGGGGTTAGGTTTAGATTTTAGGTTTAGATTTGGGGTTAGGTTTAGATTTTAGGTTTAGATTTGGGGTTAGGTTTAGATTTGGGGTTAGGTTTAGATTTTAGGTTTAGATTTGGGGTTAGGTTTAGATTTGGGGTTAGGTTTAGATTTTAGGTTTAGATTTGGGGTTAGGTTTAGATTTTAGGTTTAGATTTGGGGTTAGGTTTAGATTTGGGGTTAGGTTTAGATTTGGGGTTAGGTTTAGATTTTAGGTTTAGATTTGCGATTAGGTTTAGATTTGGGGTTAGGTTTAGATTTTAGGTTTAGATTTGGGGTTAGGTTTAGATTTTAGGTTTAGATTTGGGGTTAGGTTTAGATTTGGGGTTAGGTTTAGATTTTAGGTTTAGATTTGTGGTTAGGTTTAGATTTTAGGTTTAGATTTGGGGTTAGGTTTACATTTGGGGTTAGGTTTAGATTTTAGGTTTAGATTTGGGGTTAGGTTTAGATTTGCGGTTAGGTTTAGATTTTAGGTTTAGATTTGGGGTTAGGTTTAGATTTTAGGTTTAGATTTGGGGTTAGGTTTAGATTTGGGGTTAGGTTTAGATTTTAGGTTTAGATTTGGGGTTAGGTTTAGATTTTAGGTTTAGATTTGGGGTTAGGTTTAGATTTGGTGTTAGGTTTAGATTTCAGGTTTAGATTTGGGGTTAGGTTTAGATTTGGGGTTAGGTTTAGATTTTAGGTTTAGATTTGGGGTTAGGTTTAGATTTTAGGTTTAGATTTGGGGTTAGGTTTAGATTTGGGGTTAGGTTTAGATTTTAGGTTTAGATTTGGGGTTAGGTTTAGATTTGGGGTTAGGTTTAGATTTTAGGTTTAGATTTGGGGTTAGGTTTAGATTTTAGGTTTAGATTTGGGGTTAGGTTTAGATTTGGGGTTAGGTTTAGATTTTAGATTTAGATTTGGGGTTAGGTTTAGATTTTAGGTTTAGATTTGGGGTTAGGTTTAGATTTGGGGTTAGGTTTAGATTTTAGGTTTAGATTTCGGGTTAGGTTTAGATTTGGGGTTAGGTTTAGATTTTAGGTTTAGATTTGGGGTTAGGTTTAGATTTTAGGTTTAGATTTGGGGTTAGGTTTAGATTTGGGGTTAGGTTTAGATTTTAGATTTAGATTTGGGGTTAGGTTTAGATTTTAGGTTTAGATTTGGGGTTAGGTTTAGATTTGGGGTTAGGTTTAGATTTTAGGTTTAGATTTGGGGTTAGGTTTAGATTTTAGGTTTCGATTTGGGGTTAGGTTTAGATTTAAGGTTAGGTTTAGATTTTAGGTTTAGATTTGGGGTTAGGTTTAGATTTTAGGTTCAGGTTTCGGGTTAGGTTTAGATTTTAGGTTCAGATTTGGGGTTAGGTTTAGATTTTAGGTTTAGATTTGGGGTTAGGTTTAGATTTTAGGTTTAGATTTGGGGTTTAGATTTGGGGTTAGGTTTAGATTTGGGGTTTAGATTTGGGGTTAGGTTTAGATTTTAGGTTTAGATTTGGAGTTAGGTTTAGATTTTAGGTTTAGATTTGGGGTTAGGTTTAGATTTGGGGTTAGGTTTAGATTTTAGGTTTAGATTTGGGGTTAGGTTTAGATTTTAGGTTTAGATTTGGGGTTAGGTTTAGATTTTAGGTTTAGATTTGGGGCTAGGTTTAGATTTGGGGTTAGGTTTAGATTTTAGGTTTAGATTTGGGGTTAGGTTTAGATTTAGGGTTAGATTTGGAGTTAGGTTTAGATTTGGGGTTAGGTTTAGATTTTTGGTTTAGATTTGGGGTTAGGTTTAGATTTGGGGTTAGGTTTAGATTTTAGGATTAGATTTGGGGTTAGGTTTAGATTTAGGGTTAGATTTGGAGTTAGGTTTAGATTTGGGGTTAGGTTTGGGGTTAGGTTTAGATTTGGGGTTAGGTTTAGATTTTAGGTTTAGATTTGGTGTTAGGTTTAGATTTTAGGTTTAGATTTGGGGTTAGGTTTAGATTTTAGGTTTAGATTTGGGGTTAGATTTGGGGTTAGGTTTAGAGTTGGGGTTAGGTTTAGATTTTAGGTTTAGATTTGGGGTTAGGTTTAGATTTGGGGTTAGGTTTAGATTTTAGGTTTAGATTTGGGGTTAGGTTTAGATTTTAGGTTTAGATTTGGGCTTAGGTTTAGATTTGGGGTTAGGTTTAGATTTTAGGTTTAGATTTGGTGTTAGGTTTAGATTTTAGGTTTAGATTTGGGGTTAGGTTTAGATTTTAGGTTTAGATTTGGGGTTAGGTTTAGATTTTAGGTTTAGATTTGGGGTTAGGTTTAGATTTGGGGTTAGGTTTAGATTTTAGGTTTAGATTTGGGGTTAGGTTTAGATTTGGGGTTAGGTTTAGATTTTAAGATTAGATTTGGGGTTAGGTTTAGATTTGGGGTTAGGTTTAGATTTTAGGTTTAGATTTGGGGTTAGGTTTAGATTTTAGGTTTAGATTTGGGGTTAGGTTTAGATTTGGGGTTTAGATTTGGGGTTTAGATTTGGGGTTAGGTTTAGATTTTAGGTTTAGATTTGGGGTTAGGTTTAGATTTGGGGTTAGATTTGGGGTTAGGTTTTGATTTGGGGTTAGGTTTAGATTTTAGGTTTAGATTTAGGGTTAGGTTTAGATTTGGGGTTAGGTTTAGATTTTAGGTTTAGATTTGGGGTTAGGTTTAGATTTGGGGTTAGGTTTAGATTTTAGGTTTAGATTTGGGGTTAGGTTTAGATTTGGGGTTAGGTTTAGATTTTAGGTTTAGATTTGGGGTTAGGTTTAGATTTGGGGTTAGGTTTAGATTTTAGGTTTAGATTTGGGGTTAGGTTTAGATTTGGGGTTAGGTTTAGATTTTAGGTTTAGATTTGGGGTTAGGTTTAGATTTTAGGTTTAGATTTGGGGTTAGGTTTAGATTTGGGTTTAGGTTTAGATTTTAGGTTTAGATTTGGGGTGAGGTTTAGATTTGGGGTTAGGTTTAGATTTTAGTTTTAGATTTGGGGTTAGGTTTAGATTTTAGGTTTAGATTTGGGGTTAGGTTTAGATTTGGGGTTAGGTTTAGATTTTAGGTTTAGATTTGGGGTTAGGTTTAGATTTAGGTTTAGGTTTAGATTTTAGGTTTAGATTTGGGGTTAGGTTTAGATTTTAGGTTTAGATTTGGGGTTAGGTTTAGATTTTAGGTTTAGATTTGGGGTTAGGTTTAGATTTGGGGTTAGGTTTAGTTTTTAGGTTTAGATTTCGGGTTAGGTTTAGATTTTAGGTTTAGATTTGGGGTTAGGTTTAGATTTGGGGTTAGGTTTAGATTTTAGGTTCAGATTTGGGGTTAGGTTTAGATTTTAGGTTCAGATTTCGGGTTAGGTTCAGATTTTAGGTTCAGATTTGGGGTTAGGTTTAGATTTTAGTTTTAGATTTGGGGTTAGGTTTAGGTTTTAGGTTTAGATTTGGGGTTTAGATTTGGGGTTAGGTTTAGATTTGGGGTTTAGATTTGGGGTTAGGTTTAGATTTTTGGTTTAGATTTGGGGTTAGGTTTAGATTTGGGGTTAGGTTTAGATTTTAGGATTAGATTTGGGGTTAGGTTTAGATTTTTGGTTTAGATTTGGGGTTAGGTTTAGATTTTAGGTTTAGATTTGGGGCTAGGTTTAGATTTGGGGTTAGGTTTAGATTTTAGGTTTAGATTTGGGGTTAGGTTTAGATTTGGGGTTAGATTTGGAGTTAGGTTTAGATTTGGGGTTAGGTTTAGATTTTTGGTTTAGATTTGGGGTTAGGTTTAGATTTTAGGTTTAGATTTGGGGTTAGGTTTAGATTTGGGGTTAGGTTTAGATTTTAGGTTTAGATTTGGGGTTAGGTTTAGATTTGGGGTTAGGTTTAGATTTTAGGTTTAGATTTGGGGTTAGGTTTAGATTTTAGGTTTAGATTTGGGGTTAGGTTTAGATTTGGGGTTAGGTTTAGATTTTAGGTTTAGATTTGGGGTTAGGTTTAGATTTTAGGTTTAGATTTGGGGTTAGGTTTAGGTTTGGGGTTAGGTTTAGATTTTAGGTTTAGATTTGGGGTTAGGTTTAGATTTGGGGTTTAGATTTGTGGTTAGGTTTAGATTTTAAGTTTAGATTTGGGGTTTAGATTTGGGGTTAGGTTTAGATTTGGGGTTTAGATTTGGGGTTAGGTTTAGATTTTAGGTTTAGATTTGGGGTTAGGTTTAGATTTTAGGTTTAGATTTGGGGTTAGGTTTAGATTTGGGGTTAGGTTTAGATTTTAGGTTTAGATTTGGGGTTAGGTTTAGATTTTAGGTTTAGATTTGGGGTTAGGTTTAGATTTGAGGTTTAGATTTGGGGTTAGGTTTAGATTTGGGGTTAGGTTTAGATTTTAAGATTAGATTTGGGGTTAGGTTTAGATTTGGGGTTAGGTTTAGATTTTAGGTTTAGATTTGGGGTTAGGTTTAGATTTTAGGTTTAGATTTGGGGTTAGGTTTAGATTTGGGGTTTAGATTTGGGGTTTAGATTTGGGGTTAGGTTTAGATTTTAGGTTTAGATTTGGGGTTAGGTTTAGATTTGGGGTTAGATTTGGGGTTAGGTTTTGATTTGGGGTTAGGTTTAGATTTTAGGTTTAGATTTAGGGTTAGGTTTAGATTTGGGGTTAGGTTAGATTTTAGGTTTAGATTTGGGGTTAGGTTTAGATTTGGGGTTAGGTTTAGATTTTAGGTTTAGATTTGGGGTTAGGTTTAGATTTGGGGTTAGGTTTAGATTTTAGGTTTAGATTTGGGGTTAGGTTTAGATTTGGGGTTAGGTTTAGATTTTAGGTTTAGATTTGGGGTTAGGTTTAGATTTGGGGTTAGGTTTAGATTTTAGGTTTAGATTTGGGGTTAGGTTTAGATTTTAGGTTTAGATTTGGGGTTAGGGTTTAGATTTGGGTTTAGGTTTAGATTTTAGGTTTAGATTTGGGGTGAGGTTTAGATTTGGGGTTAGGTTTAGATTTTAGTTTTAGATTTGGGGTTAGGTTTAGATTTTAGGTTTAGATTTGGGGTTAGGTTTAGATTTGGGGTTAGGTTTAGATTTTAGGTTTAGATTTGGGGTTAGGTTTAGATTTAGGTTTAGGTTTAGATTTTAGGTTTAGATTTGGGGTTAGGTTTAGATTTTAGGTTTAGATTTGGGGTTAGGTTTAGATTTTAGGTTTAGATTTGGGGTTAGGTTTAGATTTGGGGTTAGGTTTAGTTTTTAGGTTTAGATTTCGGGTTAGGTTTAGATTTTAGGTTTAGATTTGGGGTTAGGTTTAGATTTGGGGTTAGGTTTAGATTTTAGGTTCAGATTTGGGGTTAGGTTTAGATTTTAGGTTCAGATTTCGGGTTAGGTTCAGATTTTAGGTTCAGATTTGGGGTTAGGTTTAGATTTTAGGTTTAGATTTGGGGTTAGGTTTAGGTTTTAGGTTTAGATTTGGGGTTTAGATTTGGGGTTAGGTTTAGATTTGGGGTTTAGATTTGGGGTTAGGTTTAGATTTTTGGTTTAGATTTGGGGTTAGGTTTAGATTTGGGGTTAGGTTTAGATTTTAGGATTAGATTTGGGGTTAGGTTTAGATTTTTGGTTTAGATTTGGGGTTAGGTTTAGATTTTAGGTTTAGATTTGGGGCTAGGTTTAGATTTGGGGTTAGGTTTAGATTTTAGGTTTAGATTTGGGGTTAGGTTTAGATTTGGGGTTAGATTTGGAGTTAGGTTTAGATTTGGGGTTAGGTTTAGATTTTTGGTTTAGATTTGGGGTTAGGTTTAGATTTTAGGTTTAGATTTGGGGTTAGGTTTAGATTTGGGGTTAGGTTTAGATTTTAGGTTTAGATTTGGGGTTAGGTTTAGATTTGGGGTTAGGTTTAGATTTTAGGTTTAGATTTGGGGTTAGGTTTAGATTTTAGGTTTAGATTTGGGGTTAGGTTTAGATTTGGGGTTAGGTTTAGATTTTAGGTTTAGATTTGGGGTTAGGTTTAGATTTTAGGTTTAGATTTGGGGTTAGGTTTAGGTTTGGGGTTAGGTTTAGATTTTAGGTTTAGATTTGGGGTTAGGTTTAGATTTGGGGTTTAGATTTGTGGTTAGGTTTAGATTTTAAGTTTAGATTTGGGGTTTAGATTTGGGGTTAGGTTTAGATTTGGGGTTTAGATTTGGGGTTAGGTTTAGATTTTAGGTTTAGATTTGGGGTTAGGTTTAGATTTTAGGTTTAGATTTGGGGTTAGGTTTAGATTTGGGGTTAGGTTTAGATTTTAGGTTTAGATTTGGGGTTAGGTTTAGATTTTAGGTTTAGATTTGGGGTTAGGTTTAGATTTGGGTTTAGGTTTAGATTTTAGGTTTAGATTTGGGGTGAGGTTTAGATTTGGGGTTAGGTTTAGATTTTAGTTTTAGATTTGGGGTTAGGTTTAGATTTTAGGTTTAGATTTGGGGTTAGGTTTAGATTTGGGGTTAGGTTTAGATTTTAGGTTTAGATTTGGGGTTAGGTTTAGATTTAGGTTTAGGTTTAGATTTTAGGTTTAGATTTGGGGTTAGGTTTAGATTTTAGGTTTAGATTTGGGGTTAGGTTTAGATTTTAGGTTTAGATTTGGGGTTAGGTTTAGATTTGGGGTTAGGTTTAGTTTTTAGGTTTAGATTTCGGGTTAGGTTTAGATTTTAGGTTTAGATTTGGGGTTAGGTTTAGATTTGGGGTTAGGTTTAGATTTTAGGTTCAGATTTGGGGTTAGGTTTAGATTTTAGGTTCAGATTTCGGGTTAGGTTCAGATTTTAGGTTCAGATTTGGGGTTAGGTTTAGATTTTAGGTTTAGATTTGGGGTTAGGTTTAGGTTTTAGGTTTAGATTTGGGGTTTAGATTTGGGGTTAGGTTTAGATTTGGGGTTTAGATTTGGGGTTAGGTTTAGATTTTTGGTTTAGATTTGGGGTTAGGTTTAGATTTGGGGTTAGGTTTAGATTTTAGGATTAGATTTGGGGTTAGGTTTAGATTTTTGGTTTAGATTTGGGGTTAGGTTTAGATTTTAGGTTTAGATTTGGGGCTAGGTTTAGATTTGGGGTTAGGTTTAGATTTTAGGTTTAGATTTGGGGTTAGGTTTAGATTTGGGGTTAGATTTGGAGTTAGGTTTAGATTTGGGGTTAGGTTTAGATTTTTGGTTTAGATTTGGGGTTAGGTTTAGATTTTAGGTTTAGATTTGGGGTTAGGTTTAGATTTGGGGTTAGGTTTAGATTTTAGGTTTAGATTTGGGGTTAGGTTTAGATTTGGGGTTAGGTTTAGATTTTAGGTTTAGATTTGGGGTTAGGTTTAGATTTTAGGTTTAGATTTGGGGTTAGGTTTAGATTTGGGGTTAGGTTTAGATTTTAGGTTTAGATTTGGGGTTAGGTTTAGATTTTAGGTTTAGATTTGGGGTTAGGTTTAGGTTTGGGGTTAGGTTTAGATTTTAGGTTTAGATTTGGGGTTAGGTTTAGATTTGGGGTTTAGATTTGTGGTTAGGTTTAGATTTTAAGTTTAGATTTGGGGTTTAGATTTGGGGTTAGGTTTAGATTTGGGGTTTAGATTTGGGGTTAGGTTTAGATTTTAGGTTTAGATTTGGGGTTAGGTTTAGATTTTAGGTTTAGATTTGGGGTTAGGTTTAGATTTGGGGTTAGGTTTAGATTTTAGGTTTAGATTTGGGGTTAGGTTTAGATTTTAGGTTTAGATTTGGGGTTAGGTTTAGATTTGAGGTTAGGTTTAGATTTTAGGTTCAGATTTGGGGTTAGGTTTAGATTTTAGGTTCAGATTTCGGGTTAGGTTCAGATTTTAGGTTCAGATTTGGGGTTAGGTTTAGATTTTAGGTTTAGATTTGGGGTTAGGTTTAGGTTTTAGGTTTAGATTTGGGGTTTAGATTTGGGGTTAGGTTTAGATTTGGGGTTTAGATTTGGGGTTAGGTTTACATTTTTGGTTTAGATTTGGGATTAGGTTTAGATTTGGGGTTAGGTTTAGATTTTAGGATTAGATTTGGGGTTAGGTTTAGATTTTTGGTTTAGATTTGGGGTTAGGTTTAGATTTTAGGTTTAGATTTGGGGCTAGGTTTATATTTGGGGTTAGGTTTAGATTTTAGGTTTAGATTTGGGGTTAGGTTTAGATTTGGGGTTAGATTTGGAGTTAGGTTTAGATTTGGGGTTAGGTTTAGATTTTTGGTTTAGATTTGGGGTTAGGTTTAGATTTTAGGTTTAGATTTGGGGTTAGGTTTAGATTTTAGGTTTAGATTTGGGGTTAGGTTTAGATTTGGGGTTAGGTTTAGATTTTAGGTTTAGATTTGGGGTTAGGTTTAGATTTGGGGTTAGGTTTAGATTTTAGGTTTAGATTTGGGGTTAGGTTTAGATTTTAGGTTTAGATTTGGGGTTAGGTTTAGATTTGGGGTTAGGTTTAGATTTTAGGTTTAGATTTGGGGTTAGGTTTAGATTTTAGGTTTAGATTTGGGGTTAGGTTTAGATTTGGGGTTAGGTTTAGATTTTAGGTTTAGATTTGGGGTTAGGTTTAGATTTTAGGTTTAGATTTGGGGTTAGGTTTAGATTTGGGGTTAGGTTTAGATTTTAGGTTTAGATTTGGGGTTAGGTTTAGATTTGGGGTTAGGTTTAGATTTTAGGTTTAGATTTGGGGTTAGGTTTAGATTTGGGGTTTAGATTTGTGGTTAGGTTTAGATTTTAAGTTTAGATTTGGGGTTAGGTTTAGATTTGCGGTTAGGTTTAGATTTTAGGTTTAGATTTGGGGTTAGGTTTAGATTTTAGGTTCAGATTTCGGGTTAGGTTTAGATTTTAGGTTCAGATTTGGGGTTAGGTTTAGATTTTAGGTTTAGATTTGGGGTTAGGTTTAGATTTTAGGTTTAGATTTGGGGTTAGGTTTAGATTTTAGGTTTAGATTTGGGGTTAGGTTTAGATTTGGGGTTAGGTTTAGATTTTAGGTTTAGATTTGGGGTTAGGTTTAGATTTTAGGTTTAGATTTGGGGTTAGGTTTGATTTGGTGTTAGGTTTAGATTTTAGGTCTAGATTTGGGGTTAGGTTTAGATTTGGGGTTAGGTTTAGATTTTAGGTTTAGATTTGGGGTTAGGTTTAGATTTTAGGTTTAGATTTGGGGTTAGGTTTAGATTTTAGGTTAAGATTTGGGGTTAGGTTTAGATTTTAGGTTTAGATTTGGGGTTAGGTTTAGATTTGGGGTTAGGTTTAGATTTTAGGTTTAGATTTGGGGTTAGGTTTAGATTTGGGGTTTAGATTTGGGGTTAGGTTTAGATTTTAGGTTTAGATTTGGGGTTAGGTTTAGATTTGGGGTTAGGTTTAGATTTTAGGTTTAGATTTGGGGTTAGGTTTAGATTTTAGGTTTAGATTTGGGGTTAGGTTTAGATTTTAGGTTCAGATTTCGGGTTAGGTTCAGATTTTAGGTTCAGATTTGGGGTTAGGTTTAGATTTTAGGTTTAGATTTGGGGTTAGGTTTAGATTTTAGGTTTAGATTTGGGGTTTAGATTTGGGGTTAGGTTTAGATTTGGGGTTTAGATTTGGGGTTAGGTTTAGATTTTTGGTTTAGATTTGGGGTTAGGTTTAGATTTGGGGTTAGGTTTAGATTTTTGGATTAGATTTGGGGTTAGGTTTAGATTTTTGGTTTAGATTTGGGGTTAGGTTTAGATTTTAGGTTTAGATTTGGGGCTAGGTTTAGATTTGGGGTTAGGTTTAGATTTTAGGTTTAGATTTGGGGTTAGGTTTAGATTTGGGGTTAGATATGGAGTTAGGTTTAGATTTGGGGTTAGGTTTAGATTTTTGGTTTAGATTTGGGGTTAGGTTTAGATTTTAGGTTTAGATTTGGGGTTAGGTTTAGATTTGGGGTTAGGTTTAGATTTTAGGTTTAGATTTGGGGTTAGGTTTAGATTTGGGGTTAGGTTTAGATTTTAGGTTTAGATTTGGGGTTAGGTTTAGATTTGGGGTTAGGTTTAGATTTTAGGTTTAGATTTGGGGTTAGGTTTAGATTTGGGGTTAGGTTTAGATTTTAGGTTTAGATTTGGGGTTAGGTTTAGATTTGGGGTTAGGTTTAGATTTTAGGTTTAGATTTGGGGTTAGGTTTAGATTTGGGGTTAGGTTTAGATTTTAGGTTTAGATTTGGAGTTAGGTTTAGATTTTAGGTTAAGATTTGGGGTTAGGTTTAGATTTGGGGTTAGGTTTAGATTTTAGGTTTAGATTTGGGGTTAGGTTTAGATTTTAGGTTAAGATTTGGGGTTAGGTTTAGATTTGGGGTTAGGTTTAGATTTTAGGTTTAGATGTGGGGTTAGGATTAGATTTTAGGTTTAGATTTGGGGCTAGGTTTAGATTTGGGGTTAGGTTTAGATTTTAGGTTTAGATTTGGGGTTAGGATTAGATTTTAGGTTTAGATTTGGAGTTAGGTTTAGATTTGGGGTTAGGTTTAGATTTTAGGTTTAGATTTGGGGTTAGGTTTAGATTTTAGGTTTAGATTTGGGGTTAGGTTTAGGTTTGGGGTTAGGTTTAGATTTTAGGTTTAGATTTGGGGTTAGGTTTAGATTTGGGGTTTAGATTTGTGGTTAGGTTTAGATTTTAAGTTTAGATTTGGGGTTTAGATTTGGGGTTAGGTTTAGATTTGGGGTTTAGATTTGGGGTTAGGTTTAGATTTTAGGTTTAGATTTGGGGTTAGGTTTAGATTTTAGGTTTAGATTTGGGGTTAGGTTTAGGTTTGGGGTTAGGTTTAGATTTTAGGTTTAGATTTGGGGTTAGGTTTAGATTTGGGGTTTAGATTTGTGGTTAGGTTTAGATTTTAAGTTTAGATTTGGGGTTTAGATTTGGGGTTAGGTTTAGATTTGGGGTTTAGATTTGGGGTTAGGTTTAGATTTTAGGTTTAGATTTGGGGTTAGGTTTAGATTTTAGGTTTAGATTTGGGGTTAGGTTTAGATTTGGGGTTAGGTTTAGATTTTAGGTTTAGATTTGGGGTTAGGTTTAGATTTTAGGTTTAGATTTGGGGTTAGGTTTAGATTTGAGGTTAGGTTTAGATTTTAGGTTCAGATTTGGGGTTAGGTTTAGATTTTAGGTTCAGATTTCGGGTTAGGTTCAGATTTTAGGTTCAGATTTGGGGTTAGGTTTAGATTTTAGGTTTAGATTTGGGGTTAGGTTTAGGTTTTAGGTTTAGATTTGGGGTTTAGATTTGGGGTTAGGTTTAGATTTGGGGTTTAGATTTGGGGTTAGGTTTACATTTTTGGTTTAGATTTGGGATTAGGTTTAGATTTGGGGTTAGGTTTAGATTTTAGGATTAGATTTGGGGTTAGGTTTAGATTTTTGGTTTAGATTTGGGGTTAGGTTTAGATTTTAGGTTTAGATTTGGGGCTAGGTTTATATTTGGGGTTAGGTTTAGATTTTAGGTTTAGATTTGGGGTTAGGTTTAGATTTGGGGTTAGATTTGGAGTTAGGTTTAGATTTGGGGTTAGGTTTAGATTTTTGGTTTAGATTTGGGGTTAGGTTTAGATTTGAGGTTTAGATTTGGGGTTAGGTTTAGATTTTAGGTTTAGATTTGGGGTTAGGTTTAGATTTGGGGTTAGGTTTAGATTTTAGGTTTAGATTTGGGGTTAGGTTTAGATTTGGGGTTAGGTTTAGATTTTAGGTTTAGATTTGGGGTTAGGTTTAGATTTTAGGTTTAGATTTGGGGTTAGGTTTAGATTTGGGGTTAGGTTTAGATTTTAGGTTTAGATTTGGGGTTAGGTTTAGATTTTAGGTTTAGATTTGGGGTTAGGTTTAGATTTGGGGTTAGGTTTAGATTTTAGGTTTAGATTTGGGGTTAGGTTTAGATTTTAGGTTTAGATTTGGGGTTAGGTTTAGATTTGGGGTTAGGTTTAGATTTTAGGTTTAGATTTGGGGTTAGGTTTAGATTTGGGGTTAGGTTTAGATTTTAGGTTTAGATTTGGGGTTAGGTTTAGATTTGGGGTTTAGATTTGTGGTTAGGTTTAGATTTTAAGTTTAGATTTGGGGTTAGGTTTAGATTTGCGGTTAGGTTTAGATTTTAGGTTTAGATTTGGGGTTAGGTTTAGATTTTAGGTTCAGATTTCGGGTTAGGTTTAGATTTTAGGTTCAGATTTGGGGTTAGGTTTAGATTTTAGGTTTAGATTTGGGGTTAGGTTTAGATTTTAGGTTTAGATTTGGGGTTAGGTTTAGATTTTAGGTTTAGATTTGGGGTTAGGTTTAGATTTGGGGTTAGGTTTAGATTTTAGGTTTAGATTTGGGGTTAGGTTTAGATTTTAGGTTTAGATTTGGGGTTAGGTTTGATTTGGTGTTAGGTTTAGATTTTAGGTCTAGATTTGGGGTTAGGTTTAGATTTGGGGTTAGGTTTAGATTTTAGGTTTAGATTTGGGGTTAGGTTTAGATTTTAGGTTTAGATTTGGGGTTAGGTTTAGATTTTAGGTTAAGATTTGGGGTTAGGTTTAGATTTTAGGTTTAGATTTGGGGTTAGGTTTAGATTTGGGGTTAGGTTTAGATTTTAGGTTTAGATTTGGGGTTAGGTTTAGATTTGGGGTTTAGATTTGGGGTTAGGTTTAGATTTTAGGTTTAGATTTGGGGTTAGGTTTAGATTTGGGGTTAGGTTTAGATTTTAGGTTTAGATTTGGGGTTAGGTTTAGATTTTAGGTTTAGATTTGGGGTTAGGTTTAGATTTTAGGTTCAGATTTCGGGTTAGGTTCAGATTTTAGGTTCAGATTTGGGGTTAGGTTTAGATTTTAGGTTTAGATTTGGGGTTAGGTTTAGATTTTAGGTTTAGATTTGGGGTTTAGATTTGGGGTTAGGTTTAGATTTGGGGTTTAGATTTGGGGTTAGGTTTAGATTTTTGGTTTAGATTTGGGGTTAGGTTTAGATTTGGGGTTAGGTTTAGATTTTTGGATTAGATTTGGGGTTAGGTTTAGATTTTTGGTTTAGATTTGGGGTTAGGTTTAGATTTTAGGTTTAGATTTGGGGCTAGGTTTAGATTTGGGGTTAGGTTTAGATTTTAGGTTTAGATTTGGGGTTAGGTTTAGATTTGGGGTTAGATATGGAGTTAGGTTTAGATTTGGGGTTAGGTTTAGATTTTTGGTTTAGATTTGGGGTTAGGTTTAGATTTTAGGTTTAGATTTGGGGTTAGGTTTAGATTTGGGGTTAGGTTTAGATTTTAGGTTTAGATTTGGGGTTAGGTTTAGATTTGGGGTTAGGTTTAGATTTTAGGTTTAGATTTGGGGTTAGGTTTAGATTTGGGGTTAGGTTTAGATTTTAGGTTTAGATTTGGGGTTAGGTTTAGATTTGGGGTTAGGTTTAGATTTTAGGTTTAGATTTGGGGTTAGGTTTAGATTTGGGGTTAGGTTTAGATTTTAGGTTTAGATTTGGGGTTAGGTTTAGATTTGGGGTTAGGTTTAGATTTTAGGTTTAGATTTGGAGTTAGGTTTAGATTTTAGGTTAAGATTTGGGGTTAGGTTTAGATTTGGGGTTAGGTTTAGATTTTAGGTTTAGATTTGGGGTTAGGTTTAGATTTTAGGTTAAGATTTGGGGTTAGGTTTAGATTTGGGGTTAGGTTTAGATTTTAGGTTTAGATGTGGGGTTAGGATTAGATTTTAGGTTTAGATTTGGGGCTAGGTTTAGATTTGGGGTTAGGTTTAGATTTTAGGTTTAGATTTGGGGTTAGGATTAGATTTTAGGTTTAGATTTGGAGTTAGGTTTAGATTTGGGGTTAGGTTTAGATTTTTGGTTTAGATTTGGGGTTAGGTTTAGATTTTAGGTTTAGATTTGGGGTTAGGTTTAGATTTTAGGTTTAGATTTGGGGTTAGGTTTAGATTTTAGGTTTAGATTTGGGGTTAGGTTTAGATTTGGGGTTAGGTTTAGATTTTAGGTTTAGATTTGGGGTTAGGTTTAGATTTTCGGTTTAGATTTGGGGTTAGGTTTAGATTTTAGGTTTAGATTTGGGGTTAGGTTTAGATTTGGGGTTAGGTTTAGATTTTAGTTTTAGATTTGGGGTTAGCTTTAGATTTGGGGTTAGGTTTAGATTTTAGGTTTAGATTTGGGGTTAGGTTTAGATTTTAGGTTTAGATTTGGGGTTAGGTTTAGATTTTAGGTTAAGATTTGGGGTTAGGTTTAGATTTTAGGTTTAGATTTGGGGTTAGGTTTAGATTTGGGGTTAGGTTTAGATTTTAGGTTTAGATTTGGGGTTAGGTTTAGATTTGGGGTTTAGATTTGGGGTTAGGTTTAGATTTGGGGTTAGGTTTAGATTTTAGGTTTAGATTTGGGGTTAGGTTTAGATTTTAGGTTCAGATTTGGGGTTAGGTTTAGATTTTAGGTTCAGATTTGGGGTTAGGTTTAGATTTTAGGTTCAGATTTCGGGTTAGGTTTAGATTTTAGGTTTAGATTTGGGGTTAGGTTTAGATTTTAGGTTTAGATTTGGGGTTTAGATTTGGGGTTAGGTTTAGATTTGGGGTTTAGATTTGGGGTTAGGTTTAGATTTTAGGTTTAGATTTGGGGTTAGGTTTAGATTTTAGGTTTAGATTTGGGGTTAGGTTTAGATTTGGGGTTAGGTTTAGATTTTAGGTTTAGATTTGGGGTTAGGTTTAGATTTTAGGTTTAGATTTGGGGTTAGGTTTAGATTTGGGGTTAGGTTTAGATTTTAGGTTTAGATTTGGGGTTAGGTTTAGATTTGGGGTTAGGTTTAGATTTTAGGTTTAGATTTGGGGTTAGGTTTAGATTTGGGGTTAGGTTTAGATTTTAGGTTTAGATTTGGGGTGAGGTTTAGATTTGGGGTTAGGTTTAGATTTTAGTTTTAGATTTGGGGTTAGGTTTAGATTTTAGGTTTAGATTTGGGGTTAGGTTTAGATTTGGGGTTAGGTTTAGATTTTAGGTTCAGATTTCGGGTTAGGTTCAGATTTTAGGTTCAGATTTGGGGTTAGGTTTAGATTTTAGGTTTAGATTTGGAGTAAGGTTTAGGTTTTAGGTTTAGATTTGGGGTTTAGATTTGGGGTTAGGTTTAGATTTGGGGTTTAGATTTGGGGTTAGGTTTAGATTTTTGGTTTAGATTTGGGGTTAGGTTTAGATTTGGGGTTAGGTTTAGATTTTAGGATTAGATTTGGGGTTAGGTTTAGATTTTTGGTTTAGATTTGGGGTTAGGTTTAGATTTTAGGTTTAGATTTGGGGCTAGGTTTAGATTTGGGGTTAGGTTTAGATTTTAGGTTTAGATTTGGGGTTAGGTTTAGATTTGGGGTTAGATTTGGAGTTAGGTTTAGATTTGGGGTTAGGTTTAGATTTTTGGTTTAGATTTGGGGTTAGGTTTAGATTTTAGGTTTAGATTTGGGGTTAGGTTTAGATTTTAGGTTTAGATTTGGGGTTAGGTTTAGATTTGGGGTTAGGTTTAGATTTTAGGTTTAGATTTGGGGTTAGGTTTAGATTTGGGGTTAGGTTTAGATTTTAGGTTTAGATTTGGGGTTAGGTTTAGATTTTAGGTTTAGATTTGGGGTTAGGTTTAGATTTGGGGTTAGGTTTAGATTTTAGGTTTAGATTTGGGGTTAGGTTTAGATTTTAGGTTTAGATTTGAGGTTAGGTTTAGATTTGGGGTTAGGTTTAGATTTTAGGTTTAGATTTGGGGTTAGGTTTAGATTTTAGGTTTAGATTTGGGGTTAGGTTTAGATTTGGGGTTAGGTTTAGATTTTAGGTTTAGATTTGGGGTTAGGTTTAGATTTGGGGTTAGGTTTAGATTTTAGGTTTAGATTTGGGGTTAGGTTTAGATTTGGGGTTTAGATTTGTGGTTAGGTTTAGATTTTAAGTTTAGATTTGGGGTTTAGATTTGTGGTTAGGTTTAGATTTGGGGTTTAGATTTGGGGTTAGGTTTAGATTTTAGGTTTAGATTTGGGGTTAGGTTTAGATTTTAGGTTTAGATTTGGGGTTAGGTTTAGATTTTAGGTTTAGATTTGGGGTTAGGTTTAGATTTGGGGTTAGGTTTAGATTTTAGGTTTAGATTTGGGGTTAGGTTTAGATTTGGGGTTTAGATTTGGGGTTATGTTTAGATTTGGGGTTAGGTTTAGATTTTAGGTTTAGATTTGGGGTTAGGTTTAGATTTTAGGTTCAGATTTGGGGTTAGGTTTAGATTTTAGGTTCAGATTTGGGGTTAGGTTTAGATTTTAGGTTCAGATTTCGGGTTAGGTTTAGATTTTAGGTTTAGATTTGGGGTTAGGTTTAGATTTTAGGTTTAGATTTGGGGTTTAGATTTGGGGTTAGGTTTAGATTTGGGGTTTAGATTTGGGGTTAGGTTTAGATTTTAGGTTTAGATTTGGGGTTAGGTTTAGATTTTAGGTTTAGATTTGGGGTTAGGTTTAGATTTGGGGTTAGGTTTAGATTTTAGGTTTAGATTTGGGGTTAGGTTTAGATTTTAGGTTTAGATTTGGGGTTAGGTTTAGATTTGGGGTTAGGTTTAGATTTTAGGTTTAGATTTGGGGTTAGGTTTAGATTTGGGGTTAGGTTTAGATTTTAGGTTTAGATTTGGGGTTAGGTTTAGATTTGGGGTTAGGTTTAGATTTTAGGTTTAGATTTGGGGTGAGGTTTAGATTTGGGGTTAGGTTTAGATTTTAGTTTTAGATTTGGGGTTAGGTTTAGATTTTAGGTTTAGATTTGGGGTTAGGTTTAGATTTGGGGTTAGGTTTAGATTTTAGGTTCAGATTTCGGGTTAGGTTCAGATTTTAGGTTCAGATTTGGGGTTAGGTTTAGATTTTAGGTTTAGATTTGGGGTTAGGTTTAGGTTTTAGGTTTAGATTTGGGGTTTAGATTTGGGGTTAGGTTTAGATTTGGGGTTTAGATTTGGGGTTAGGTTTAGATTTTTGGTTTAGATTTGGGGTTAGGTTTAGATTTGGGGTTAGGTTTAGATTTTAGGATTAGATTTGGGGTTAGGTTTAGATTTTTGGTTTAGATTTGGGGTTAGGTTTAGATTTTAGGTTTAGATTTGGGGCTAGGTTTAGATTTGGGGTTAGGTTTAGATTTTAGGTTTAGATTTGGGGTTAGGTTTAGATTTGGGGTTAGATTTGGAGTTAGGTTTAGATTTGGGGTTAGGTTTAGATTTTTGGTTTAGATTTGGGGTTAGGTTTAGATTTTAGGTTTAGATTTGGGGTTAGGTTTAGATTTTAGGTTTAGATTTGGGGTTAGGTTTAGATTTGGGGTTAGGTTTAGATTTTAGGTTTAGATTTGGGGTTAGGTTTAGATTTGGGGTTAGGTTTAGATTTTAGGTTTAGATTTGGGGTTAGGTTTAGATTTTAGGTTTAGATTTGGGGTTAGGTTTAGATTTGGGGTTAGGTTTAGATTTTAGGTTTAGATTTGGGGTTAGGTTTAGATTTTAGGTTTAGATTTGAGGTTAGGTTTAGATTTGGGGTTAGGTTTAGATTTTAGGTTTAGATTTGGGGTTAGGTTTAGATTTTAGGTTTAGATTTGGGGTTAGGTTTAGATTTGGGGTTAGGTTTAGATTTTAGGTTTAGATTTGGGGTTAGGTTTAGATTTGGGGTTAGGTTTAGATTTTAGGTTTAGATTTGGGGTTAGGTTTAGATTTGGGGTTTAGATTTGTGGTTAGGTTTAGATTTTAAGTTTAGATTTGGGGTTTAGATTTGGGGTTAGGTTTAGATTTGGGGTTTAGATTTGGGGTTAGGTTTAGATTTTAGGTTTAGATTTGGGGTTAGGTTTAGATTTTAGGTTTAGATTTGGGGTTAGGTTTAGATTTGGGGTTAGGTTTAGATTTTAGGTTTAGATTTGGGGTTAGGTTTAGATTTTAGGTTTAGATTTGGGGTTAGGTTTAGATTTGGGGTTAGGTTTAGATTTTAGGTTTAGATTTGGGGTTAGGTTTAGATTTGGGGTTAGGTTTAGATTTTAGGTTTAGATTTGGGGTTAGGTTTAGATTTTAGGTTTAGATTTGGGGTTAGGTTTAGATTTGGGGTTAGGTTTAGATTTTAGGTTTAGATTTGGGGTTAGGTTTAGATTTGGGGTTAGGTTTAGATTTTAGGTTTAGATTTGGGGTTAGGTTTAGATTTTAGGTTTAGATTTGCGGTTAGGTTTAGATTTGGGGTTAGGTTTAGATTTTAGGTTTAGATTTGGGGTTAGGTTTAGATTTTAGGTTTAGATTTGGGGTTAGGTTTAGATTTGGGGTTAGGTTTAGATTTTAGGTTTAGATTTGGGGTGAGGTTTAGATTTGGGGTTAGGTTTAGATTTTAGTTTTAGATTTGGGGTTAGGTTTAGATTTTAGGTTTAGATTTGGGGTTAGGTTTAGATTTGGGGTTAGGTTTAGATTTTAGGTTTAGATTTGGGGTTAGGTTTAGATTTAGGTTTAGGTTTAGATTTTAGGTTTAGATTTGGGGTTAGGTTTAGATTTTAGGTTTAGATTTGGGGTTAGGTTTAGATTTTAGGTTTAGATTTGGGGTTAGGTTTAGATTTGGGGTTAGGTTTAGATTTTAGGTTTAGATTTGGGGTTAGGTTTAGATTTTAGGTTTAGATTTGGGGTTAGGTTTAGATTTGGGGTTAGGTTTAGATTTTAGGTTTAGATTTGGGGTTAGGTTTAGATTTTAGGTTCAGATTTCGGGTTAGGTTCAGATTTTAGGTTCAGATTTGGGGTTAGGTTTAGATTTTAGGTTTAGATTTGGGGTTAGGTTTAGGTTTTAGGTTTAGATTTGGGGTTTAGATTTGGGGTTAGGTTTAGATTTGGGGTTTAGATTTGGGGTTAGGTTTAGATTTTTGGTTTAGATTTGGGGTTAGGTTTAGATTTGGGGTTAGGTTTAGATTTTAGGATTAGATTTGGGGTTAGGTTTAGATTTTTGGTTTAGATTTGGGGTTAGGTTTAGATTTTAGGTTTAGATTTGGGGCTAGGTTTAGATTTGGGGCTAGGTTTAGATTTGGGGTTAGGTTTAGATTTTAGGTTTAGATTTGGGGTTAGGTTTAGATTTGGGGTTAGATTTGGAGTTAGGTTTAGATTTGGGGTTAGGTTTAGATTTTTGGTTTAGATTTTAGGTTTAGATTTTAGGTTTAGATTTGGGGTTAGGTTTAGATTTTAGGTTTAGATTTGGGGTTAGGTTTAGATTTGGGGTTAGGTTTAGATTTGGGGTTAGGTTTAGATTTGGGGTTAGGTTTAGATTTGGGGTTAGGTTTAGATTTTAGGTTTAGATTTGGGGTTAGGTTTAGATTTGGGGTTAGGTTTAGATTTTAGGTTTAGATTTGGGGTTAGGTTTAGATTTTAGGTTTAGATTTGGGGTTAGGTTTAGATTTGGGGTTAGGTTTAGATTTTAGGTTTAGATTTGGGGTTAGGTTTAGATTTGGGGTTAGGTTTAGATTTTAGGTTTAGATTTGGGGTTAGGTTTAGATTTGGGGTTTAGATTTGTGGTTAGGTTTAGATTTTAAGTTTAGATTTGGGGTTTAGATTTGGGGTTAGGTTTAGATTTGGGGTTTAGATTTGGGGTTAGGTTTAGATTTTAGGTTTAGATTTGGGGTTAGGTTTAGATTTGGGGTTAGGTTTAGATTTGGGGTTAGGTTTAGATTTTAGGTTTAGATTTGGGGTTAGGTTTAGATTTGGGGTTAGGTTTAGATTTTAGGTTTAGATTTGGGGTTAGGTTTAGATTTGGGGTTTAGATTTGTGGTTAGGTTTAGATTTTAAGTTTAGATTTGGGGTTTAGATTTGGGGTTAGGTTTAGATTTGGGGTTTAGATTTGGGGTTAGGTTTAGATTTTAGGTTTAGATTTGGGGTTAGGTTTAGATTTTAGGTTTAGATTTGGGGTTAGGTTTAGATTTGGGGTTAGGTTTAGATTTTAGGTTTAGATTTGGGGTTAGGTTTAGATTTGGGGTTAGGTTTAGATTTTAGGTTTAGATTTGGGGTTAGGTTTAGATTTTAGGTTTAGATTTGGGGTTAGGTTTAGATTTGGGGTTAGGTTTAGATTTTAGGTTTAGATTTGCGGTTAGGTTTAGATTTGGGGTTAGGTTTAGATTTTAGGTTTAGATTTGGGGTTAGGTTTAGATTTTAGGTTTAGATTTGGGGTTAGGTTTAGATTTGGGGTTAGGTTTAGATTTTAGGTTTAGATTTGGGGTGAGGTTTAGATTTGGGGTTAGGTTTAGATTTTAGGTTTAGATTTGGGGTTAGGTTTAGATTTGGGGTTAGGTTTAGATTTAGGTTTAGGTTTAGATTTTAGGTTTAGATTTGGGGTTAGGTTTAGATTTTAGGTTTAGATTTGGGGTTAGGTTTAGATTTAGGTTTAGGTTTAGATTTTAGGTTTAGATTTGGGGTTAGGTTTAGATTTTAGGTTTAGATTTGGGGTTAGGTTTAGATTTTAGGTTTAGATTTGGGGTTAGGTTTAGATTTGGGGTTAGGTTTAGATTTTAGGTTTAGATTTGGGGTTAGGTTTAGATTTTAGGTTTAGATTTGGGGTTAGGTTTAGATTTGGGTTTAGGTTTAGATTTTAGGTTCAGATTTGGGGTTAGGTTTAGATTTTAGGTTCAGATTTCGGGTTAGGTTCAGATTTTAGGTTCAGATTTGGGGTTAGGTTTAGATTTTAGGTTTAGATTTGGGGTTAGGTTTAGGTTTTAGGTTTAGATTTGGGGTTTAGATTTGGGGTTAGGTTTAGATTTGGGGTTTTTATTTGGGGTTAGGTTTAGATTTTTGGTTTAGATTTGGGGTTAGGTTTAGATTTGGGGTTAGGTTTAGATTTTAGGATTAGATTTGGGGTTAGGTTTAGATTTTTGGTTTAGATTTGGGGTTAGGTTTAGATTTTAGGTTTAGATTTGGGGCTAGGTTTAGATTTGGGGTTAGGTTTAGATTTTAGGTTTAGATTTGGGGTTAGGTTTAGATTTGGGGTTAGATTTGGAGTTAGGTTTAGATTTGGGGTTAGGTTTAGATTTTTGGTTTAGATTTGGGGTTAGGTTTAGATTTTAGGTTTAGATTTGGGGTTAGGTTTAGATTTTAGGTTTAGATTTGGGGTTAGGTTTAGATTTGGGGTTAGGTTTAGATTTTAGGTTTAGATTTGGGGTTAGGTTTAGATTTGGGGTTAGGTTTAGATTTTAGGTTTAGATTTGGGGTTAGGTTTAGATTTTAGGTTTAGATTTGGGGTTAGGTTTAGATTTTAGGTTTAGATTTGGGGTTAGGTTTAGATTTGGGGTTAGGTTTAGATTTTAGGTTTAGATTTGGGGTTAGGTTTAGATTTGGGGTTAGGTTTAGATTTTAGGTTTAGATTTGGGGTTAGGTTTAGATTTGGGGTTAGGTTTAGATTTTAGGTTTAGATTTGGGGTTAGGTTTAGATTTGGGGTTTAGATTTGTGGTTAGGTTTAGATTTTAAGTTTAGATTTGGGGTTTAGATTTGGGGTTAGGTTTAGATTTGGGGTTTAGATTTGGGGTTAGGTTTAGATTTTAGGTTTAGATTTGGGGTTAGGTTTAGATTTTAGGTTTAGATTTGGGGTTAGGTTTAGATTTGGGGTTAGGTTTAGATTTTAGGTTTAGATTTGGGGTTAGGTTTAGATTTAGGTTTAGATTTGGGGTTAGGTTTAGATTTGGGGTTAGGTTTAGATTTTAGGTTTAGATTTGGGGTTAGGTTTAGATTTGGGGTTAGGTTTAGATTTTAGGTTTAGATTTGGGGTTAGGTTTAGATTTTAGGTTTAGATTTGGGGTTAGGTTTAGATTTGGGGTTAGGTTTAGATTTTAGGTTTAGATTTGGGGTTAGGTTTAGATTTGGGGTTAGGTTTAGATTTTAGGTTTAGATTTGGGGTTAGGTTTAGATTTTAGGTTTAGATTTGGGGTTAGGTTTAGATTTGGGGTTAGGTTTGGAGTTAGGTTTAGATTTGGGGTTAGGTTTAGATTTTTGGTTTAGATTTGGGGTTAGGTTTAGATTTTAGGTTTAGATTTGGGGTTAGGTTTAGATTTTAGGTTTAGATTTGGGGTTAGGTTTAGATTTGGGGTTAGGTTTAGATTTTAGGTTTAGATTTGGGGTTAGGTTTAGATTTGGGGTTAGGTTTAGATTTTAGGTTTAGATTTGGGGTTAGGTTTAGATTTTAGGTTTAGATTTGGGGTTAGGTTTAGATTTGGGGTTAGGTTTAGATTTTAGGTTTAGATTTGGGGTTAGGTTTAGATTTTAGGTTTAGATTTGGGGTTAGGTTTAGATTTGGGTTTAGGTTTAGATTTTAGGTTTAGATTTGGGGTTAGGTTTAGATTTGGGGTTAGGTTTAGATTTTAGGTTTAGATTTGGGGTTAGGTTTAGATTTTAGGTTTAGATTTGGGGTTAGGTTTAGATTTGGGGTTAGGTTTAGATTTAGGTTTAGATTTGGGGTTAGGTTTAGATTTGGGGTTAGGTTTAGACTTTAGGTTTAGATTTGGGGGTTAGGTTTAGATTTTAGGTTTAGATTTGGGGTTAGGTTTAGATTTGGGGTTAGGTTTAGATTTTAGGTTTAGATTTGGGGTTAGGTTTAGATTTGGGGTTAGGTTTAGATTTTAGGTTTAGATTTGGGGTTAGGTTTAGATTTTAGGTTTAGATTTGCGGTTAGGTTTAGATTTGGGGTTAGGTTTAGATTTTAGGTTTAGATTTGGGGTTAGGTTTAGATTTTAGGTTTAGATTTGGGGTTAGGTTTAGATTTGGGGTTAGGTTTAGATTTTAGGTTTAGATTTGGGGTGAGGTTTAGATTTGGGGTTAGGTTTAGATTTTAGTTTTAGATTTGGGGTTAGGTTTAGATTTTAGGTTTAGATTTGGGGTTAGGTTTAGATTTGGGGTTAGGGTAGATTTTAGGTTTAGATTTGGGGTTAGGTTTAGATTTGGGGTTAGGTTTAGATTTTAGGTTTAGATTTGGGGTTAGGTTTAGATTTTAGGTTTAGATTTGGGGTTAGGTTTAGATTTAGGTTTAGGTTTAGATTTTAGGTTTAGATTTGGGGTTAGGTTTAGATTTTAGGTTTAGATTTGGGGTTAGGTTTAGATTTTAGGTTTAGATTTGGGGTTAGGTTTAGATTTGGGGTTAGGTTTAGATTTTAGGTTTAGATTTGGGGTTAGGTTTAGATTTTAGGTTTAGATTTGGGGTTAGGTTTAGATTTTAGGTTTAGATTTGGGGTTAGGTTTAGATTTGGGGTTAGGTTTAGATTTTAGGTTCAGATTTGGGGTTAGGTTAGATTTTAGGTTCAGATTTCGGGTTAGGTTCAGATTTTAGGTTCAGATTTGGGGTTAGGTTTAGATTTTAGGTTTAGATTTGGGGTTAGGTTTAGGTTTTAGGTTTAGATATGGGGTTTAGATTTGGGGTTAGGTTTAGATTTGGGGTTTAGATTTGGGGTTAGGTTTAGATTTTTGGTTTAGATTTGGGGTTAGGTTTAGATTTGGGGTTAGGTTAGATTTTAGGATTAGATTTGGGGTTAGGTTTAGATTTTAGGTTTAGATTTGGGGTTAGGTTTAGATTTTAGGTTTAGATTTGGGGCTAGGTTTAGATTTGGGGTTAGGTTTAGATTTTAGGTTTAGATTTGGGGTTAGGTTTAGATTTGGGTTAGATTTGGAGTTAGGTTTAGATTTGGGGTTAGGTTTAGATTTTTGGTTTAGATTTGGGGTTAGGTTTAGATTTTAGGTTTAGATTTGGGGTTAGGTTTAGATTTGGGGTTAGGTTTAGATTTTAGGTTTAGATTTGGGGTTAGGTTTAGATTTGGGGTTAGGTTTAGATTTTAGGTTTAGATTTGGGGTTAGGTTTAGATTTTAGGTTTAGATTTGGGGTTAGGTTTAGATTTGGGGTTAGGTTTAGATTTTAGGTTTAGATTTGGGGTTAGGTTTAGATTTTAGGTTTAGATTTGGGGTTAGGTTTAGATTTTAGGTTTAGATTTGGGGTTAGGTTTAGATTTGGGGTTAGGTTTAGATTTTAGGTTTAGATTTGGGGTTAGGTTTAGATTTTAGGTTTAGATTTGGGGTTAGGTTTAGATTTGGGGTTAGGTTTAGATTTTAGGTTTAGATTTGGGGTTAGGTTTAGATTTTAGGTTTAGATTTGGGGTTAGGTTTAGATTTGGGGTTTAGATTTGTGGTTAGGTTTAGATTTTAAGTTTAGATTTGGGGTTTAGATTTGGGGTTAGGTTTAGATTTGGGGTTTAGATTTGGGGTTAGGTTTAGATTTTAGGTTTAGATTTGGGGTTAGGTTTAGATTTTAGGTTTAGATTTGGGGTGAGGTTTAGATTTGGGGTTAGGTTTAGATTTTAGTTTTAGATTTGGGGTTAGGTTTAGATTTTAGGTTTAGATTTGGGGTTAGGTTTAGATTTGGGGTTAGGTTTAGATTTTAGGTTTAGATTTGGGGTTAGGTTTAGATTTAGGTTTAGGTTTAGATTTTAGGTTTAGATTTGGGGTTAGGTTTAGATTTTAGGTTTAGATTTGGGGTTAGGTTTAGATTTTAGGTTTAGATTTGGGGTTAGGTTTAGATTTGGGGTTAGGTTTAGATTTTAGGTTTAGATTTGGGGTTAGGTTTAGATTTTAGGTTTAGATTTGGGGTTAGGTTTAGATTTGGGGTTAGGTTTAGATTTTAGGTTCAGATTTGGGGTTAGGTTTAGATTTTAGGTTCAGATTTCGGGTTAGGTTCAGATTTTAGGTTCAGACTTGGGGTTAGGTTTAGATTTTAGGTTTAGATTTGGGGTTAGGTTTAGGTTTTAGGTTTAGATTTGGGGTTTAGATCTGGGGTTAGGTTTAGATTTGGGGTTTAGATTTGGGGTTAGGTTTAGATTTTAGGTTTAGATTTGGGGTTAGGTTTAGATTTTAGGTTTAGATTTGGGGTTAGGTTTAGATTTGGGGTTAGGTTTGGAGTTAGGTTTAGATTTGGGGTTAGGTTTAGATTTTTGGTTTAGATTTGGGGTTAGGTTTAGATTTTAGGTTTAGATTTGGGGTTAGGTTTAGATTTTAGGTTTAGATTTGGGGTTAGGTTTAGATTTGGGGTTAGGTTTAGATTTTAGGTTTAGATTTGGGGTTAGGTTTAGATTTGGGGTTAGGTTTAGATTTTAGGTTTAGATTTGGGGTTAGGTTTAGATTTTAGGTTTAGATTTGGGGTTAGGTTTAGATTTGGGGTTAGGTTTAGATTTTAGGTTTAGATTTGGGGTTAGGTTTAGATTTTAGGTTTAGATTTGGGGTTAGGTTTAGATTTGGGGTTAGGTTTAGATTTTAGGTTTAGATTTGGGGTTAGGTTTAGATTTGGGGTTAGGTTTAGATTTAGGTTTAGATTTGGGGTTAGGTTTAGATTTTAGGTTTAGATTTGGGGTTAGGTTTAGATTTGGGGTTAGGTTAGATTTTAGGTTTAGATTTGGGGTTAGGTTTAGATTTGGGGTTAGGTTTAGATTTTAGGTTTAGATTTGGGGTTAGGTTTAGATTTTAGGTTTAGATTTGGGGTTAGGTTTAGATTTGGGGTTAGGTTTAGATTTTAGGTTTAGATTTGGGGTTAGGTTTAGATTTGGGGTTAGGTTAGATTTTAGGTTTAGATTTGGGGTTAGGTTTAGATTTGGGGTTTAGATTTGTGGTTAGGTTTAGATTTTAAGTTTAGATTTGGGGTTAGGTTTAGATTTGCGGTTAGGTTTAGATTTTAGGTTTAGATTTGGGGTTAGGTTTAGATTTTAGGTTCAGATTTCGGGTTAGGTTTAGATTTTAGGTTCAGATTTGGGGTTAGGTTTAGATTTTAGGTTTAGATTTGGGGTTAGGTTTAGATTTTAGGTTTAGATTTGGGGTTAGGTTTAGATTTGGGGTTAGGTTTAGATTTTAGGTTTAGATTTGGGGTTAGGTTTAGATTTTAGGTTTAGATTTGGGGTTAGGTTTAGATTTGGGGTTAGGTTTAGATTTTAGGTTTAGATTTGGGGTTAGGTTTAGGTTTTAGGTTTAGATTTGGGGTTTAGATCTGGGGTTAGGTTTAGATTTGGGGTTTAGATTTGGGGTTAGGTTTAGATTTTAGGTTTAGATTTGGGGTTAGGTTTAGATTTTAGGTTTAGATTTGGGGTTAGGTTTAGATTTGGGGTTAGGTTTGGAGTTAGGTTTAGATTTGGGGTTAGGTTTAGATTTTAGGTTTAGATTTGGGGTTAGGTTTAGATTTTAGGTTTAGATTTGGGGTTAGGTTTAGATTTTAGGTTTAGATTTGGGGTTAGGTTTAGATTTGGGGTTAGGTTTAGATTTTAGGTTTAGATTTGGGGTTAGGTTTAGATTTGGGGTTAGGTTTAGATTTTAGGTTTAGATTTGGGGTTAGGTTTAGATTTTAGGTTTAGATTTGGGGTTAGGTTTAGATTTGGGGTTAGGTTTAGATTTTAGGTTTAGATTTGGGGTTAGGTTTAGATTTTAGGTTTAGATTTGGGGTTAGGTTTAGATTTTAGGTTTAGATTTGGGGTTAGGTTTAGATTTGGGGTTAGGTTTAGATTTTAGGTTTAGATTTGGGGTTAGGTTTAGATTTTAGGTTTAGATTTGGGGTTAGGTTTAGATTTGGGGTTAGGTTTAGATTTTAGGTTTAGATTTGGGGTTAGGTTTAGATTTGGGGTTAGGTTTAGATTTTAGGTTTAGATTTGGGGTTAGGTTTAGATTTTAGGTTTAGATTTGGGGTTAGGTTTAGATTTGGGGTTAGGTTTAGATTTTAGGTTTAGATTTGGGGTTAGGTTTAGATTTGGGGTTAGGTTTAGATTTTAGGTTTAGATTTGGGGTTAGGTTTAGATTTGGGGTTTAGATTTGTGGTTAGGTTTAGATTTTAAGTTTAGATTTGGGGTTAGGTTTAGATTTGCGGTTAGGTTTAGATTTTAGGTTTAGATTTGGGGTTAGGTTTAGATTTTAGGTTCAGATTTCGGGTTAGGTTTAGATTTTAGGTTCAGATTTGGGGTTAGGTTTAGATTTTAGGTTTAGATTTGGGGTTAGGTTTAGATTTTAGGTTTAGATTTGGGGTTAGGTTTAGATTTGGGGTTAGGTTTAGATTTTAGGTTTAGATTTGGGGTTAGGTTTAGATTTTAGGTTTAGATTTGGGGTTAGGTTTAGATTTGGGGTTAGGTTTAGATTTTAGGTTTAGATTTGGGGTTAGGTTTGATTTGGTGTTAGGTTTAGATTTTAGGTCTAGATTTGGGGTTAGGTTTAGATTTGGGGTTAGGTTTAGATTTTAGGTTTAGATTTGGGGTTAGGTTTAGATTTTAGGTTTAGATTTGGGGTTAGGTTTAGATTTTAGGTTAAGATTTGGGGTTAGGTTTAGATTTTAGGTTTAGATTTGGGGTTAGGTTTAGATTTTAGGTTTAGATTTGGGGTTAGGTTTAGATTTTAGCTTTAGATTTGGGGTTAGGTTTAGATTTGGGGTTAGGTTTAGATTTTAGGTTTAGATTTGGGGTTAGGTTTAGATTTGGGGTTTAGATTTGGGGTTAGGTTTAGATTTTAGGTTTAGATTTGGGGTTAGGTTTAGATTTGGGATTAGGTTTAGATTTTAGGTTTAGATTTGGGGTTAGGTTTAGATTTTAGGTTCAGATTTTGGGTTAGGTTTAGATTTTAGGTTCAGATTTCGGGTTAGGTTTAGATTTTAGGTTTAGATTTGGGGTTAGGTTTAGATTTTAGGTTTAGATTTGGGGTTTAGATTTGGGGTTAGGTTTAGATTTGGGGTTTAGATTTGGGGTTAGGTTTAGATTTTAGGTTTAGATTTGGGGTTAGGTTTAGATTTTAGGTTTAGATTTGGGGTTAGGTTTAGATTTGGGGTTAGGTTTAGATTTTAGGTTTAGATTTGGGGTTAGGTTTAGATTTTAGGTTTAGATTTGGGGTTAGGTTTAGATTTTAGGTTTAGATTTGGGGTTACGTTTAGATTTAGGTTTAGGTTTAGATTTTAGGTTTAGATTTGGGGTTAGGTTTAGATTTTAGGTTTAGATTTGGGGTTAGGTTTAGATTTGGGGTTAGGTTTAGATTTTAGGTTTAGATTTGGGGTTAGGTTTAGATTTTAGGTTTAGATTTGGGGTTAGGTTTAGATTTTAGGTTTAGATTTGGGGTTAGGTTTAGATTTGGGGTTAGGTTTAGATTTTAGGTTCAGATTTGGGGTTAGGTTTAGATTTTAGGTTCAGATTTCGGGTTAGGTTCAGATTTTAGGTTCAGATTTGGGGTTAGGTTTAGATTTTAGGTTTAGATTTGGGGTTAGGTTTAGGTTTTAGGTTTAGATTTGGGGTTTAGATTTGGGGTTAGGTTTAGATTTGGGGTTTAGATTTGGGGTTAGGTTTAGATTTTTGGTTTAGATTTGAGGTTAGGTTTAGATTTGGGGTTAGGTTTAGATTTTAGGATTAGATTTGGGGTTAGGTTTAGATTTTTGGTTTAGATTTGGGGTTAGGTTTAGATTTTAGGTTTAGATTTGGGGCTAGGTTTAGATTTGGGGTTAGGTTTAGATTTTAGGTTTAGATTTGGGATTAGGTTTAGATTTGGGGTTAGATTTGGAGTTAGGTTAAGATTTGGGGTTAGGTTTAGATTTTTGGTTTAGATTTGGGGTTAGGTTTAGATTTTAGGTTTAGATTTGGGGTTAGGTTTAGATTTTAGGTTTAGATTTGGGGTTAGGTTTAGATTTGGGGTTAGGTTTAGATTTTAGGTTTAGATTTGGGGTTAGGTTTAGATTTGGGGTTAGGTTTAGATTTTAGGTTTAGATTTGGGGTTAGGTTTAGATTTTAGGTTTAGATTTGGGGTTAGGTTTAGATTTGGGGTTAGGTTTAGATTTTAGGTTTAGATTTGGGGTTAGGTTTAGATTTTAGGTTTAGATTTGGGGTTAGGTTTAGATTTGGGGTTAGGTTTAGATTTTAGGTTTAGATTTGGGGTTAGGTTTAGATTTTAGGTTTAGATTTGGGGTTAGGTTTAGATTTGGGGTTAGGTTTAGATTTTAGGTTTAGATTTGGGGTTAGGTTTAGATTTGGGGTTAGGTTTAGATTTTAGGTTTAGATTTGGGGTTAGGTTTAGATTTGGGGTTTAGATTTGTGGTTAGGTTTAGATTTTAAGTTTAGATTTGGGGTTTAGATTTGGGGTTAGGTTTAGATTTGGGGTTTAGATTTGGGGTTAGGTTTAGATTTTAGGTTTAGATTTGGGGTTAGGTTTAGATTTGGGGTTAGGTTTAGATTTTAGGTTTAGATTTGGGGTGAGGTTTAGATTTGGGGTTAGGTTTAGGTTTTAGTTTTAGATTTGGGGTTAGGTTTAGATTTTAGGTTTAGATTTGGGGTTAGGTTTAGATTTGGGGTTAGGTTTAGATTTTAGGTTTAGATTTGGGGTTAGGTTTAGATTTAGGTTTAGGTTTAGATTTTAGGTTTAGATTTGGGGTTAGGTTTAGATTTTAGGTTTAGATTTGGGGTTAGGTTTAGATTTTAGGTTTAGATTTGGGGTTAGGTTTAGATTTTAGGTTTAGATTTGGGGTTAGGTTTAGATTTGGGGTTAGGTTTAGATTTTAGGTTCAGATTTGGGGTTAGGTTTAGATTTTAGGTTCAGATTTCGGGTTAGGTTCAGATTTTAGGTTCAGATTTGGGGTTAGGTTTAGATTTTAGGTTTAGATTTGGGGTTAGGTTTAGGTTTTAGGTTTAGATTTGGGGTTTAGATTTGGGGTTAGGTTTAGATTTGGGGTTTAGATTTGGGGTTAGGCTTAGATTTTTGGTTTAGATTTGGGGTTAGGTTTAGATTTTTGGTTTAGATTTGGGGTTAGGTTTAGATTTTAGGTTTAGATTTGGGGCTAGGTTTAGATTTGGGGTTAGGTTTAGATTTTAGGTTTAGATTTGGGGTTAGGTTTAGATTTGGGGTTAGATTTGGAGTTAGGTTTAGATTTGGGGTTAGGTTTAGATTTTTGGTTTAGATTTGGGGTTAGGTTTAGATTTTAGGTTTAGATTTGGGGTTAGGTTTAGATTTTAGGTTTAGATTTGGGGTTAGGTTTAGATTTGGGGTTAGGTTTAGATTTTAGGTTTAGATTTGGGGTTAGGTTTAGATTTGGGGTTAGGTTTAGATTTTAGGTTTAGATTTGGGGTTAGGTTTAGATTTTAGGTTTAGATTTGGGGTTAGGTTTAGATTTTAGGTTTAGATTTGGGGTTAGGTTTAGATTTTAGGTTTAGATTTGGGGTTAGGTTTAGATTTGGGGTTAGGTTTAGATTTTAGGTTTAGATTTGGGGTTAGGTTTAGATTATAGGTTTAGATTTGGGGTTAGGTTTAGATTTGGGGTTAGGTTTAGATTTTAGGTTTAGATTTGGGGTTAGGTTTAGATTTGGGGTTAGGTTTAGATTTTAGGTTTAGATTTGGGGTTAGGTTTAGATTTGGGGTTTAGATTTGTGGTTAGGTTTAGATTTTAAGTTTAGATTTGGGGTTAGGTTTAGATTTGCGGTTAGGTTTAGATTTTAGGTTTAGATTTGGGGTTAGGTTTAGATTTTAGGTTTAGATTTGGGGTTAGGTTTAGATTTGGGGTTAGGTTTAGATTTTAGGTTTAGATTTGGGGTTAGGTTTAGATTTTAGGTTTAGATTTGGGGTTAGGTTTAGATTTGGGGTTAGGTTTAGATTTTAGGTTTAGATTTGGGGTTAGGTTTAGATTTGGGGTTAGGTTTAGATTTTAGGTTTAGATTTGGGGTTAGGTTTAGATTTGGGGTTTAGATTTGTGGTTAGGTTTAGATTTTAAGTTTAGATTTGGGGTTAGGTTTAGATTTGCGGTTAGGTTTAGATTTTAGGTTTAGATTTGGGGTTAGGTTTAGATTTTAGGTTCAGATTTCGGGTTAGGTTTAGATTTTAGGTTCAGATTTGGGGTTAGGTTTAGATTTTAGGTTTAGATTTGGGGTTAGGTTTAGATTTTAGGTTTAGATTTGGGGTTAGGTTTAGATTTGGGGTTAGGTTTAGATTTTAGGTTTAGATTTGGGGTTAGGTTTAGATTTTAGGTTTAGATTTGGGGTTAGGTTTAGATTTGGGGTTAGGTTTAGATTTTAGGTTTAGATTTGGGGTTAGGTTTAGATTTTAGGTTTAGATTTGGGGTTAGGTTTGATTTGGTGTTAGGTTTAGATTTTAGGTCTAGATTTGGGGTTAGGTTTAGATTTGGGGTTAGGTTTAGATTTTAGGTTTAGATTTGGGGTTAGGTTTAGATTTTAGGTTTAGATTTGGGGTTAGGTTTAGATTTTAGGTTAAGATTTGGGGTTAGGTTTAGATTTTAGGTTTAGATTTGGGGTTAGGTTTAGATTTGGGGTTAGGTTTAGATTTTAGGTTTAGATTTGGGGTTAGGTTTAGATTTTAGCTTTAGATTTGGGGTTAGGTTTAGATTTGGGGTTAGGTTTAGATTTTAGGTTTAGATTTGGGGTTAGGTTTAGATTTGGGGTTTAGATTTGGGGTTAGGTTTAGATTTTAGGTTTAGATTTGGGGTTAGGTTTAGATTTGGGGTTAGGTTTAGATTTTAGGTTTAGATTTGGGGTTAGGTTTAGATTTTAGGTTCAGATTTCGGGTTAGGTTTAGATTTTAGGTTCAGATTTCGGGTTAGGTTTAGATTTTAGGTTTAGATTTGGGGTTAGGTTTAGATTTTAGGTTTAGATTTGGGGTTTAGATTTGGGGTTAGGTTTAGATTTGGGGTTTAGATTTGGGGTTAGGTTTAGATTTTAGGTTTAGATTTGGGGTTAGGTTTAGATTTTAGGTTTAGATTTGGGGTTAGGTTTAGATTTGGGGTTAGGTTTAGATTTTAGGTTTAGATTTGGGGTTAGGTTTAGATTTTAGGTTTAGATTTGGGGTTAGGTTTAGATTTGGGGTTAGGTTTAGATTTTGGGTTTAGATTTGGGGTTAGGTTTAGATTTTAGGTTTAGATTTGGGGTTAGGTTTAGATTTTAGGTTTAGATTTGGGGTTAGGTTTAGATTTGGGGTTAGGTTTAGATTTTAGGTTTAGATTTGGGGTTAGGTTTAGATTTTAGGTTTAGATTTGGGGTTAGGTTTAGATTTGGGGTTAGGTTTAGATTTAGGTTTAGGTTTAGATTTTAGGTTTAGATTTGGGTTTAGGTTTAGATTTTAGGTTTAGATTTGGGGTTAGGTTTAGATTTTAGGTTTAGATTTGGGGTTAGGTTTAGATTTGGGGTTAGGTTTAGATTTTAGGTTTAGATTTGGGGTTAGGTTTAGATTTTAGGTTTAGATTTGGGGTTAGGTTTAGATTTGGGGTTGGGTTTAGATTTTAGGTTCAGATTTGGGGTTAGGTTTAGATTTTAGGTTCAGATTTCGGGTTAGGTTCAGATTTTAGGTTCAGATTTGGGGTTAGGTTTAGATTTTAGGTTTAGATTTGGGGTTAGGTTTAGGTTTTAGGTTTAGATTTGGGGTTTAGATTTGGGGTTAGGTTTAGATTTGGGGTTTAGATTTGGGGTTAGGTTTAGGTTTTTGGTTTAGATTTGGGGTTAGGTTTAGATTTGGGGTTAGGTTTAGATTTTAGGATTAGATTTGGGGTTAGGTTTAGATTTTTGGTTTAGATTTGGGGTTAGGTTTAGATTTTAGGTTTAGATTTGGGGCTAGGTTTAGATTTGGGGTTAGGTTTAGATTTTAGGTTTAGATTTGGGGTTAGGTTTAGATTTGGGGTTAGATTTGGAGTTAGGTTAAGATTTGGGGTTAGGTTTAGATTTTTGGTTTAGATTTGGGGTTAGGTTTAGATTTTAGGTTTAGATTTGGGGTTAGGTTTAGATTTTAGGTTTAGATTTGGGGTTAGGTTTAGATTTGGGGTTAGGTTTAGATTTTAGGTTTAGATTTGGGGTTAGGTTTAGATTTGGGGTTAGGTTTAGATTTTAGGTTTAGATTTGGGGTTAGGTTTAGATTTTAGGTTTAGATTTGGGGTTAGGTTTAGATTTGGGGTTAGGTTTAGATTTTAGGTTTAGATTTGGGGTTAGGTTTAGATTTGGGGTTTAGATTTGTGGTTAGGTTTAGATTTTAAGTTTAGATTTGGGGTTTAGATTTGGGGTTAGGTTTAGATTTGGGGTTTAGATTTGGGGTTAGGTTTAGATTTTAGGTTTAGATTTGGGGTTAGGTTTAGATTTGGGGTTAGGTTTAGATTTTAGGTTTAGATTTGGGGTGAGGTTTAGATTTGGGGTTAGGTTTAGATTTTAGTTTTAGATTTGGGGTTAGGTTTAGATTTTAGGTTTAGATTTGGGGTTAGGTTTAGATTTGGGGTTAGGTTTAGATTTTAGGTTTAGATTTGGGGTTAGGTTTAGATTTAGGTTTAGGTTTAGATTTTAGGTTTAGATTTGGGGTTAGGTTTAGATTTTAGGTTTAGATTTGGGGTTAGGTTTAGATTTTAGGTTTAGATTTGGGGTTAGGTTTAGATTTTAGGTTTAGATTTGGGGTTAGGTTTAGATTTGGGGTTAGGTTTAGATTTTAGGTTCGGATTTGGGGTTAGGTTTAGATTTTAGGTTCAGATTTCGGGTTAGGTTCAGATTTTAGGTTCAGATTTGGGGTTAGGTTTAGATTTTAGGTTTAGATTTGGGGTTAGGTTTAGGTTTTAGGTTTAGATTTGGGGTTTAGATTTGGGGTTAGGTTTAGATTTGGGGTTTAGATTTGGGGTTAGGCTTAGATTTTTGGTTTAGATTTGGGGTTAGGTTTAGATTTTTGGTTTAGATTTGGGGTTAGGTTTAGATTTTAGGTTTAGATTTGGGGCTAGGTTTAGATTTGGGGTTAGGTTTAGATTTTAGGTTTAGATTTGGGGTTAGGTTTAGATTTGGGGTTAGATTTGGAGTTAGGTTTAGATTTGGGGTTAGGTTTAGATTTTTGGTTTAGATTTGGGGTTAGGTTTAGATTTTAGGTTTAGATTTGGGGTTAGGTTTAGATTTTAGGTTTAGATTTGGGGTTAGGTTTAGATTTGGGGTTAGGTTTAGATTTTAGGTTTAGATTTGGGGTTAGGTTTAGATTTGGGGTTAGGTTTAGATTTTAGGTTTAGATTTGGGGTTAGGTTTAGATTTTAGGTTTAGATTTGGGGTTAGGTTTAGATTTGGGGTTAGGTTTAGATTTTAGGTTTAGATTTGGGGTTAGGTTTAGATTTTAGGTTTAGATTTGGGGTTAGGTTTAGATTTGGGGTTAGGTTTAGATTTTAGGTTTAGATTTGGGGTTAGGTTTAGATTTTAGGTTTAGATTTGGGGTTAGGTTTAGATTTTAGGTTTAGATTTGGGGTTAGGTTTAGATTTGGGGTTAGGTTTAGGTTTTAGGTTTAGATTTGGGGTTAGGTTTAGATTTGGGGTTTAGATTTGTGGTTAGGTTTAGATTTTAAGTTTAGATTTGGGGTTAGGTTTAGATTTGCGGTTAGGTTTAGATTTTAGGTTTAGATTTGGGGTTAGGTTTAGATTTTAGGTTCAGATTTCGGGTTAGGTTTAGATTTTAGGTTCAGATTTGGGGTTAGGTTTAGATTTTAGGTTTAGATTTGGGGTTAGGTTTAGATTTTAGGTTTAGATTTGGGGTTAGGTTTAGATTTGGGGTTAGGTTTAGATTTTAGGTTTAGATTTGGGGTTAGGTTTAGATTTTAGGTTTAGATTTGGGGTTAGGTTTAGATTTGGGGTTAGGTTTAGATTTTAGGTTTAGATTTGGGGTTAGGTTTAGATTTTAGGTTTAGATTTGGGGTTAGGTTTAGCTTTGGGGTTAGGTTTAGATTTTAGGTTTAGATTTGGGGTTAGGTTTAGATTTTAGGTTTAGATTTGGGGTTAGGTTTAGATTTTAGGTTTAGATTTGGGGTTAGGTTTAGATTTGGGGTTAGGTTTAGATTTTAGGTTTAGATTTGGGGTTAGGTTTAGATTTGGGGTTAGGTTTAGATTTTAGGTTTAGATTTGGGGTTAGGTTTAGATTTGGGGTTTAGATTTGTGGTTAGGTTTAGATTTTAAGTTTAGATTTGGGGTTTAGATTTGGGGTTAGGTTTAGATTTGGGGTTTAGATTTGGGGTTAGGTTTAGATTTTAGGTTTAGATTTGGGGTTAGGTTTAGATTTGGGGTTAGGTTTAGATTTTAGGTTTAGATTTGGGGTGAGGTTTAGATTTGGGGTTAGGTTTAGATTTTAGTTTTAGATTTGGGGTTAGGTTTAGATTTTAGGTTTAGATTTGGGGTTAGGTTTAGATTTGGGGTTAGGTTTAGATTTTAGGTTTAGATTTGGGGTTAGGTTTAGATTTAGGTTTAGGTTTAGATTTTAGGTTTAGATTTGGGGTTAGGTTTAGATTTTAGGTTTAGATTTGGGGTTAGGTTTAGATTTTAGGTTTAGATTTGGGGTTAGGTTTAGATTTGGGGTTAGGTTTAGATTTTAGGTTCAGATTTGGGGTTAGGTTTAGATTTTAGGTTCAGATTTCGGGTTAGGTTCAGATTTTAGGTTCAGATTTGGGGTTAGGTTTAGATTTTAGGTTTAGATTTGGGGTTAGGTTTAGATTTTAGGTTTAGATTTGGGGTTTAGATTTGGGGTTAGGTTTAGATTTGGGGTTTAGATTTGGGGTTAGGCTTAGATTTTTGGTTTAGATTTGGGGTTAGGTTTAGATTTTTGGTTTAGATTTGGGGTTAGGTTTAGATTTTAGGTTTAGATTTGGGGCTAGGTTTAGATTTGGGGTTAGGTTTAGATTTTAGGTTTAGATTTGGGGTTAGGTTTAGATTTGGGGTTAGATTTGGAGTTAGGTTTAGATTTGGGGTTAGGTTTAGATTTTTGGTTTAGATTTGGGGTTAGGTTTAGATTTTAGGTTTAGTTTTGGGGTTAGGTTTAGATTTTAGGTTTAGATTTGTGGTTAGGTTTAGATTTGGGGTTAGGTTTAGATTTTAGGTTTAGATATGGGGTTAGGTTTAGATTTGGGGTTAGGTTTAGATTTTAGGTTTAGATTTGGGGTTAGGTTTAGATTTGGGGTTAGGTTTAGATTTTAGGTTTAGATTTGGGGTTAGGTTTAGATTTTAGGTTTAGATTTGGGGTTAGGTTTAGATTTGGGGTTAGGTTTAGATTTTAGGTTTAGATTTGGGGTTAGGTTTAGATTTTAGGTTTAGATTTGGGGTTAGGTTTAGATTTGGGGTTAGGTTTAGATTTTAGGTTTAGATTTGGGGTTAGGTTTAGATTTGGGGTTAGGTTTAGATTTTAGGTTTAGATTTGGGGTTAGGTTTAGATTTGGGGTTTAGATTTGTGGTTAGGTTTAGATTTTAGGTTTAGATTTGGGGTTAGGTTTAGATTTGGGGTTTAGATTTGTGGTTAGGTTTAGATTTTAAGTTTAGATTTGGGGTTAGGTTTAGATTTGCGGTTAGGTTTAGATTTTAGGTTTAGATTTGGGGTTAGGTTTAGATTTTAGGTTCAGATTTCGGGTTAGGTTTAGATTTTAGGTTCAGATTTGGGGTTAGGTTTAGATTTTAGGTTTAGATTTGGGGTTAGGTTTAGATTTTAGGTTTAGATTTGGGGTTAGGTTTAGATTTGGGGTTAGGTTTAGATTTTAGGTTTAGATTTGGGGTTAGGTTTAGATTTTAGGTTTAGATTTGGGGTTAGGTTTAGATTTGGGGTTAGGTTTAGATTTTAGGTTTAGATTTGGGGTTAGGTTTAGATTTTAGGTTTAGATTTGGGGTTAGGTTTGATTTGGTGTTAGGTTTAGATTTTAGGTCTAGATTTGGGGTTAGGTTTAGATTTGGGGTTAGGTTTAGATTTTAGGTTTAGATTTGGGGTTAGGTTTAGATTTTAGGTTTAGATTTGGGGTTAGGTTTAGATTTTAGGTTAAGATTTGGGGTTAGGTTTAGATTTTAGGTTTAGATTTGGGGTTAGGTTTAGATTTGGGGTTAGGTTTAGATTTTAGGTTTAGATTTGGGGTTAGGTTTAGATTTTAGGTTTAGATTTGGGGTTAGGTTTAGATTTGGGGTTAGGTTTAGATTTTAGGTTTAGATTTGGGGTTAGGTTTAGATTTGGGGTTTAGATTTGGGGTTAGGTTTAGATTTTAGGTTTAGATTTGGGGTTAGGTTTAGATTTGGGGTTAGGTTTAGATTTTAGGTTTAGATTTGGGGTTAGGTTTAGATTTTAGGTTTAGATTTGGGGTTAGGTTTAGATTTGGGGTTAGGTTTAGATTTTAGGTTTAGATTTGGGGTTAGGTTTAGATTTTAGGTTTAGATTTGGGGTTAGGTTTAGATTTGGGGTTAGGTTTAGATTTTAGGTTTAGATTTGGGGTTAGGTTTAGATTTTAGGTTTAGATTTGGGGTTAGGTTTAGATTTGGGGTTAGGTTTAGATTTTAGGTTTAGATTTGGGGTTAGGTTTACATTTAAGGTTTAGATTTGGGGTTAGGTTTAGATTTTAGGTTTAGATTTGGGGTTAGGTTTAGATTTTAGGTTTAGATTTGGGGTTAGGTTTAGATTTGGGGTTAGGTTTAGATTTTAGGTTTAGATTTGGGGTTAGGTTTAGATTTTAGGTTTAGATATGGGGTTAGGTTTAGATTTGGGGTTAGGTTTAGATTTTAGGTTTAGATTTGCGGTTAGGTTTAGATTTGGGGTTAGGTTTAGATTTTAGGTTTAGATTTGGGGTTAGGTTTAGATTTGGGGTTAGGTTTAGATTTTAGGTTTAGATTTGGGGTTAGGTTTAGATTTTAGGTTTAGATTTGGGGTTAGGTTTAGATTTGGGGTTAGGTTTAGATTTTAGGTTTAGATTTGGGGTTAGGTTTAGATTTTAGGTTTAGATTTGGGGTTAGGTTTAGATTTGGGGTTAGGTTTAGATTTTAGGTTTAGATTTGGGGTTAGGTTTAGATTTTAGGTTTAGATTTGGGGTTAGGTTTAGATTTGGGGTTAGGTTTAGATTTTAGGTTTAGATTTGGGGTTAGGTTTACATTTAAGGTTTAGATTTGGGGTTAGGTTTAGATTTTAGGTTTAGATTTGGGGTTAGGTTTAGATTTTAGGTTTAGATTTGGGGTTAGGTTTAGATTTGGGGTTAGGTTTAGATTTTAGGTTTAGATTTGGGGTTAGGTTTAGATTTTAGGTTTAGATATGGGGTTAGGTTTAGATTTGGGGTTAGGTTTAGATTTTAGGTTTAGATTTGCGGTTAGGTTTAGATTTGGGGTTAGGTTTAGATTTTAGGTTTAGATTTGGGGTTAGGTTTAGATTTGGGGTTAGGTTTAGATTTTAGGTTTAGATTTGGGGTTAGGTTTAGATTTTAGGTTTAGATTTGGGGTTAGGTTTAGATTTGGGGTTAGGTTTAGATTTTAGGTTTAGATTTGGGGTTAGGTTTAGATTTTAGTTTTAGATTTGGGGTTAGGTTTAGATTTTAGGTTTAGATTTGGGGTTAGGTTTAGATTTGGGGTTAGGTTTAGATTTTAGGTTTAGATTTGGGGTTAGGTTTAGATTTTCGGTTTAGATTTGGGGTTAGGTTTAGATTTGGGGTTAGGTTTAGATTTTAGGTTTAGATTTGCGGTTAGGTTTAGATTTTAGGTTTAGATTTGGGATTAGGTTTAGATTTGGGGTTAGGTTTAGATTTTAGGTTTAGATTTGGGGTTAGGTTTAGATTTGGGGTTAGGTTTAGATTTTAGGTTTAGATTTGGGGTTAGGTTTAGATTTGGGGTTAGGTTTAGATTTTAGGTTTAGATTTGGGGTTAGGTTTAGATTTTAGGTTTAGATTTGGGGTTAGGTTTAGATTTGGGGTTAGGTTTAGATTTTAGGTTTAGATTTGGGGTTAGGTTTAGATTTAGGTTTAGGTTTAGATTTTAGGTTTAGATTTGGGGTTAGGTTTAGATTTTAGGTTTAGATTTGGGGTTAGGTTTAGATTTTAGGTTTAGATTTGGGGTTAGGTTTAGATTTGGGGTTAGGTTTAGATTTTAGGTTCAGATTTGGGGTTAGGTTTAGATTTTAGGTTCAGATTTCGGGTTAGGTTCAGATTTTAGGTTCAGATTTGGGGTTAGGTTTAGATTTTAGGTTTAGATTTGGGGTTAGGTTTAGGTTTTAGGTTTAGATTTGGGGTTTATATTTGGGGTTAGGTTTAGATTTGGGGTTTAGATTTGGGGTTAGGCTTAGATTTTTGGTTTAGATTTGGGGTTAGGTTTAGATTTTTGGTTTAGATTTGGGGTTAGGTTTAGATTTTAGGTTTAGATTTGGGGCTAGGTTTAGATTTGGGGTTAGGTTTAGATTTTAGGTTTAGATTTGGGGTTAGGTTTAGATTTGGGGTTAGATTTGGAGTTAGGTTTAGATTTGGGGTTAGGTTTAGATTTTTGGTTTAGATTTGGGGTTAGGTTTAGATTTTAGGTTTAGATTTGGGGTTAGGTTTAGATTTTAGGTTTAGATTTGGGGTTAGGTTTAGATTTGGGGTTAGGTTTAGATTTTAGGTTTAGATTTGGGGTTAGGTTTAGATTTTAGGTTTAGATTTGGGGTTAGGTTTAGATTTTAGTTTTAGATTTGGGGTTAGGTTTAGATTTGGGGTTAGGTTTAGATTTTAGGTTTAGATTTGGGGTTAGGTTTAGATTTTAGGTTTAGATTTGGGGTTAGGTTTAGCTTTGGGGTTAGGTTTAGATTTTAGGTTTAGATTTGGGGTTAGGTTTAGATTTTAGGTTTAGATTTGGGGTTAGGTTTAGATTTTAGGTTTAGATTTGGGGTTAGGTTTAGATTTGGGGTTAGGTTTAGATTTTAGGTTTAGATTTGGGGTTAGGTTTAGATTTGGGGTTAGGTTTAGATTTTAGGTTTAGATTTGGGGTTAGGTTTAGATTTGGGGTTTAGATTTGTGGTTAGGTTTAGATTTTAAGTTTAGATTTGGGGTTTAGATTTGGGGTTAGGTTTAGATTTGGGGTTTAGATTTGGGGTTAGGTTTAGATTTTAGGTTTAGATTTGGGGTTAGGTTTAGATTTGGGGTTAGGTTTAGATTTTAGGTTTAGATTTGGGGTGAGGTTTAGATTTGGGGTTAGGTTTAGATTTTAGTTTTAGATTTGGGGTTAGGTTTAGATTTTAGGTTTAGATTTGGGGTTAGGTTTAGATTTGGGGTTAGGTTTAGATTTTAGGTTTAGATTTGGGGTTAGGTTTAGATTTAGGTTTAGGTTTAGATTTTAGGTTTAGATTTGGGGTTAGGTTTAGATTTTAGGTTTAGATTTGGGGTTAGGTTTAGATTTTAGGTTTAGATTTGGGGTTAGGTTTAGATTTGGGGTTAGGTTTAGATTTTAGGTTCAGATTTGGGGTTAGGTTTAGATTTTAGGTTCAGATTTCGGGTTAGGTTCAGATTTTAGGTTCAGATTTGGGGTTAGGTTTAGATTTTAGGTTTAGATTTGGGGTTAGGTTTAGATTTTAGGTTTAGATTTGGGGTTTAGATTTGGGGTTAGGTTTAGATTTGGGGTTTAGATTTGGGGTTAGGCTTAGATTTTTGGTTTAGATTTGGGGTTAGGTTTAGATTTTTGGTTTAGATTTGGGGTTAGGTTTAGATTTTAGGTTTAGATTTGGGGCTAGGTTTAGATTTGGGGTTAGGTTTAGATTTTAGGTTTAGATTTGGGGTTAGGTTTAGATTTGGGGTTAGATTTGGAGTTAGGTTTAGATTTGGGGTTAGGTTTAGATTTTTGGTTTAGATTTGGGGTTAGGTTTAGATTTTAGGTTTAGTTTTGGGGTTAGGTTTAGATTTTAGGTTTAGATTTGGGGTTAGGTTTAGATTTGGGGTTAGGTTTAGATTTTAGGTTTAGATTTGGGGTTAGGTTTAGATTTGGGGTTAGGTTTAGATTTTAGGTTTAGATTTGGGGTTAGGTTTAGATTTGGGGTTAGGTTTAGATTTTAGGTTTAGATTTGGGGTTAGGTTTAGATTTTAGGTTTAGATTTGGGGTTAGGTTTAGATTTGGGGTTAGGTTTAGATTTTAGGTTTAGATTTGGGGTTAGGTTTAGATTTTAGGTTTAGATTTGGGGTTAGGTTTAGATTTGGGGTTAGGTTTAGATTTTAGGTTTAGATTTGGGGTTAGGTTTAGATTTGGGGTTAGGTTTAGATTTTAGGTTTAGATTTGGGGTTAGGTTTAGATTTGGGGTTTAGATTTGTGGTTAGGTTTAGATTTTAAGTTTAGATTTGGGGTTAGGTTTAGATTTGCGGTTAGGTTTAGATTTTAGGTTTAGATTTGGGGTTAGGTTTAGATTTTAGGTTCAGATTTCGGGTTAGGTTTAGATTTTAGGTTCAGATTTGGGGTTAGGTTTAGATTTTAGGTTTAGATTTGGGGTTAGGTTTAGATTTTAGGTTTAGATTTGGGGTTAGGTTTAGATTTGGGGTTAGGTTTAGATTTTAGGTTTAGATTTGGGGTTAGGTTTAGATTTTAGGTTTAGATTTGGGGTTAGGTTTAGATTTGGGGTTAGGTTTAGATTTTAGGTTTAGATTTGGGGTTAGGTTTAGATTTTAGGTTTAGATTTGGGGTTAGGTTTGATTTGGTGTTAGGTTTAGATTTTAGGTCTAGATTTGGGGTTAGGTTTAGATTTGGGGTTAGGTTTAGATTTTAGGTTTAGATTTGGGGTTAGGTTTAGATTTTAGGTTTAGATTTGGGGTTAGGTTTAGATTTTAGGTTAAGATTTGGGGTTAGGTTTAGATTTTAGGTTTAGATTTGGGGTTAGGTTTAGATTTGGGGTTAGGTTTAGATTTTAGGTTTAGATTTGGGGTTAGGTTTAGATTTTAGGTTTAGATTTGGGGTTAGGTTTAGATTTGGGGTTAGGTTTAGATTTGGGGTTAGGTTTAGATTTTTGGTTTAGATTTGGGGTTAGGTTTAGATTTTAGGTTTAGATTTGGGGTTAGGTTTAGATTTTAGGTTTAGATTTGGGGTTAGGTTTAGATTTGGGGTTAGGTTTAGATTTTAGGTTTAGATTTGGGGTTAGGTTTAGATTTTAGGTTTAGATTTGGGGTTAGGTTTAGATTTTAGTTTTAGATTTGGGGTTAGGTTTAGATTTGGGGTTAGGTTTAGATTTTAGGTTTAGATTTGGGGTTAGGTTTAGATTTTAGGTTTAGATTTGGGGTTAGGTTTAGCTTTGGGGTTAGGTTTAGATTTTAGGTTTAGATTTGGGGTTAGGTTTAGATTTTAGGTTTAGATTTGGGGTTAGGTTTAGATTTTAGGTTTAGATTTGGGGTTAGGTTTAGATTTGGGGTTAGGTTTAGATTTTAGGTTTAGATTTGGGGTTAGGTTTAGATTTGGGGTTAGGTTTAGATTTTAGGTTTAGATTTGGGGTTAGGTTTAGATTTGGGGTTTAGATTTGTGGTTAGGTTTAGATTTTAAGTTTAGATTTGGGGTTTAGATTTGGGGTTAGGTTTAGATTTGGGGTTTAGATTTGGGGTTAGGTTTAGATTTTAGGTTTAGATTTGGGGTTAGGTTTAGATTTGGGGTTAGGTTTAGATTTTAGGTTTAGATTTGGGGTGAGGTTTAGATTTGGGGTTAGGTTTAGATTTTAGTTTTAGATTTGGGGTTAGGTTTAGATTTTAGGTTTAGATTTGGGGTTAGGTTTAGATTTGGGGTTAGGTTTAGATTTTAGGTTTAGATTTGGGGTTAGGTTTAGATTTAGGTTTAGGTTTAGATTTTAGGTTTAGATTTGGGGTTAGGTTTAGATTTTAGGTTTAGATTTGGGGTTAGGTTTAGATTTTAGGTTTAGATTTGGGGTTAGGTTTAGATTTGGGGTTAGGTTTAGATTTTAGGTTCAGATTTGGGGTTAGGTTTAGATTTTAGGTTCAGATTTCGGGTTAGGTTCAGATTTTAGGTTCAGATTTGGGGTTAGGTTTAGATTTTAGGTTTAGATTTGGGGTTAGGTTTAGGTTTTAGGTTTAGATTTGGGGTTTAGATTTGGGGTTAGGTTTAGATTTGGGGTTTAGATTTGGGGTTAGGCTTAGATTTTTGGTTTAGATTTGGGGTTAGGTTTAGATTTTTGGTTTAGATTTGGGGTTAGGTTTAGATTTTAGGTTTAGATTTGGGGCTAGGTTTAGATTTGGGGTTAGGTTTAGATTTTAGGTTTAGATTTGGGGTTAGGTTTAGATTTGGGGTTAGATTTGGAGTTAGGTTTAGATTTGGGGTTAGGTTTAGATTTTAGGTTTAGATTTGGGGTTAGGTTTAGATTTGGGGTTAGGTTTAGATTTTAGGTTTAGATTTGGGGTTAGGTTTAGATTTTAGGTTTAGATTTGGGGTTAGGTTTAGATTTTACGTTTAGATTTGGGATTAGGTTTAGATTTGGGGTTAGGTTTAGATTTTAGGTCTAGATTTGGGGTTAGGTTTAGATTTGGGGTTAGGTTTAGATTTTAGGTTTAGATTTGGGGTTAGGTTTAGATTTGGGGTTAGGTTTAGATTTTAGGTTTAGATTTGGGGTTAGGTTTAGATTTTAGGTTTAGATTTGGGGTTAGGTTTAGATTTGGGGTTAGGTTTAGATTTTAGGTCTAGATTTGGGGTTAGGTTTAGATTTTAGGTTTAGATTTGGGGTTAGGTTTGATTTGGTGTTAGGTTTAGATTTTAGGTCTAGATTTGGGGTTAGGTTTAGATTTGGGGTTAGGTTTAGATTTTAGGTTTAGATTTGGGGTTAGGTTTAGATTTTAGGTTTAGATTTGGGGTTAGGTTTAGATTTTAGGTTAAGATTTGGGGTTAGGTTTAGATTTTAGGTTTAGATTTGGGGTTAGGTTTAGATTTGGGGTTAGGTTTAGATTTTAGGTTTAGATTTGGGGTTAGGTTTAGATTTTAGGTTTAGATTTGGGGTTAGGTTTAGATTTGGGGTTAGGTTTAGATTTGGGGTTAGGTTTAGATTTTTGGTTTAGATTTGGGGTTAGGTTTAGATTTTAGGTTTAGATTTGGGGTTAGGTTTAGATTTTAGGTTTAGATTTGGGGTTAGGTTTAGATTTGGGGTTAGGTTTAGATTTTAGGTTTAGATTTGGGGTTAGGTTTAGATTTTAGGTTTAGATTTGGGGTTAGGTTTAGATTTTAGTTTTAGATTTGGGGTTAGGTTTAGATTTGGGGTTAGGTTTAGATTTTAGGTTTAGATTTGGGGTTAGGTTTAGATTTTAGGTTTAGATTTGGGGTTAGGTTTAGCTTTGGGGTTAGGTTTAGATTTTAGGTTTAGATTTGGGGTTAGGTTTAGATTTTAGGTTTAGATTTGGGGTTAGGTTTAGATTTGGGGTTAGATTTGGAGTTAGGTTTAGATTTGGGGTTAGGTTTAGATTTTTGGTTTAGATTTGGGGTTAGGTTTAGATTTTAGGTTTAGTTTTGGGGTTAGGTTTAGATTTTAGGTTTAGATTTGGGGTTAGGTTTAGATTTGGGGTTAGGTTTAGATTTTAGGTTTAGATTTGGGGTTAGGTTTAGATTTGGGGTTAGGTTTAGATTTTAGGTTTAGATTTGGGGTTAGGTTTAGATTTGGGGTTAGGTTTAGATTTTAGGTTTAGATTTGGGGTTAGGTTTAGATTTTAGGTTTAGATTTGGGGTTAGGTTTAGATTTGGGGTTAGGTTTAGATTTTAGGTTTAGATTTGGGGTTAGGTTTAGATTTTAGGTTTAGATTTGGGGTTAGGTTTAGATTTGGGGTTAGGTTTAGATTTTAGGTTTAGATTTGGGGTTAGGTTTAGATTTTAGGTTTAGATTTGGGGTTAGGTTTAGATTTGGGGTTAGGTTTAGATTTTAGGTTTAGATTTGGGGTTAGGTTTAGATTTGGGGTTAGGTTTAGATTTTAGGTTTAGATTTGGGGTTAGGTTTAGATTTGGGGTTTAGATTTGTGGTTAGGTTTAGATTTTAAGTTTAGATTTGGGGTTAGGTTTAGATTTGCGGTTAGGTTTAGATTTTAGGTTTAGATTTGGGGTTAGGTTTAGATTTTAGGTTCAGATTTCGGGTTAGGTTTAGATTTTAGGTTCAGATTTGGGGTTAGGTTTAGATTTTAGGTTTAGATTTGGGGTTAGGTTTAGATTTTAGGTTTAGATTTGGGGTTAGGTTTAGATTTGGGGTTAGGTTTAGATTTTAGGTTTAGATTTGGGGTTAGGTTTAGATTTTAGGTTTAGATTTGGGGTTAGGTTTAGATTTGGGGTTAGGTTTAGATTTTAGGTTTAGATTTGGGGTTAGGTTTAGATTTTAGGTTTAGATTTGGGGTTAGGTTTGATTTGGTGTTAGGTTTAGATTTTAGGTCTAGATTTGGGGTTAGGTTTAGATTTTAGGTTTAGATTTGGGGTTAGGTTTAGATTTTAGGTTTAGATTTGGGGTTAGGTTTAGATTTGGGGTTAGGTTTAGATTTTAGGTTTAGATTTGGGGTTAGGTTTAGATTTTAGGTTTAGATTTGGGGTTAGGTTTAGATTTTAGGTCTAGATTTGGGGTTAGGTTTAGATTTGGGGTTAGGTTTAGATTTTAAGTTTAGATTTGGGGTTTAGATTTGGGGTTAGGTTTAGATTTGGGGTTTAGATTTGGGGTTAGGTTTAGATTTTAGGTTTAGATTTGGGGTTAGGTTTAGATTTGGGGTTAGGTTTAGATTTTAGGTTTAGATTTGGGGTGAGGTTTAGATTTGGGGTTAGGTTTAGATTTTAGTTTTAGATTTGGGGTTAGGTTTAGATTTTAGGTTTAGATTTGGGGTTAGGTTTAGATTTGGGGTTAGGTTTAGATTTTAGGTTTAGATTTGGGGTTAGGTTTAGATTTAGGTTTAGGTTTAGATTTTAGGTTTAGATTTGGGGTTAGGTTTAGATTTTAGGTTTAGATTTGGGGTTAGGTTTAGATTTTAGGTTTAGATTTGGGGTTAGGTTTAGATTTGGGGTTAGGTTTAGATTTTAGGTTCAGATTTGGGGTTAGGTTTAGATTTTAGGTTCAGATTTCGGGTTAGGTTCAGATTTTAGGTTCAGATTTGGGGTTAGGTTTAGATTTTAGGTTTAGATTTGGGGTTAGGTTTAGATTTTAGGTTTAGATTTGGGGTTTAGATTTGGGGTTAGGTTTAGATTTGGGGTTTAGATTTGGGGTTAGGCTTAGATTTTTGGTTTAGATTTGGGGTTAGGTTTAGATTTTTGGTTTAGATTTGGGGTTAGGTTTAGATTTTAGGTTTAGATTTGGGGCTAGGTTTAGATTTGGGGTTAGGTTTAGATTTTAGGTTTAGATTTGGGGTTAGGTTTAGATTTGGGGTTAGATTTGGAGTTAGGTTTAGATTTGGGGTTAGGTTTAGATTTTTGGTTTAGATTTGGGGTTAGGTTTAGATTTTAGGTTTAGTTTTGGGGTTAGGTTTAGATTTTAGGTTTAGATTTGGGGTTAGGTTTAGATTTGGGGTTAGGTTTAGATTTTAGGTTTAGATTTGGGGTTAGGTTTAGATTTGGGGTTAGGTTTAGATTTTAGGTTTAGATTTGGGGTTAGGTTTAGATTTGGGGTTAGGTTTAGATTTTAGGTTTAGATTTGGGGTTAGGTTTAGATTTTAGGTTTAGATTTGGGGTTAGGTTTAGATTTGGGGTTAGGTTTAGATTTTAGGTTTAGATTTGGGGTTAGGTTTAGATTTTAGGTTTAGATTTGGGGTTAGGTTTAGATTTGGGGTTAGGTTTAGATTTTAGGTTTAGATTTGGGGTTAGGTTTAGATTTGGGGTTAGGTTTAGATTTTAGGTTTAGATTTGGGGTTAGGTTTAGATTTGGGGTTTAGATTTGTGGTTAGGTTTAGATTTTAAGTTTAGATTTGGGGTTAGGTTTAGATTTGCGGTTAGGTTTAGATTTTAGGTTTAGATTTGGGGTTAGGTTTAGATTTTAGGTTCAGATTTCGGGTTAGGTTTAGATTTTAGGTTCAGATTTGGGGTTAGGTTTAGATTTTAGGTTTAGATTTGGGGTTAGGTTTAGATTTTAGGTTTAGATTTGGGGTTAGGTTTAGATTTGGGGTTAGGTTTAGATTTTAGGTTTAGATTTGGGGTTAGGTTTAGATTTTAGGTTTAGATTTGGGGTTAGGTTTAGATTTGGGGTTAGGTTTAGATTTTAGGTTTAGATTTGGGGTTAGGTTTAGATTTTAGGTTTAGATTTGGGGTTAGGTTTGATTTGGTGTTAGGTTTAGATTTTAGGTCTAGATTTGGGGTTAGGTTTAGATTTGGGGTTAGGTTTAGATTTTAGGTTTAGATTTGGGGTTAGGTTTAGATTTTAGGTTTAGATTTGGGGTTAGGTTTAGATTTTAGGTTAAGATTTGGGGTTAGGTTTAGATTTTAGGTTTAGATTTGGGGTTAGGTTTAGATTTGGGGTTAGGTTTAGATTTTAGGTTTAGATTTGGGGTTAGGTTTAGATTTTAGGTTTAGATTTGGGGTTAGGTTTAGATTTGGGGTTAGGTTTAGATTTTAGGTTTAGATTTGGGGTTAGGTTTAGATTTGGGGTTTAGATTTGGGGTTAGGTTTAGATTTTAGGTTTAGATTTGGGGTTAGGTTTAGATTTGGGGTTAGGTTTAGATTTTAGGTTTAGATTTGGGGTTAGGTTTAGATTTTAGGTTTAGATTTGGGGTTAGGTTTAGATTTGGGGTTAGGTTTAGATTTTAGGTTTAGATTTGGGGTTAGGTTTAGATTTTAGGTTTAGATTTGGGGTTAGGTTTAGATTTGGGGTTAGGTTTAGATTTTAGGTTTAGATTTGGGGTTAGGTTTAGATTTTAGGTTTAGATTTGGGGTTAGGTTTAGATTTGGGGTTAGGTTTAGATTTTAGGTTTAGATTTGGGGTTAGGTTTACATTTAAGGTTTAGATTTGGGGTTAGGTTTAGATTTTAGGTTTAGATTTGGGGTTAGGTTTAGATTTTAGGTTTAGATTTGGGGTTAGGTTTAGATTTGGGGTTAGGTTTAGATTTTAGGTTTAGATTTGGGGTTAGGTTTAGATTTTAGGTTTAGATATGGGGTTAGGTTTAGATTTGGGGTTAGGTTTAGATTTTAGGTTTAGATTTGCGGTTAGGTTTAGATTTGGGGTTAGGTTTAGATTTTAGGTTTAGATTTGGGGTTAGGTTTAGATTTGGGGTTAGGTTTAGATTTTAGGTTTAGATTTGGGGTTAGGTTTAGATTTTAGGTTTAGATTTGGGGTTAGGTTTAGATTTGGGGTTAGGTTTAGATTTTAGGTTTAGATTTGGGGTTAGGTTTAGATTTTAGGTTTAGATTTGGGGTTAGGTTTAGATTTGGGGTTAGGTTTAGATTTTAGGTTTAGATTTGGGGTTAGGTTTAGATTTTAGGTTTAGATTTGGGGTTAGGTTTAGATTTGGGGTTAGGTTTAGATTTTAGGTTTAGATTTGGGGTTAGGTTTACATTTAAGGTTTAGATTTGGGGTTAGGTTTAGATTTTAGGTTTAGATTTGGGGTTAGGTTTAGATTTTAGGTTTAGATTTGGGGTTAGGTTTAGATTTGGGGTTAGGTTTAGATTTTAGGTTTAGATTTGGGGTTAGGTTTAGATTTTAGGTTTAGATATGGGGTTAGGTTTAGATTTGGGGTTAGGTTTAGATTTTAGGTTTAGATTTGCGGTTAGGTTTAGATTTGGGGTTAGGTTTAGATTTTAGGTTTAGATTTGGGGTTAGGTTTAGATTTGGGGTTAGGTTTAGATTTTAGGTTTAGATTTGGGGTTAGGTTTAGATTTTAGGTTTAGATTTGGGGTTAGGTTTAGATTTGGGGTTAGGTTTAGATTTTAGGTTTAGATTTGGGGTTAGGTTTAGATTTTAGTTTTAGATTTGGGGTTAGGTTTAGATTTTAGGTTTAGATTTGGGGTTAGGTTTAGATTTGGGGTTAGGTTTAGATTTTAGGTTTAGATTTGGGGTTAGGTTTAGATTTTCGGTTTAGATTTGGGGTTAGGTTTAGATTTGGGGTTAGGTTTAGATTTTAGGTTTAGATTTGGGGTTAGGTTTAGATTTTAGGTTTAGATTTGGGATTAGGTTTAGATTTGGGGTTAGGTTTAGATTTTAGGTTTAGATTTGGGGTTAGGTTTAGATTTGGGGTTAGGTTTAGATTTTAGGTTTAGATTTGGGGTTAGGTTTAGATTTGGGGTTAGGTTTAGATTTTAGGTTTAGATTTGGGGTTAGGTTTAGATTTTAGGTTTAGATTTGGGGTTAGGTTTAGATTTGGGGTTAGGTTTAGATTTTAGGTTTAGATTTGGGGTTAGGTTTAGATTTAGGTTTAGGTTTAGATTTTAGGTTTAGATTTGGGGTTAGGTTTAGATTTTAGGTTTAGATTTGGGGTTAGGTTTAGATTTTAGGTTTAGATTTGGGGTTAGGTTTAGATTTGGGGTTAGGTTTAGATTTTAGGTTCAGATTTGGGGTTAGGTTTAGATTTTAGGTTCAGATTTCGGGTTAGGTTCAGATTTTAGGTTCAGATTTGGGGTTAGGTTTAGATTTTAGGTTTAGATTTGGGGTTAGGTTTAGGTTTTAGGTTTAGATTTGGGGTTTAGATTTGGGGTTAGGTTTAGATTTGGGGTTTAGATTTGGGGTTAGGCTTAGATTTTTGGTTTAGATTTGGGGTTAGGTTTAGATTTTTGGTTTAGATTTGGGGTTAGGTTTAGATTTTAGGTTTAGATTTGGGGCTAGGTTTAGATTTGGGGTTAGGTTTAGATTTTAGGTTTAGATTTGGGGTTAGGTTTAGATTTGGGGTTAGATTTGGAGTTAGGTTTAGATTTGGGGTTAGGTTTAGATTTTTGGTTTAGATTTGGGGTTAGGTTTAGATTTTAGGTTTAGATTTGGGGTTAGGTTTAGATTTTAGGTTTAGATTTGGGGTTAGGTTTAGATTTGGGGTTAGGTTTAGATTTTAGGTTTAGATTTGGGGTTAGGTTTAGATTTTAGGTTTAGATTTGGGGTTAGGTTTAGATTTTAGGTTTAGATTTGGGGTTAGGTTTAGATTTGGGGTTAGGTTTAGATTTTAGGTTTAGATTTGGGGTTAGGTTTAGATTTTAGGTTTAGATTTGGGGTTAGGTTTAGATTTGGGGTTAGGTTTAGATTTTAGGTTTAGATTTGGGGTTAGGTTTAGATTTTAGGTTTAGATTTGGGGTTAGGTTTAGATTTGGGGTTAGGTTTAGATTTTAGGTTTAGATTTGGGGTTAGGTTTAGATTTGGGGTTTAGATTTGTGGTTAGGTTTAGATTTTAAGTTTAGATTTGGGGTTAGGTTTAGATTTGCGGTTAGGTTTAGATTTTAGGTTTAGATTTGGGGTTAGGTTTAGATTTTAGGTTCAGATTTCGGGTTAGGTTTAGATTTTAGGTTCAGATTTGGGGTTAGGTTTAGATTTTAGGTTTAGATTTGGGGTTAGGTTTAGATTTTAGGTTTAGATTTGGGGTTAGGTTTAGATTTGGGGTTAGGTTTAGATTTTAGGTTTAGATTTGGGGTTAGGTTTAGATTTTAGGTTTAGATTTGGGGTTAGGTTTAGATTTTAGGTTTAGATTTGGGGTTAGGTTTAGATTTGGGGTTAGGTTTAGATTTTAGGTTTAGATTTGGGGTTAGGTTTAGATTTTAGGTTTAGATTTGGGGTTAGGTTTAGATTTGGGGTTAGGTTTAGATTTTAGGTTTAGATTTGGGGTTAGGTTTAGATTTGGGGTTTAGATTTGGGGTTAGGTTTAGATTTTAGGTTTAGATTTGGGGTTAGGTTTAGATTTTAGGTTCAGATTTCGGGTTAGGTTTAGATTTTAGGTTCAGATTTCGGGTTAGGTTTAGATTTTAGGTTTAGATTTGGGGTTAGGTTTAGATTTTAGGTTTAGATTTGGGGTTTAGATTTGGGGTTTAGATTTGGGGTTAGGTTTAGATTTTAGGTTTAGATTTGGGGTTAGGTTTAGATTTTAGGTTTAGATTTGGGGTTAGGTTTAGATTTGGGGTTAGGTTTAGATTTTAGGTTTAGATTTGGGGTTAGGTTTAGATTTTAGGTTTAGATTTGGGGTTAGGTTTAGATTTGGGGTTAGGTTTAGATTTTAGGTTTAGATTTGGGGTTAGGTTTAGATTTTAGGTTTAGATTTGCGGTTAGGTTTAGATTTGGGGTTAGGTTTAGATTTTAGGTTTAGATATGGGGTTAGGTTTAGATTTGGGGTTAGGTTTAGATTTTAGGTTTAGATTTGGGGTTAGGTTTAGATTTGGGGTTAGGTTTAGATTTTAGGTTTAGATTTGGGGTTAGGTTTAGATTTTAGGTTTAGATTTGGGGTTAGGTTTAGATTTGGGGTTAGGTTTAGATTTTAGGTTTAGATTTGGGGTTAGGTTTAGATTTAGGTTTAGGTTTAGATTTTAGGTTTAGATTTGGGGTTAGGTTTAGATTTTAGGTTTAGATTTGGGGTTAGGTTTAGATTTTAGGTTTAGATTTGGGGTTAGGTTTAGATTTTAGGTTCAGATTTGGGGTTAGGTTTAGATTTTAGGTTCAGATTTCGGGTTAGGTTCAGATTTTAGGTTCAGATTTGGGGTTAGGTTTAGATTTTAGGTTTAGATTTGGGGTTAGGTTTAGGTTTTAGGTTTAGATTTGGGGTTTAGATTTGGGGTTAGGTTTAGATTTGGGGTTAGGTTTAGATTTTAGGTTTAGATTTTAGGTTTAGATTTGGGGCTAGGTTTAGATTTGGGGTTAGGTTTAGATTTTAGGTTTAGATTTGGGGTTAGGTTTAGATTTGGGGTTAGATTTGGAGTTAGGTTTAGATTTGGGGTTAGGTTTAGATTTTTGGTTTAGATTTGGGTTTAGGTTTAGATTTTAGGTTTAGATTTGGGGTTAGGTTTAGATTTTAGGTTTAGATTTGGGGTTAGGTTTAGATTTGGGGTTAGGTTTAGATTTTAGGTTTAGATTTGGGGTTAGGTTTAGATTTGGGGTTAGGTTTAGATTTTAGGTTTAGATTTGGGGTTAGGTTTAGATTTTAGGTTTAGATTTGGGGTTAGGTTTAGATTTGGGGTTAGGTTTAGATTTTAGGTTTAGATTTGGGGTTAGGTTTAGATTTTAGGTTTAGATTTGGGGTTAGGTTTAGATTTGGGGTTAGGTTTAGATTTTAGGTTTAGATTTGGGGTTAGGTTTAGATTTTAGGTTTAGATTTGGGGTTAGGTTTAGATTTGGGGTTAGGTTTAGATTTTAGGTTTAGATTTGGGGTTAGGTTTAGATTTGGGGTTTAGATTTGTGGTTAGGTTTAGATTTTAAGTTTAGATTTGGGGTTAGGTTTAGATTTGCGGTTAGGTTTAGATTTTAGGTTTAGATTTGGGGTTAGGTTTAGATTTTAGGTTCAGATTTCGGGTTAGGTTTAGATTTTAGGTTCAGATTTGGGGTTAGGTTTAGATTTTAGGTTTAGATTTGGGGTTAGGTTTAGATTTTAGGTTTAGATTTGGGGTTAGGTTTAGATTTGGGGTTAGGTTTAGATTTTAGGTTTAGATTTGGGGTTAGGTTTAGATTTTAGGTTTAGATTTGGGGTTAGGTTTAGATTTTAGGTTTAGATTTGAGGTTAGGTTTAGATTTGGGGTTAGGTTTAGATTTTAGGTTTAGATTTGGGGTTAGGTTTAGATTTTAGGTTTAGATTTGGGGTTAGGTTTGATTTGGTGTTAGGTTTAGATTTTAGGTCTAGATTTGGGGTTAGGTTTAGATTTGGGGTTAGGTTTAGATTTTAGGTTTAGATTTGGGGTTAGGTTTAGATTTTAGGTTTAGATTTGGGGTTAGGTTTAGATTTTAGGTTAAGATTTGGGGTTAGGTTTAGATTTTAGGTTTAGATTTGGGGTTAGGTTTAGATTTGGGGTTAGGTTTAGATTTTAGGTTTAGATTTGGGGTTAGGTTTAGATTTTAGGTTTAGATTTGGGGTTAGGTTTAGATTTGGGGTTAGGTTTAGATTTTAGGTTTAGATTTGGGGTTAGGTTTAGATTTGGGGTTTAGATTTGGGGTTAGGTTTAGATTTTAGGTTTAGATTTGGGGTTAGGTTTAGATTTTAGGTTCAGATTTCGGGTTAGGTTTAGATTTTAGGTTCAGATTTCGGGTTAGGTTTAGATTTTAGGTTTAGATTTGGGGTTAGGTTTAGATTTTAGGTTTAGATTTGGGGTTTAGATTTGGGGTTAGGTTTAGATTTGGGGTTTAGATTTGGGGTTAGGTTTAGATTTTAGGTTTAGATTTGGGGTTAGGTTTAGATTTTAGGTTTAGATTTGGGGTTAGGTTTAGATTTGGGGTTAGGTTTAGATTTTAGGTTTAGATTTGGGGTTAGGTTTAGATTTTAGGTTTAGATTTTAGGTTTAGATTTGGGGTTAGGTTTAGATTTTAGGTTTAGATTTGGGGTTAGGTTTAGATTTTAGGTTTAGATTTGCGGTTAGGTTTAGATTTGGGGTTAGGTTTAGATTTTAGGTTTAGATATGGGGTTAGGTTTAGATTTGGGGTTAGGTTTAGATTTTAGGTTTAGATTTGGGGTTAGGTTTAGATTTGGGGTTAGGTTTAGATTTTAGGTTTAGATTTGGGGTTAGGTTTAGATTTGGGGTTAGGTTTAGATTTTAGGTTTAGATTTGGGGTTAGGTTTAGATTTTAGGTTTAGATTTGGGGTTAGGTTTAGATTTGGGGTTAGGTTTAGATTTTAGGTTTAGATTTGGGGTTAGGTTTAGATTTTAGGTTTAGATTTGGGGTTAGGTTTGATTTGGTGTTAGGTTTAGATTTTAGGTCTAGATTTGGGGTTAGGTTTAGATTTGGGGTTAGGTTTAGATTTTAGGTTTAGATTTGGGGTTAGGTTTAGATTTTAGGTTTAGATTTGGGGTTAGGTTTAGATTTTAGGTTAAGATTTGGGGTTAGGTTTAGATTTTAGGTTTAGATTTGGGGTTAGGTTTAGATTTGGGGTTAGGTTTAGATTTTAGGTTTAGATTTGGGGTTAGGTTTAGATTTTAGGTTTAGATTTGGGGTTAGGTTTAGATTTGGGGTTAGGTTTAGATTTTAGGTTTAGATTTGGGGTTAGGTTTAGATTTGGGGTTAGGTTTAGATTTTAGGTTTAGATTTGGGGTTAGGTTTAGATTTTAGGTTTAGATTTGGGGTTAGGTTTAGATTTGGGGTTAGGTTTAGATTTTAGGTTTAGATTTGGGGTTAGGTTTAGATTTTAGGTTTAGATTTGGGGTTAGGTTTAGATTTGGGGTTAGGTTTAGATTTTAGGTTTAGATTTGGGGTTAGGTTTAGATTTTAGGTTTAGATTTGGGGTTAGGTTTAGATTTGGGGTTAGGTTTAGATTTTAGGTTTAGATTTGGGGTTAGGTTTAGATTTGGGGTTTAGATTTGTGGTTAGGTTTAGATTTTAAGTTTAGATTTGGGGTTAGGTTTAGATTTGCGGTTAGGTTTAGATTTTAGGTTTAGATTTGGGGTTAGGTTTAGATTTTAGGTTCAGATTTCGGGTTAGGTTTAGATTTTAGGTTCAGATTTGGGGTTAGGTTTAGATTTTAGGTTTAGATTTGGGGTTAGGTTTAGATTTTAGGTTTAGATTTGGGGTTAGGTTTAGATTTGGGGTTAGGTTTAGATTTTAGGTTTAGATTTGGGGTTAGGTTTAGATTTTAGGTTTAGATTTGGGGTTAGGTTTAGATTTTAGGTTTAGATTTGGGGTTAGGTTTAGATTTGGGGTTAGGTTTAGATTTTAGGTTTAGATTTGGGGTTAGGTTTAGATTTTAGGTTTAGATTTGGGGTTAGGTTTGATTTGGTGTTAGGTTTAGATTTTAGGTCTAGATTTGGGGTTAGGTTTAGATTTGGGGTTAGGTTTAGATTTTAGGTTTAGATTTGGGGTTAGGTTTAGATTTTAGGTTTAGATTTGGGGTTAGGTTTAGATTTTAGGTTAAGATTTGGGGTTAGGTTTAGATTTTAGGTTTAGATTTGGGGTTAGGTTTAGATTTGGGGTTAGGTTTAGATTTTAGGTTTAGATTTGGGGTTAGGTTTAGATTTTAGGTTTAGATTTGGGGTTAGGTTTAGATTTGGGGTTAGGTTTAGATTTTAGGTTTAGATTTGGGGTTAGGTTTAGATTTGGGGTTTAGATTTGGGGTTAGGTTTAGATTTTAGGTTTAGATTTGGGGTTAGGTTTAGATTTTAGGTTCAGATTTCGGGTTAGGTTTAGATTTTAGGTTCAGATTTCGGGTTAGGTTTAGATTTTAGGTTTAGATTTGGGGTTAGGTTTAGATTTTAGGTTTAGATTTGGGGTTTAGATTTGGGGTTAGGTTTAGATTTGGGGTTTAGATTTGGGGTTAGGTTTAGATTTTAGGTTTAGATTTGGGGTTAGGTTTAGATTTTAGGTTTAGATTTGGGGTTAGGTTTAGATTTGGGGTTAGGTTTAGATTTTAGGTTTAGATTTGGGGTTAGGTTTAGATTTTAGGTTTAGATTTGGGGTTAGGTTTAGATTTGGGGTTAGGTTTAGATTTTAGGTTTAGATTTGGGGTTAGGTTTAGATTTTAGGTTTAGATTTGCGGTTAGGTTTAGATTTGGGGTTAGGTTTAGATTTTAGGTTTAGATATGGGGTTAGGTTTAGATTTGGGGTTAGGTTTAGATTTTAGGTTTAGATTTGGGGTTAGGTTTAGATTTGGGGTTAGGTTTAGATTTTAGGTTTAGATTTGGGGTTAGGTTTAGATTTGGGGTTAGGTTTAGATTTTAGGTTTAGATTTGGGGTTAGGTTTAGATTTTAGGTTTAGATTTGGGGTTAGGTTTAGATTTGGGGTTAGGTTTAGATTTTAGGTTTAGATTTGGGGTTAGGTTTAGATTTTAGGTTTAGATTTGGGGTTAGGTTTGATTTGGTGTTAGGTTTAGATTTTAGGTCTAGATTTGGGGTTAGGTTTAGATTTGGGGTTAGGTTTAGATTTTAGGTTTAGATTTGGGGTTAGGTTTAGATTTTAGGTTTAGATTTGGGGTTAGGTTTAGATTTTAGGTTAAGATTTGGGGTTAGGTTTAGATTTTAGGTTTAGATTTGGGGTTAGGTTTAGATTTGGGGTTAGGTTTAGATTTTAGGTTTAGATTTGGGGTTAGGTTTAGATTTTAGGTTTAGATTTGGGGTTAGGTTTAGATTTGGGGTTAGGTTTAGATTTTAGGTTTAGATTTGGGGTTAGGTTTAGATTTGGGGTTTAGATTTGGGGTTAGGTTTAGATTTTAGGTTTAGATTTGGGGTTAGGTTTAGATTTTAGGTTCAGATTTCGGGTTAGGTTCAGATTTTAGGTTCAGATTTCGGGTTAGGTTTAGATTTTAGGTTTAGATTTGGGGTTAGGTTTAGATTTTAGGTTTAGATTTGGGGTTTAGATTTGGGGTTAGGTTTAGATTTGGGGTTTAGATTTGGGGTTAGGTTTAGATTTTAGGTTTAGATTTGGGGTTAGGTTTAGATTTTAGGTTTAGATTTGGGGTTAGGTTTAGATTTGGGGTTAGGTTTAGATTTTAGGTTTAGATTTGGGGTTAGGTTTAGATTTTAGGTTTAGATTTGGGGTTAGGTTTAGATTTGGGGTTAGGTTTAGATTTTAGGTTTAGATTTGGGGTTAGGTTTAGATTTGGGGTTAGGTTTAGATTTTAGGTTTAGATTTGGGGTTAGGTTTAGATTTTAGGTTTAGATTTGGGGTTAGGTTTAGATTTGGGGTTAGGTTTAGATTTTAGGTTTAGATTTGGGGTTAGGTTTAGATTTTAGTTTTAGATTTGGGGTTAGGTTTAGATTTTAGGTTTAGATTTGGGGTTAGGTTTAGATTTGGAGTTAGGTTTAGATTTTAGGTTTAGATTTGGGGTTAGGTTTAGATTTTCGGTTTAGATTTGGGGTTAGGTTTAGATTTGGGGTTAGGTTTAGATTTTAGGTTTAGATTTGGGGTTAGGTTTAGATTTTAGGTTTAGATTTGGGATTAGGTTTAGATTTGGGGTTAGGTTTAGATTTTAGGTTTAGATTTGGGGTTAGGTTTAGATTTGGGGTTAGGTTTAGATTTTAGGTTTAGATTTGGGGTTAGGTTTAGATTTGGGGTTAGGTTTAGATTTTAGGTTTAGATTTGGGGTTAGGTTTAGATTTTAGGTTTAGATTTGGGGTTAGGTTTAGATTTGGGGTTAGGTTTAGATTTTAGGTTTAGATTTGGGGTTAGGTTTAGATTTAGATTTAGGTTTAGATTTTAGGTTTAGATTTGGGGTTAGGTTTAGATTTTAGGTTTAGATTTGGGGTTAGGTTTAGATTTTAGGTTTAGATTTGGGGTTAGGTTTAGATTTGGGGTTAGGTTTAGATTTTAGGTTCAGATTTGGGGTTAGGTTTAGATTTTAGGTTCAGATTTCGGGTTAGGTTCAGATTTTAGGTTCAGATTTGGGGTTAGGTTTAGATTTTAGGTTTAGATTTGGGGTTAGGTTTAGGTTTTAGGTTTAGATTTGGGGTTTAGATTTGGGGTTAGGTTTAGATTTGGGGTTTAGATTTGGGGTTAGGCTTAGATTTTTGGTTTAGATTTGGGGTTAGGTTTAGATTTTTGGTTTAGATTTGGGGTTAGGTTTAGATTTTAGGTTTAGATTTGGGGCTAGGTTTAGATTTGGGGTTAGGTTTAGATTTTAGGTTTAGATTTGGGGTTAGGTTTAGATTTGGGGTTAGATTTGGAGTTAGGTTTAGATTTGGGGTTAGGTTTAGATTTTTGGTTTAGATTTGGGGTTAGGTTTAGATTTTAGGTTTAGATTTGGGGTTAGGTTTAGATTTTAGGTTTAGATTTGGGGTTAGGTTTAGATTTGGGGTTAGGTTTAGATTTTAGGTTTAGATTTGGGGTTAGGTTTAGATTTTAGGTTTAGATTTGGGGTTAGGTTTAGATTTTAGGTTTAGATTTGGGGTTAGGTTTAGATTTGGGGTTAGGTTTAGATTTTAGGTTTAGATTTGGGGTTAGGTTTAGATTTTAGGTTTAGATTTGGGGTTAGGTTTAGATTTGGGGTTAGGTTTAGATTTTAGGTTTAGATTTGGGGTTAGGTTTAGATTTTAGGTTTAGATTTGGGGTTAGGTTTAGATTTGGGGTTAGGTTTAGATTTTAGGTTTAGATTTGGGGTTAGGTTTAGATTTGGGGTTTAGATTTGTGGTTAGGTTTAGATTTTAAGTTTAGATTTGGGGTTAGGTTTAGATTTGCGGTTAGGTTTAGATTTTAGGTTTAGATTTGGGGTTAGGTTTAGATTTTAGGTTCAGATTTCGGGTTAGGTTTAGATTTTAGGTTCAGATTTGGGGTTAGGTTTAGATTTTAGGTTTAGATTTGGGGTTAGGTTTAGATTTTAGGTTTAGATTTGGGGTTAGGTTTAGATTTGGGGTTAGGTTTAGATTTTAGGTTTAGATTTGGGGTTAGGTTTAGATTTTAGGTTTAGATTTGGGGTTAGGTTTAGATTTTAGGTTTAGATTTGGGGTTAGGTTTAGATTTGGGGTTAGGTTTAGATTTTAGGTTTAGATTTGGGGTTAGGTTTAGATTTTAGGTTTAGATTTGGGGTTAGGTTTGATTTGGTGTTAGGTTTAGATTTTAGGTCTAGATTTGGGGTTAGGTTTAGATTTGGGGTTAGGTTTAGATTTTAGGTTTAGATTTGGGGTTAGGTTTAGATTTTAGGTTTAGATTTGGGGTTAGGTTTAGATTTTAGGTTAAGATTTGGGGTTAGGTTTAGATTTTAGGTTTAGATTTGGGGTTAGGTTTAGATTTGGGGTTAGGTTTAGATTTTAGGTTTAGATTTGGGGTTAGGTTTAGATTTGGGCTTAGGTTTAGATTTTAGGTTTAGATTTGGGGTTAGGTTTAGATTTGGGGTTTAGATTTGGGGTTAGGTTTAGATTTTAGGTTTAGATTTGGGGTTAGGTTTAGATTTTAGGTTCAGATTTCGGGTTAGGTTTAGATTTTAGGTTCAGATTTCGGGTTAGGTTTAGATTTTAGGTTTAGATTTGGGGTTAGGTTTAGATTTTAGGTTTAGATTTGGGGTTTAGATTTGGGGTTTAGATTTGGGGTTAGGTTTAGATTTTAGGTTTAGATTTGGGGTTAGGTTTAGATTTTAGGTTTAGATTTGGGGTTAGGTTTAGATTTGGGGTTAGGTTTAGATTTTAGGTTTAGATTTGGGGTTAGGTTTAGATTTTAGGTTTAGATTTGGGGTTAGGTTTAGATTTGGGGTTAGGTTTAGATTTTAGGTTTAGATTTGGGGTTAGGTTTAGATTTTAGGTTTAGATTTGCGGTTAGGTTTAGATTTGGGGTTAGGTTTAGATTTTAGGTTTAGATATGGGGTTAGGTTTAGATTTGGGGTTAGGTTTAGATTTTAGGTTTAGATTTGGGGTTAGGTTTAGATTTGGGCTTAGGTTTAGATTTTAGGTTTAGATTTGGGGTTAGGTTTAGATTTTAGGTTTAGATTTGGGGTTAGGTTTAGATTTGGGGTTAGGTTTAGATTTTAGGTTTAGATTTGGGGTTAGGTTTAGATTTAGGTTTAGGTTTAGATTTTAGGTTTAGATTTGGGGTTAGGTTTAGATTTTAGGTTTAGATTTGGGGTTAGGTTTAGATTTTAGGTTTAGATTTGGGGTTAGGTTTAGATTTGGGGTTAGGTTTAGATTTTAGGTTCAGATTTGGGGTTAGGTTTAGATTTTAGGTTCAGATTTCGGGTTAGGTTCAGATTTTAGGTTCAGATTTGGGGTTAGGTTTAGATTTTAGGTTTAGATTTGGGGTTAGGTTTAGGTTTTAGGTTTAGATTTGGGGTTTAGATTTGGGGTTAGGTTTAGATTTGGGGTTTAGATTTGGGGTTAGGTTTAGATTTTAGGTTTAGATTTGGGGCTAGGTTTAGATTTGGGGTTAGGTTTAGATTTTAGGTTTAGATTTGGGGTTAGGTTTAGATTTGGGGTTAGATTTGGAGTTAGGTTTAGATTTGGGGTTAGGTTTAGATTTTTGGTTTAGATTTGGGTTTAGGTTTAGATTTTAGGTTTAGATTTGGGGTTAGGTTTAGATTTTAGGTTTAGATTTGGGGTTAGGTTTAGATTTGGGGTTAGGTTTAGATTTTAGGTTTAGATTTGGGGTTAGGTTTAGATTTGGGGTTAGGTTTAGATTTTAGGTTTAGATTTGGGGTTAGGTTTAGATTTTAGGTTTAGATTTGGGGTTAGGTTTAGATTTGGGGTTAGGTTTAGATTTTAGGTTTAGATTTGGGGTTAGGTTTAGATTTTAGGTTTAGATTTGGGGTTAGGTTTAGATTTAGGGTTAGGTTTAGATTTTAGGTTTAGATTTGGGGTTAGGTTTAGATTTTAGGTTTAGATTTGGGGTTAGGTTTAGATTTGGGGTTAGGTTTAGATTTTAGGTTTAGATTTGGGGTTAGGTTTAGATTTGGGGTTTAGATTTGTGGTTAGGTTTAGATTTTAAGTTTAGATTTGGGGTTAGGTTTAGATTTGCGGTTAGGTTTAGATTTTAGGTTTAGATTTGGGGTTAGGTTTAGATTTTAGGTTCAGATTTCGGGTTAGGTTTAGATTTTAGGTTCAGATTTGGGGTTAGGTTTAGATTTTAGGTTTAGATTTGGGGTTAGGTTTAGATTTTAGGTTTAGATTTGGGGTTAGGTTTAGATTTGGGGTTAGGTTTAGATTTTAGGTTTAGATTTGGGGTTAGGTTTAGATTTTAGGTTTAGATTTGGGGTTAGGTTTAGATTTTAGGTTTAGATTTGGGGTTAGGTTTAGATTTGGGGTTAGGTTTAGATTTTAGGTTTAGATTTGGGGTTAGGTTTAGATTTTAGGTTTAGATTTGGGGTTAGGTTTGATTTGGTGTTAGGTTTAGATTTTAGGTCTAGATTTGGGGTTAGGTTTAGATTTGGGGTTAGGTTTAGATTTTAGGTTTAGATTTGGGGTTAGGTTTAGATTTTAGGTTTAGATTTGGGGTTAGGTTTAGATTTTAGGTTAAGATTTGGGGTTAGGTTTAGATTTTAGGTTTAGATTTGGGGTTAGGTTTAGATTTGGGGTTAGGTTTAGATTTTAGGTTTAGATTTGGGGTTAGGTTTAGATTTTAGGTTTAGATTTGGGGTTAGGTTTAGATTTGGGGTTAGGTTTAGATTTTAGGTTTAGATTTGGGGTTAGGTTTAGATTTGGGGTTTAGATTTGGGGTTAGGTTTAGATTTTAGGTTTAGATTTGGGGTTAGGTTTAGATTTTAGGTTCAGATTTCGGGTTAGGTTTAGATTTTAGGTTCAGATTTCGGGTTAGGTTTAGATTTTAGGTTTAGATTTGGGGTTAGGTTTAGATTTTAGGTTTAGATTTGGGGTTTAGATTTGGGGTTAGGTTTAGATTTGGGGTTTAGATTTGGGGTTAGGTTTAGATTTTAGGTTTAGATTTGGGGTTAGGTTTAGATTTTAGGTTTAGATTTGGGGTTAGGTTTAGATTTGGGGTTAGGTTTAGATTTTAGGTTTAGATTTGGGGTTAGGTTTAGATTTTAGGTTTAGATTTGGGGTTAGGTTTAGATTTGGGGTTAGGTTTAGATTTTAGGTTTAGATTTGGGGTTAGGTTTAGATTTGGGGTTAGGTTTAGATTTTAGGTTTAGATTTGGGGTTAGGTTTAGATTTTAGGTTTAGATTTGGGGTTAGGTTTAGATTTGGGGTTAGGTTTAGATTTTAGGTTTAGATTTGGGGTTAGGTTTAGATTTTAGTTTTAGATTTGGGGTTAGGTTTAGATTTTAGGTTTAGATTTGGGGTTAGGTTTAGATTTGGGGTTAGGTTTAGATTTTAGGTTTAGATTTGGGGTTAGGTTTAGATTTTCGGTTTAGATTTGGGGTTAGGTTTAGATTTGGGGTTAGGTTTAGATTTTAGGTTTAGATTTGGGGTTAGGTTTAGATTTTAGGTTTAGATTTGGGATTAGGTTTAGATTTGGGGTTAGGTTTAGATTTTAGGTTTAGATTTGGGGTTAGGTTTAGATTTGGGGTTAGGTTTAGATTTTAGGTTTAGATTTGGGGTTAGGTTTAGATTTGGGGTTAGGTTTAGATTTTAGGTTTAGATTTGGGGTTAGGTTTAGATTTGGGGTTAGGTTTAGATTTTAGGTTTAGATTTGGGGTTAGGTTTAGATTTGGGGTTAGGTTTAGATTTTAGGTTTAGATTTGGGGTTAGGTTTAGATTTTAGGTTTAGATTTGGGGTTAGGTTTAGATTTGGGGTTAGGTTTAGATTTTAGGTTTAGATTTGGGGTTAGGTTTAGATTTTAGGTTTAGATTTGGGGTTAGGTTTAGATTTTAGGTTTAGATTTGGGGTTAGGTTTAGATTTGGGGTTAGGTTTAGATTTTAGGTTTAGATTTGGGGTTAGGTTTAGATTTGGGGTTAGGTTTAGATTTTAGGTTTAGATTTGGGGTTAGGTTTAGATTTTCGGTTTAGATTTGGGGTTAGGTTTAGATTTGGGGTTAGGTTTAGATTTTAGGTTTAGATTTGGGGTTAGGTTTAGATTTTAGGTTTAGATTTGGGATTAGGTTTAGATTTGGGGTTAGGTTTAGATTTTAGGTTTAGATTTGGGGTTAGGTTTAGATTTGGGGTTAGGTTTAGATTTTAGGTTTAGATTTGGGGTTAGGTTTAGATTTGGGGTTAGGTTTAGATTTTAGGTTTAGATTTGGGGTTAGGTTTAGATTTGGGGTTAGGTTTAGATTTTAGGTTTAGATTTGGGGTTAGGTTTAGATTTGGGGTTAGGTTTAGATTTTAGGTTTAGATTTGGGGTTAGGTTTAGATTTTAGGTTTAGATTTGGGTTTAGGTTTAGATTTTACGTTTAGATTTGGGGTTAGGTTTAGATTTTAGGTTTAGATTTAAGCTTAGGTTTCGATTTCGGGTTACGTTTAGATTTTAGGTTTAGATTTGGGGTTAGGTTTAGATTTTAGGTTTAGATTTGGGGTTAGGTTTAGATTTCAGGTTTATATTTGGGGTTAGGTTTAGATTTTAGGTTTAGATTTGGGGTTAGGTTTAGATTTGGGGTTAGGTTTAGATTTTAGGTTTAGATTTGGGGTTAGGTTTAGATTTGGGGTTAGGTTTAGATTTTAGGTTTAGATTTTAGGTTTAGATTTGGGGTTAGGTTTAGATTTTAGGTTTAGATTTGGGGTTAGGTTTAGATTTGGGTTTAGGTTTAGATTTTAGGTTTAGATTTGGGGTTAGGTTTAGATTTTAGGTTTAGATTTGGGGTTAGGTTTAGATTTTAGGTTTAGATTTGGGGTTAGGTTTAGATTTGGGGTTAGGTTTAGATTTTAGGTTTAGATTTGGGGTTAGATTTAGATTTTAGGTTTAGATTTGGGGTTAGGTTTAGATTTTAGGTTTAGATTTGCGATTAGGTTTAGATTTGGGGTTAGGTTTAGATTTTAGGTTTAGATTTTAGGTTTAGATTTGGGGTTAGGTTTAGATTTTAGGTTTAGATTTGGGGTTAGGTTTAGATTTGGGGTTAGGTTTAGATTTTAGGTTTAGATTTGGGGTTAGGTTTAGATTTTAGGTTTAGATTTGGGGTTAGGTTTAGATTTGGGGTTAGGTTTAGATTTTAGGTTTAGATTTGGGGTTAGGTTTAGATTTTAGGTTTAGATTTGGGGTTAGGTTTAGATTTGGGGTTAGGTTTAGATTTTAGGTTTAGATTTGGGGTTAGGTTTAGATTTGGGGTTAGGTTTAGATTTTAGGTTTAGATTTGGGGTTAGGTTTAGATTTTAGGTTCAGATTTCGGGTTAGGTTTAGATTTTAGGTTCAGATTTCGGGTTAGGTTTAGATTTTAGGTTTAGATTTGGGGTTAGGTTTAGATTTTAGGTTTAGATTTGGGATTTAGATTTGGGGTTAGGTTTAGATTTGGGGTTTAGATTTGGGGTTAGGTTTAGATTTTAGGTTTAGATTTGGGGTTAGGTTTAGATTTTAGGTTTAGATTTGGGGTTAGGTTTAGATTTGGGGTTAGGTTTAGATTTTAGGTTTAGATTTGGGGTTAGGTTTAGATTTTAGGTTTAGATTTGGGGTTAGGTTTAGATTTGGGGTTAGGTTTAGATTTTAGGTTTAGATTTGGGGTTAGGTTTAGATTTTAGGTTTAGATTTGCGGTTAGGTTTAGATTTGGGGTTAGGTTTAGATTTTAGGTTTAGATTTGGGGTTAGGTTTAGATTTTAGGTTTAGATTTGGGGTTAGGTTTAGATTTGGGGTTAGGTTTAGATTTTAGGTTTAGATTTGGGGTTAGGTTTACATTTAAGGTTTAGATTTGGGGTTAGGTTTAGATTTTAGGTTTAGATTTGGGGTTAGGTTTAGATTTTAGGTCTAGATTTGGGGTTAGGTTTAGATTTGGGGTTAGGTTTAGATTTTAGGTTTAGATTTGGGGTTAGGTTTAGATTTTAGGTTTAGATTTGGGGTTAGGTTTAGATTTTAGGTTAAGATTTGGGGTTAGGTTTAGATTTTAGGTTTAGATTTGGGGTTAGGTTTAGATTTGGGGTTAGGTTTAGATTTTAGGTTTAGATTTGGGGTTAGGTTTAGATTTGGGGTTAGGTTTAGATTTTAGGTTTAGATTTGGGGTTAGGTTTAGATTTGGGGTTTAGATTTGGGGTTAGGTTTAGATTTTAGGTTTAGATTTGGGGTTAGGTTTAGATTTTAGGTTCAGATTTCGGGTTAGGTTTAGATTTTAGGTTCAGATTTCGGGTTAGGTTTAGATTTTAGGTTTAGATTTGGGGTTAGGTTTAGATTTTAGGTTTAGATTTGGGGTTTAGATTTGGGGTTAGGTTTAGATTTGGGGTTTAGATTTGGGGTTAGGTTTAGATTTTAGGTTTAGATTTGGGGTTAGGTTTAGATTTTAGGTTTAGATTTGGGGTTAGGTTTAGATTTGGGGTTAGGTTTAGATTTTAGGTTTAGATTTGGGGTTAGGTTTAGATTTTAGGTTTAGATTTGGGGTTAGGTTTAGATTTGGGGTTAGGTTTAGATTTTAGGTTTAGATTTGGGGTTAGGTTTAGATTTTAGGTTTAGATTTGCGGTTAGGTTTAGATTTGGGGTTAGGTTTAGATTTTAGGTTTAGATATGGGGTTAGGTTTAGATTTGGGGTTAGGTTTAGATTTTAGGTTTAGATTTGGGGTTAGGTTTAGATTTGGGGTTAGGTTTAGATTTTAGGTTTAGATTTGGGGTTAGGTTTAGATTTTAGGTTTAGATTTGGGGTTAGGTTTAGATTTGGGGTTAGGTTTAGATTTTAGGTTTAGATTTGGGGTTAGGTTTAGATTTAGGTTTAGGTTTAGATTTTAGGTTTAGATTTGGGGTTAGGTTTAGATTTTAGGTTTAGATTTGGGGTTAGGTTTAGATTTTAGGTTTAGATTTGGGGTTAGGTTTAGATTTGGGGTTAGGTTTAGATTTTAGGTTCAGATTTGGGGTTAGGTTTAGATTTTAGGTTCAGATTTCGGGTTAGGTTCAGATTTTAGGTTCAGATTTGGGGTTAGGTTTAGATTTTAGGTTTAGATTTGGGGTTAGGTTTAGGTTTTAGGTTTAGATTTGGGGTTTAGATTTGGGGTTAGGTTTAGATTTGGGGTTTAGATTTGGGGTTAGGCTTAGATTTTTGGTTTAGATTTGGGGTTAGGTTTAGATTTTTGTTTTAGATTTGGGGTTAGGTTTAGATTTTAGGTTTAGATTTGGGGCTAGGTTTAGATTTGGGGTTAGGTTTAGATTTTAGGTTTAGATTTGGGGTTAGGTTTAGATTTGGGGTTAGATTTGGGGTTAGGTTTAGATTTGGGGTTAGGTTTAGATTTTAGGTTTAGATTTGGGGTTAGGTTTAGATTTTAGGTTTAGATTTGGGGTTAGGTTTAGATTTTAGGTTTAGATTTGGGGTTAGGTTTAGATTTGGGGTTAGGTTTAGATTTTAGGTTTAGATTTGGGGTTAGGTTTAGATTTGGGGTTTAGATTTGTGGTTAGGTTTAGATTTTAAGTTTAGATTTGGGGTTAGGTTTAGATTTGCGGTTAGGTTTAGATTTTAGGTTTAGATTTGGGGTTAGGTTTAGATTTTAGGTTCAGATTTCGGGTTAGGTTTAGATTTTAGGTTCAGATTTGGGGTTAGGTTTAGATTTTAGGTTTAGATTTGGGGTTAGGTTTAGATTTTAGGTTTAGATTTGGGGTTAGGTTTAGATTTGGGGTTAGGTTTAGATTTTAGGTTTAGATTTGGGGTTAGGTTTAGATTTTAGGTTTAGATTTGGGGTTAGGTTTAGATTTTAGGTTTAGATTTGGGGTTAGGTTTAGATTTGGGGTTAGGTTTAGATTTTAGGTTTAGATTTGGGGTTAGGTTTAGATTTTAGGTTAAGATTTGGGGTTAGGTTTAGATTTTAGGTTTAGATTTGGGGTTAGGTTTAGATTTGGGGTTAGGTTTAGATTTTAGGTTTAGATTTGGGGTTAGGTTTAGATTTTAGGTTTAGATTTGGGGTTAGGTTTAGATTTGGGGTTAGGTTTAGATTTTAGGTTTAGATTTGGGGTTAGGTTTAGATTTGGGGTTTAGATTTGGGGTTAGGTTTAGATTTTAGGTTTAGATTTGGGGTTAGGTTTAGATTTTAGGTTCAGATTTCGGGTTAGGTTTAGATTTTAGGTTCAGATTTCGGGTTAGGTTTAGATTTTAGGTTTAGATTTGGGGTTAGGTTTAGATTTTAGGTTTAGATTTGGGGTTTAGATTTGGGGTTAGGTTTAGATTTGGGGTTTAGATTTGGGGTTAGGTTTAGATTTTAGGTTTAGATTTGGGGTTAGGTTTAGATTTTAGGTTTAGATTTGGGGTTAGGTTTAGATTTGGGGTTAGGTTTAGATTTTAGGTTTAGATTTGGGGTTAGGTTTAGATTTTAGGTTTAGATTTGGGGTTAGGTTTAGATTTGGGGTTAGGTTTAGATTTTAGGTTTAGATTTGGGGTTAGGTTTAGATTTTAGGTTTAGATTTGCGGTTAGGTTTAGATTTGGGGTTAGGTTTAGATTTTAGGTTTAGATATGGGGTTAGGTTTAGATTTGGGGTTAGGTTTAGATTTTAGGTTTAGATTTGGGGTTAGGTTTAGATTTGGGGTTAGGTTTAGATTTTAGGTTTAGATTTGGGGTTAGGTTTAGATTTGGGGTTAGGTTTAGATTTTAGGTTTAGATTTGGGGTTAGGTTTAGATTTTAGGTTTAGATTTGGGGTTAGGTTTAGATTTGGGGTTAGGTTTAGATTTTAGGTTTAGATTTGGGGTTAGGTTTAGATTTTAGGTTTAGATTTGGGGTTAGGTTTGATTTGGTGTTAGGTTTAGATTTTAGGTCTAGATTTGGGGTTAGGTTTAGATTTGGGGTTAGGTTTAGATTTTAGGTTTAGATTTGGGGTTAGGTTTAGATTTTAGGTTTAGATTTGGGGTTAGGTTTAGATTTTAGGTTAAGATTTGGGGTTAGGTTTAGATTTTAGGTTTAGATTTGGGGTTAGGTTTAGATTTGGGGTTAGGTTTAGATTTTAGGTTTAGATTTGGGGTTAGGTTTAGATTTTAGGTTTAGATTTGGGGTTAGGTTTAGATTTGGGGTTAGGTTTAGATTTTAGGTTTAGATTTGGGGTTAGGTTTAGATTTTAGGTTTAGATTTGCGGTTAGGTTTAGATTTGGGGTTAGGTTTAGATTTTAGGTTTAGATATGGGGTTAGGTTTAGATTTGGGGTTAGGTTTAGATTTTAGGTTTAGATTTGGGGTTAGGTTTAGATTTGGGGTTAGGTTTAGATTTTAGGTTTAGATTTGGGGTTAGGTTTAGATTTTAGGTTTAGATTTGGGGTTAGGTTTAGATTTGGGGTTAGGTTTAGATTTTAGGTTTAGATTTGGGGTTAGGTTTAGATTTAGGTTTAGGTTTAGATTTTAGGTTTAGATTTGGGGTTAGGTTTAGATTTTAGGTTTAGATTTGGGGTTAGGTTTAGATTTTAGGTTTAGATTTGGGGTTAGGTTTAGATTTGGGGTTAGGTTTAGATTTTAGGTTCAGATTTGGGGTTAGGTTTAGATTTTAGGTTCAGATTTCGGGTTAGGTTCAGATTTTAGGTTCAGATTTGGGGTTAGGTTTAGATTTTAGGTTTAGATTTGGGGTTAGGTTTAGGTTTTAGGTTTAGATTTGGGGTTTAGATTTGGGGTTAGGTTTAGATTTGGGGTTTAGATTTGGGGTTAGGCTTAGATTTTTGGTTAAGATTTGGGGTTAGGTTTAGATTTTTGTTTTAGATTTGGGGTTAGGTTTAGATTTTAGGTTTAGATTTGGGGCTAGGTTTAGATTTGGGGTTAGGTTTAGATTTTAGGTTTAGATTTGGGGTTAGGTTTAGATTTGGGGTTAGATTTGGAGTTAGGTTTAGATTTGGGGTTAGGTTTAGATTTTTGGTTTAGATTTGGGTTTAGGTTTAGATTTTAGGTTTAGATTTGGGGTTAGGTTTAGATTTTAGGTTTAGATTTGGGGTTAGGTTTAGATTTGGGGTTAGGTTTAGATTTTAGGTTTAGATTTGGGGTTAGGTTTAGATTTGGGGTTAGGTTTAGATTTTAGGTTTAGATTTGGGGTTAGGTTTAGATTTTAGGTTTAGATTTGGGGTTAGGTTTAGATTTGGGGTTAGGTTTAGATTTTAGGTTTAGATTTGGGGTTAGGTTTAGATTTTAGGTTTAGATTTGGGGTTAGGTTTAGATTTGGGGTTAGGTTTAGATTTTAGGTTTAGATTTGGGGTTAGGTTTAGATTTTAGGTTTAGATTTGGGGTTAGGTTTAGATTTTAGGTTTAGATTTGGGGTTAGGTTTAGATTTGGGGTTAGGTTTAGATTTTAGGTTTAGATTTGGGGTTAGGTTTAGATTTGGGGTTTAGATTTGTGGTTAGGTTTAGATTTTAAGTTTAGATTTGGGGTTAGGTTTAGATTTGCGGTTAGGTTTAGATTTTAGGTTTAGATTTGGGGTTAGGTTTAGATTTTAGGTTCAGATTTCGGGTTAGGTTTAGATTTTAGGTTCAGATTTGGGGTTAGGTTTAGATTTTAGGTTTAGATTTGGGGTTAGGTTTAGATTTTAGGTTTAGATTTGGGGTTAGGTTTAGATTTGGGGTTAGGTTTAGATTTTAGGTTTAGATTTGGGGTTAGGTTTAGATTTTAGGTTTAGATTTGGGGTTAGGTTTAGATTTTAGGTTTAGATTTGGGGTTAGGTTTAGATTTGGGGTTAGGTTTAGATTTTAGGTTTAGATTTGGGGTTAGGTTTAGATTTTAGGTTAAGATTTGGGGTTAGGTTTAGATTTTAGGTTTAGATTTGGGGTTAGGTTTAGATTTGGGGTTAGGTTTAGATTTTAGGTTTAGATTTGGGGTTAGGTTTAGATTTTAGGTTTAGATTTGGGGTTAGGTTTAGATTTGGGGTTAGGTTTAGATTTTAGGTTTAGATTTGGGGTTAGGTTTAGATTTGGGGTTTAGATTTGGGGTTAGGTTTAGATTTTAGGTTTAGATTTGGGGTTAGGTTTAGATTTTAGGTTCAGATTTCGGGTTAGGTTTAGATTTTAGGTTCAGATTTCGGGTTAGGTTTAGATTTTAGGTTTAGATTTGGGGTTAGGTTTAGATTTTAGGTTTAGATTTGGGGTTTAGATTTGGGGTTAGGTTTAGATTTGGGGTTTAGATTTGGGGTTAGGTTTAGATTTTAGGTTTAGATTTGGGGTTAGGTTTAGATTTTAGGTTTAGATTTGGGGTTAGGTTTAGATTTGGGGTTAGGTTTAGATTTTAGGTTTAGATTTGGGGTTAGGTTTAGATTTTAGGTTTAGATTTGGGGTTAGGTTTAGATTTGGGGTTAGGTTTAGATTTTAGGTTTAGATTTGGGGTTAGGTTTAGATTTTAGGTTTAGATTTGCGGTTAGGTTTAGATTTGGGGTTAGGTTTAGATTTTAGGTTTAGATATGGGGTTAGGTTTAGATTTGGGGTTAGGTTTAGATTTTAGGTTTAGATTTGGGGTTAGGTTTAGATTTGGGGTTAGGTTTAGATTTTAGGTTTAGATTTGGGGTTAGGTTTAGATTTGGGGTTAGGTTTAGATTTTAGGTTTAGATTTGGGGTTAGGTTTAGATTTTAGGTTTAGATTTGGGGTTAGGTTTAGATTTGGGGTTAGGTTTAGATTTTAGGTTTAGATTTGGGGTTAGGTTTAGATTTTAGGTTTAGATTTGGGGTTAGGTTTGATTTGGTGTTAGGTTTAGATTTTAGGTCTAGATTTGGGGTTAGGTTTAGATTTGGGGTTAGGTTTAGATTTTAGGTTTAGATTTGGGGTTAGGTTTAGATTTTAGGTTTAGATTTGGGGTTAGGTTTAGATTTTAGGTTAAGATTTGGGGTTAGGTTTAGATTTTAGGTTTAGATTTGGGGTTAGGTTTAGATTTGGGGTTAGGTTTAGATTTTAGGTTTAGATTTGGGGTTAGGTTTAGATTTTAGGTTTAGATTTGGGGTTAGGTTTAGATTTGGGGTTAGGTTTAGATTTTAGGTTTAGATTTGGGGTTAGGTTTAGATTTGGGGTTTAGATTTGGGGTTAGGTTTAGATTTTAGGTTTAGATTTGGGGTTAGGTTTAGATTTTAGGTTCAGATTTCGGGTTAGGTTTAGATTTTAGGTTCAGATTTCGGGTTAGGTTTAGATTTTAGGTTTAGATTTGGGGTTAGGTTTAGATTTTAGGTTTAGATTTGGGGTTTAGATTTGGGGTTAGGTTTAGATTTGGGGTTTAGATTTGGGGTTAGGTTTAGATTTTAGGTTTAGATTTGGGGTTAGGTTTAGATTTTAGGTTTAGATTTGGGGTTAGGTTTAGATTTGGGGTTAGGTTTAGATTTTAGGTTTAGATTTGGGGTTAGGTTTAGATTTTAGGTTTAGATTTGGGGTTAGGTTTAGATTTGGGGTTAGGTTTAGATTTTAGGTTTAGATTTGGGGTTAGGTTTAGATTTGGGGTTAGGTTTAGATTTTAGGTTTAGATTTGGGGTTAGGTTTAGATTTTAGGTTTAGATTTGGGGTTAGGTTTAGATTTGGGGTTAGGTTTAGATTTTAGGTTTAGATTTGGGGTTAGGTTTAGATTTTAGTTTTAGATTTGGGGTTAGGTTTAGATTTTAGGTTTAGATTTGGGGTTAGGTTTAGATTTGGGGTTAGGTTTAGATTTTAGGTTTAGATTTGGGGTTAGGTTTAGATTTTCGGTTTAGATTTGGGGTTAGGTTTAGATTTGGGGTTAGGTTTAGATTTTAGGTTTAGATTTGGGGTTAGGTTTAGATTTTAGGTTTAGATTTGGGATTAGGTTTAGATTTGGGGTTAGGTTTAGATTTTAGGTTTAGATTTGGGGTTAGGTTTAGATTTGGGGTTAGGTTTAGATTTTAGGTTTAGATTTGGGGTTAGGTTTAGATTTGGGGTTAGGTTTAGATTTTAGGTTTAGATTTGGGGTTAGGTTTAGATTTGGGGTTAGGTTTAGATTTTAGGTTTAGATTTGGGGTTAGGTTTAGATTTGGGGTTAGGTTTAGATTTTAGGTTTAGATTTGGGGTTAGGTTTAGATTTTAGGTTTAGATTTGGGGTTAGGTTTAGATTTGGGGTTAGGTTTAGATTTTAGGTTTAGATTTGGGGTTAGGTTTAGATTTTAGTTTTAGATTTGGGGTTAGGTTTAGATTTTAGGTTTAGATTTGGGGTTAGGTTTAGATTTGGGGTTAGGTTTAGATTTTAGGTTTAGATTTGGGGTTAGGTTTAGATTTGGGGTTAGGTTTAGATTTTAGGTTTAGATTTGGGGTTAGGTTTAGATTTTCGGTTTAGATTTGGGGTTAGGTTTAGATTTGGGGTTAGGTTTAGATTTTAGGTTTAGATTTGGGGTTAGGTTTAGATTTTAGGTTTAGATTTGGGATTAGGTTTAGATTTGGGGTTAGGTTTAGATTTTAGGTTTAGATTTGGGGTTAGGTTTAGATTTGGGGTTAGGTTTAGATTTTAGGTTTAGATTTGGGGTTAGGTTTAGATTTGGGGTTAGGTTTAGATTTTAGGTTTAGATTTGGGGTTAGGTTTAGATTTGGGGTTAGGTTTAGATTTTAGGTTTAGATTTGGGGTTAGGTTTAGATTTGGGGTTAGGTTTAGATTTTAGGTTTAGATTTGGGGTTAGGTTTAGATTTTAGGTTTAGATTTGGGTTTAGGTTTAGATTTTACGTTTAGATTTGGGGTTAGGTTTAGATTTTAGGTTTAGATTTAAGCTTAGGTTTCGATTTCGGGTTACGTTTAGATTTTAGGTTTAGATTTGGGGTTAGGTTTAGATTTTAGGTTTAGATTTGGGGTTAGGTTTAGATTTCAGGTTTAGATTTGGGGTTAGGTTTAGATTTTAGGTTTAGATTTGGGGTTAGGTTTAGATTTGGGGTTAGGTTTAGATTTTAGGTTTAGATTTGGGGTTAGGTTTAGATTTGGGGTTAGGTTTAGATTTTAGGTTTAGATTTGGGGTTAGATTTAGATTTTAGGTTTAGATTTGGGGTTAGGTTTAGATTTTAGGTTTAGATTTGGGGTTAGGTTTAGATTTGGGGTTAGGTTTAGATTTTAGGTTTAGATTTTAGGTTTAGATTTGGGGTTAGGTTTAGATTTTAGGTTTAGATTTGGGGTTAGGTTTAGATTTGGGTTTAGGTTTAGATTTTAGGTTTAGATTTGGGGTTAGGTTTAGATTTTAGGTTTAGATTTGGGGTTAGGTTTAGATTTTAGGTTTAGATTTGGGGTTAGGTTTAGATTTGGGGTTAGGTTTAGATTTTAGGTTTAGATTTGGGGTTAGATTTAGATTTTAGGTTTAGATTTGGGGTTAGGTTTAGATTTTAGGTTTAGATTTGCGATTAGGTTTAGATTTGGGGTTAGGTTTAGATTTTAGGTTTAGATTTTAGGTTTAGATTTGGGGTTAGGTTTAGATTTTAGGTTTAGATTTGGGGTTAGGTTTAGATTTGGGTTTAGGTTTAGATTTTAGGTTTAGATTTGGGGTTAGGTTTAGATTTTAGGTTTAGATTTGGGGTTAGGTTTAGATTTGGGGTTAGGTTTAGATTTTAGGTTTAGATTTGGGGTTAGGTTTAGATTTTAGGTTTAGATTTGGGGTTAGGTTTAGATTTGGGGTTAGGTTTAGATTTTAGGTTTAGATTTGGGGTTAGGTTTAGATTTGGGGTTTAGATTTGGGGTTAGGTTTAGATTTTAGGTTTAGATTTGGGGTTAGGTTTAGATTTGGGGTTAGGTTTAGATTTTAGGTTTAGATTTGGGGTTAGGTTTAGATTTTAGGTTCAGATTTCGGGTTAGGTTTAGATTTTAGGTTCAGATTTCGGGTTAGGTTTAGATTTTAGGTTTAGATTTGGGGTTAGGTTTAGATTTTAGGTTTAGATTTGGGATTTAGATTTGGGGTTAGGTTTAGATTTGGGGTTTAGATTTGGGGTTAGGTTTAGATTTTAGGTTTAGATTTGGGGTTAGGTTTAGATTTTAGGTTTAGATTTGGGGTTAGGTTTAGATTTGGGGTTAGGTTTAGATTTTAGGTTTAGATTTGGGGTTAGGTTTAGATTTTAGGTTTAGATTTGGGGTTAGGTTTAGATTTGGGGTTAGGTTTAGATTTTAGGTTTAGATTTGGGGTTAGGTTTAGATTTTAGGTTTAGATTTGCGGTTAGGTTTAGATTTGGGGTTAGGTTTAGATTTTAGGTTTAGATTTGGGGTTAGGTTTAGATTTTAGGTTTAGATTTGCGGTTAGGTTTAGATTTGGGGTTAGGTTTAGATTTTAGGTTTAGATTTGGGGTTAGGTTTAGATTTTAGGTTTAGATTTGGGGTTAGGTTTAGATTTGGGGTTAGGTTTAGATTTTAGGTTTAGATTTGGGGTTAGGTTTACATTTAAGGTTTAGATTTGGGGTTAGGTTTAGATTTTAGGTTTAGATTTGGGGTTAGGTTTAGATTTTAGGTTTAGATTTGGGGTTAGGTTTAGATTTGGGGTTAGGTTTAGATTTTAGGTTTAGATTTGGGGTTAGGTTTAGATTTTAGGTTTAGATATGGGGTTAGGTTTAGATTTGGGGTTAGGTTTAGATTTTAGGTTTAGATTTGGGGTTAGGTTTAGATTTGGGGTTAGGTTTAGATTTGGGGTTAGGTTTAGATTTTAGGTTTAGATTTGGGGTTAGGTTTAGATTTTAGGTTTAGATTTGGGGTTAGGTTTAGATTTGGGGTTAGGTTTAGATTTTAGGTTTAGATTTGGGGTTAGGTTTAGATTTTAGTTTTAGATTTGGGGTTAGGTTTAGATTTTAGGTTTAGATTTGGGGTTAGGTTTAGATTTGCGGTTAGGTTTAGATTTTAGGTTTAGATTTGGGGTTAGGTTTAGATTTTCGGTTTAGATTTGGGGTTAGGTTTAGATTTGGGGTTAGGTTTAGATTTTAGGTTTAGTTTTGGGGTTAGGTTTAGATTTTAGGTTTAGATTTGGGATTAGGTTTAGATTTGGGGTTAGGTTTAGATTTTAGGTTTAGATTTGGGGTTAGGTTTAGATTTGGGGTTAGGTTTAGATTTTAGGTTTAGATTTGGGGTTAGGTTTAGATTTGGGGTTAGGTTTAGATTTTAGGTTTAGATTTGGGGTTAGGTTTAGATTTGGGGTTAGGTTTAGATTTTAGGTTTAGATTTGGGGTTAGGTTTAGATTTGGGGTTAGGTTTAGATTTTAGGTTTAGATTTGGGGTTAGGTTTAGATTTTAGGTTTAGATTTGGGTTTAGGTTTAGATTTTACGTTTAGATTTGGGGTTAGGTTTAGATTTTAGGTTTAGATTTAAGCTTAGGTTTCGATTTCGGGTTACGTTTAGATTTTAGGTTTAGATTTGGGGTTAGGTTTAGATTTTAGGTTTAGATTTGGGGTTAGGTTTAGATTTCAGGTTTAGATTTGGGGTTAGGTTTAGATTTTAGGTTTAGATTTGGGGTTAGGTTTAGATTTGGGGTTAGGTTTAGATTTTAGGTTTAGATTTGGGGTTAGGTTTAGATTTGGGGTTAGGTTTAGATTTTAGGTTTAGATTTGGGGTTAGATTTAGATTTTAGGTTTAGATTTGGGGTTAGGTTTAGATTTTAGGTTTAGATTTGGGGTTAGGTTTAGATTTGGGGTTAGGTTTAGATTTTAGGTTTAGATTTTAGGTTTAGATTTGGGGTTAGGTTTAGATTTTAGGTTTAGATTTGGGGTTAGGTTTAGATTTGGGTTTAGGTTTAGATTTTAGGTTTAGATTTGGGATTAGGTTTAGATTTGGGGTTAGGTTTAGATTTTAGGTTTAGATTTGGGGTTAGGTTTAGATTTGGGGTTAGGTTTAGATTTTAGGTTTAGATTTGGGTTTAGGTTTAGATTTTAGGTTTAGATTTGGGGTTAGGTTTAGATTTTAGGTTTAGATTTAAGGTTAGGTTTCGATTTCGGGTTACGTTTAGATTTTAGGTTTAGATTTGGGGTTAGGTTTAGATTTTAGGTTTAGATTTGGGGTTAGGTTTAGATTTCAGGTTTAGATTTGGGGTTAGGTTTAGATTTTAGGTTTAGATTTGGGGTTAGGTTTAGATTTGGGTTTAGGTTTAGATTTTAGGTTTAGATTTGGGATTAGGTTTAGATTTGGGGTTAGGTTTAGATTTTAGGTTTAGATTTTAGGTTTAGATTTGGGGTTAGGTTTAGATTTTAGGTTTAGATTTGGGGTTAGGTTTAGATTTGGGGTTAGGTTTAGATTTTAGGTTTAGATTTGGGGTTAGGTTTAGATTTTAGGTTTAGATTTGGGGTTAGGTTTAGATTTGGGGTTAGGTTTAGATTTTAGGTTTAGATTTGGGTTTAGGTTTAGATTTTAGGTTTAGATTTGGGGTTAGGTTTAGATTTTAGGTTTAGATTTAAGGTTAGGTTTCGATTTCGGGTTACGTTTAGATTTTAGGTTTAGATTTGGGGTTAGGTTTAGATTTTAGGTTTAGATTTGGGGTTAGGTTTAGATTTCAGGTTTAGATTTGGGGTTAGGTTTAGATTTTAGGTTTAGATTTGGGGTTAGGTTTAGATTTGGGTTTAGGTTTAGATTTTAGGTTTAGATTTGGGATTAGGTTTAGATTTGGGGTTAGGTTTAGATTTTAGGTTTAGATTTTAGGTTTAGATTTGGGGTTAGGTTTAGATTTTAGGTTTAGATTTGGGGTTAGGTTTAGATTTGGGGTTAGGTTTAGATTTTAGGTTTAGATTTGGGGTTAGGTTTAGATTTTAGGTTTAGATTTGGGGTTAGGTTTAGATTTGGGGTTAGGTTTAGATTTCAGGTTTAGATTTGGGGTTAGGTTTAGATTTTAGGTTTAGATTTGGGGTTAGGTTTAGATTTGGGGTTAGGTTTAGATTTTAGGTTTAGATTTGGGGTTAGGTTTAGATTTGGGGTTAGGTTTAGATTTTAGGTTTAGATTTGGGGTTAGATTTAGATTTTAGGTTTAGATTTGGGGTTAGGTTTAGATTTTAGGTTTAGATTTGGGGTTAGGTTTAGGTTTGGGGTTAGGTTTAGATTTTTTGGTTTAGATTTGGGGTTAGGTTTAGATTTTAGGTTTAGATTTGGGGTTAGGTTTAGATTTGGGTTTAGGTTTAGATTTTAGGTTTAGATTTGGGATTAGGTTTAGATTTGGGGTTAGGTTTAGATTTTAGGTTTAGATTTTAGGTTTAGATTTGGGGTAGGGTTTAGATTTTCGGTTTAGATTTGGGGTTAAGTTTAGATTTGGGGTTAGGTTTAGATTTTAGGTTTAGATTTGGGGTTAGGTTTAGATTTGGGGTTAGGTTAGATTTTAGGTTTAGATTTGGGGTTAGGTTTAGATTTTAGGTTTAGATTTTAGGTTTAGATTTGGGGTTTAGATTTGGGGTTAGGTTTAGATTTGGGGTTTAGATTTGGGGTTAGGTTTAGATTTTTGGTTTAGATTTGGGATTAGGTTTAGATTTGGGGTTAGGTTTAGATTTTAGGATTAGATTTGGGGTTAGGTTTAGATTTTTGGTTTAGATTTGGGGTTAGGTTTAGATTTTAGGTTTAGATTTGGGGCTAGGTTTAGATTTGGGGTTAGGTTTAGATTTTAGGTTTAGATTTGGGGTTAGGTTTAGATTTGGGGTTAGATTTGGAGTTAGGTTTAGATTTGGGGTTAGGTTTAGATTTTTGGTTTAGATTTGGGGTTAGGTTTAGATTTTAGGTTTAGATTTGGGGTTAGGTTTAGATTTTAGGTTTAGATTTGGGGTTAGGTTTAGATTTGGGGTTAGGTTTAGATTTTAGGTTTAGATTTGGGGTTAGGTTTAGATTTGGGGTTAGGTTTAGATTTTAGGTTTAGATTTGGGGTTAGGTTTAGATTTTAGGTTTAGATTTGGGGTTAGGTTTAGATTTGGGGTTAGGTTTAGATTTTAGGTTTAGATTTGGGGTTAGGTTTAGATTTTAGGTTTAGATTTGGGGTTAGGTTTAGATTTGGGGTTAGGTTTAGATTTTAGGTTTAGATTTGGGGTTAGGTTTAGATTTTAGGTTTAGATTTAAGGTTAGGTTTAGATTTGCGGTTAGGTTTAGATTTTAGGTTTAGATTTGGGGTTAGGTTTAGATTTGGGGTTAGGTTTAGATTTTAGGTTTAGATTTGGGGTTAGGTTTAGATTTGGGGTTTAGATTTGTGGTTAGGTTTAGATTTTAAGTTTAGATTTGGGGTTAGGTTTAGATTTGGGGTTAGGTTTAGATTTTAGGTTTAGATTTGGGGTTAGGTTTAGATTTTAGGTTCAGATTTCGGGTTAGGTTTAGATTTTAGGTTCAGATTTGGGGTTAGGTTTAGATTTTAGGTTTAGATTTGGGGTTAGGTTTAGATTTTAGGTTTAGATTTGGGGTTAGGTTTAGATTTGGGGTTAGGTTTAGATTTTAGGTTTAGATTTGGGGTTAGGTTTAGATTTTAGGTTTAGATTTGGGGTTAGGTTTAGATTTTAGGTTTAGATTTGGGGTTAGGTTTAGATTTGGGGTTAGGTTTAGATTTTAGGTTTAGATTTGGGGTTAGGTTTAGATTTTAGGTTTAGATTTGGGGTTAGGTTTGATTTGGTGTTAGGTTTAGATTTTAGGTCTAGATTTGGGGTTAGGTTTAGATTTGGGGTTAGGTTTAGATTTTAGGTTTAGATTTGGGGTTAGGTTTAGATTTTAGGTTTAGATTTGGGGTTAGGTTTAGATTTTAGGTTAAGATTTGGGGTTAGGTTTAGATTTTAGGTTTAGATTTGGGGTTAGGTTTAGATTTGGGGTTAGGTTTAGATTTTAGGTTTAGATTTGGGGTTAGGTTTAGATTTTAGGTTTAGATTTGGGGTTAGGTTTAGATTTGGGGTTAGGTTTAGATTTTAGGTTTAGATTTGGGGTTTAGATTTGGGGTTAGGTTTAGATTTTAGGTTTAGATTTGGGGTTAGGTTTAGATTTGGGGTTAGGTTTAGATTTTAGGTTTAGATTTGGGGTTAGGTTTAGATTTTAGGTTCAGATTTCGGGTTAGGTTTAGATTTTAGGTTCAGATTTCGGGTTAGGTTTAGATTTTAGGTTTAGATTTGGGGTTAGGTTTAGATTTTAGGTTTAGATTTGGGGTTAGGTTTAGATTTTAGGTTTAGATTTGGGGTTAGGTTTAGATTTGGGGTTAGGTTTAGATTTTAGGTTTAGATTTGGGGTTAGGTTTAGATTTTAGGTTTAGATTTGGGGTTAGGTTTAGATTTGGGGTTAGGTTTAGATTTTAGGTTTAGATTTGGGGTTAGGTTTAGATTTTAGGTTTAGATTTGCGGTTAGGTTTAGATTTGGGGTTAGGTTTAGATTTTAGGTTTAGATTTGGGGTTAGGTTTAGATTTTAGGTTTAGATTTGGGGTTAGGTTTAGATTTGGGGTTAGGTTTAGATTTTAGGTTTAGATTTGGGGTTAGGTTTACATTTAAGGTTTAGATTTGGGGTTAGGTTTAGATTTTAGGTTTAGATTTGGGGTTAGGTTTAGATTTTAGGTTTAGATTTGGGGTTAGGTTTAGATTTGGGGTTAGGTTTAGATTTTAGGTTTAGATTTGGGGTTAGGTTTAGATTTTAGGTTTAGATATGGGGTTAGGTTTAGATTTGGGGTTAGGTTTAGATTTTAGGTTTAGATTTGGGGTTAGGTTTAGATTTGGGGTTAGGTTTAGATTTTAGGTTTAGATTTGGGGTTAGGTTTAGATTTGGGGTTAGGTTTAGATTTTAGGTTTAGATTTGGGGTTAGGTTTAGATTTTAGGTTTAGATTTGGGGTTAGGTTTAGATTTGGGGTTAGGTTTAGATTTTAGGTTTAGATTTGGGGTTAGGTTTAGATTTTAGTTTTAGATTTGGGGTTAGGTTTAGATTTTAGGTTTAGATTTGGGGTTAGGTTTAGATTTGGGGTTAGGTTTAGATTTTAGGTTTAGATTTGGGGTTAGGTTTAGATTTTAGGTTTAGATTTGGGATTAGGTTTAGATTTGGGGTTAGGTTTAGATTTTAGGTTTAGATTTGGGGTTAGGTTTAGATTTGGGGTTAGGTTTAGATTTTAGGTTTAGATTTGGGGTTAGGTTTAGATTTTAGGTTTAGATTTGGGGTTAGGTTTAGATTTGGGGTTAGGTTTAGATTTTAGGTTTAGATTTGGGGTTAGGTTTAGATTTGGGGTTAGGTTTAGATTTTAGGTTTAGATTTGGGGTTAGGTTTAGATTTTAGGTTTAGATTTGGGTTTAGGTTTAGATTTTACGTTTAGATTTGGGGTTAGGTTTAGATTTTAGGTTTAGATTTAAGGTTAGGTTTCGATTTCGGGTTACGTTTAGATTTTAGGTTTAGATTTGGGGTTAGGTTTAGATTTTAGGTTTAGATTTGGGGTTAGGTTTAGATTTCAGGTTTAGATTTGGGGTTAGGTTTAGATTTTAGGTTTAGATTTGGGGTTAGGTTTAGATTTGGGGTTAGGTTTAGATTTTAGGTTTAGATTTGGGGTTAGGTTTAGATTTGGGGTTAGGTTTAGATTTTAGGTTTAGATTTGGGGTTAGATTTAGATTTTAGGTTTAGATTTGGGGTTAGGTTTAGATTTTAGGTTTAGATTTGGGGTTAGGTTTAGATTTTAGGTTTAGATTTGGGATTAGGTTTAGATTTGGGGTTAGGTTTAGATTTTAGGTTTAGATTTGGGGTTAGGTTTAGATTTGGGGTTAGGTTTAGATTTTAGGTTTAGATTTGGGGTTAGGTTTAGATTTTAGGTTTAGATTTGGGGTTAGGTTTAGATTTGGGTTTAGGTTTAGATTTTAGGTTTAGATTTGGGATTAGGTTTAGATTTGGGGTTAGGTTTAGATTTTAGGTTTAGATTTGGGGTTAGGTTTAGATTTGGGGTTAGGTTTAGATTTTAGGTTTAGATTTGGGGTTAGGTTTAGATTTTAGGTTTAGATTTGGGGTTAGGTTTAGATTTTAGGTTTAGATTTAAGGTTAGGTTTCGATTTCGGGTTACGTTTAGATTTTAGGTTTAGATTTGGGGTTAGGTTTAGATTTTAGGTTTAGATTTGGGGTTAGGTTTAGATTTCAGGTTTAGATTTGGGGTTAGGTTTAGATTTTAGGTTTAGATTTGGGGTTAGGTTTAGATTT